>NC_136411.1:93938015-94538015 GCF_051521515.1 Lactuca serriola | reverse complement strand
ATATGGCTAATAGATAAGAGGTATTTCACATATATAACATGCATAGAAATAGAGTTGCATATGTTGTGTACAGGTCGGATTGGAAGTCACGCAAAGGAGACAACATATGACTAACAGACGGAAAGAAAGAAAATGATATTCTACAGACCTAATTTATCGGAATTTACCAGTCGCCCCATCCAACCGGAATTAAGGACAAAATCTGCACATCGAGGAAAAGTTAAACCACGGTTCCAAGTACGGGTTCATTTAATGTGACGAGTGGATTCCCATATATATCTCCCTGCTCAACCTATCTGAGCGTCGTATTGTCAGGCTGAACGGATCTAACTAGGTCAAAGTTTTTCAAGTCTATTAATTTCCTAAGTTCAACTTTGCCTAGTCAAGTCCATTTATAATCTTTCGTGCCTACCGACGCATCAAGTCAGAGCATAGACCCTTCAACTTTGGGTACGTTACGCAGACTCAGGTTGCCTGTTATCACTTGATAATATCACTTCCCAGAACATCTCCCTCAAGCAACACAATTCATAACCAACATATTTTTTTTATTAACTAAACAATTGTTAGGTCCGATTTTGGATCTAAAACTGATAATCAAACAATTACGAAACAAGAATAGCACAAATAAGATGAATGAATTGAGCTTGCATACGATTAATCACTTGAAATCGTCAGATACAACTCAAATGCCAGCAGTAAACTTCTAGAGCATCGAACCCCCAAAAAGACAAATACGTAGACTATGTATACTAGACAAAGACCGCAAACGAAGTTTGCTGCCGTAAACACGTTTACGGTCGTAAACACCACAAAACACAAAACTAACACAAATGCAAATACAGACATGAACCAAAACAAATCACATGCTAAGCCTAGCCCAAACAATTTACATGACCCTTCATTGTTTCAACTGAAGGATTTTCATTTCTAAAACATCTCTGATTTCAGAAGAAATGACTGACTGATTTTTTTGTTCCAAATCCCTTTTCTGAATTAGGATCTGATTTAATTGTTCCAAGACGTGATTATAAACTTCCAATTTTCTTTCAACATCTCTTTCCAATTTGCTTTTTGTTCTTGTTGATTCACCAAATTTGAGTTGCAAGGTTTGTAACTCAGATTTGAAAATATCAAAATTGACCATTGTGTCATGATATGTTTTGAGATTAGCTTCCAGACTTTTCTCAATCTTGGTTATGTGGGACTCAAAAATTGTTTGGAAAAACCAAGTTCAGATATCATAGACATACCTGTTCTATGACGTTGGGAGCTCTTGAAGGTCTGTCAACACCAGCTACGAAGCAGAAGTTTGATTGTGTTGGTTCACTGTCAGCTTCGTCATCAGAAGTTGGCCAGTATTCCACGTTTGGTTCATAATTTGCCATCAATGCTCTTTTTTTTTCTTGGTTTTCCAGTTTCTTCAGTTCATTGCTTTTTGAGCATAGTATATTGAGTCTTTAATTTTGGTTTTGTTTTTGGCTCAACATTCTTTAGCATAGTGATTTGTTCCTTTGCAGTTGTGACAAATGATCACTTCTTCATCACTGTCATCCTTTTGACTCTTAATCAGAAGTCTTTCATGTGCTTGAGTTTAGGTTTGTTGGGAATGTTGAGAATGGTTTAGTTGGAATCCAAAATTTTGGTTGTTTTGAAAACCATTATTTTGATTGTTGTAACCTTGATTTGTGAAACCTCTGTTTTGATTTTGAAAACTGTTGTATGGATTGTGATTATGACTTGAGTTGGGATTGTTTTGAAATCCTTGGTTTAGAAAACCTTGGTTTGAGTTGTTATGGAAGGAAGGTCTTTGAGAATTTTTTCCAAAGTAAGGTCTAGGTTGAAAACATGAGTTGTTTTGTTCAAAAGATGGTCTGTTTTGAAACTTTGGTCTAAAATTTGATTGACCATGATTTGGGAGAAATCTATGGAGATTTGTGTTTGCAACCAACGCACACAATTGTTGATAGTTTGCTTCATCATTCAAATCAGACTGGAAGGTTTGGTTTTGAAAAGATGTAGCCTGATTAAAATGATTAAAGTTTTGATCATCAAAATGTGTTTGGTTTTGTGAAGTTGTGGACACAAGAGCAAGTGGTCATGCAAAAACTGTAGTTGTTGGTGGGTCAATCGAGGATTCATATGGTTGAAGTTCTCCATATAAATTGTACAAAGTTTCTGTATGAATAGCTGGATTTCCCTAAATAATGAGTTTAACCATTTTCCAGCTTTCGAAAAGATTGTTTAAAAACTTGAGATTTATCTCGTGTTGTGTCTTTTTGATACCCAAATTGTTCATTTTGACCATAATAAGATTGAACCTATCGTGAGCATCATGGATTGTTTCTGATGAAAGCATTTTGAAATTATCGAATTCATTCAAAACAAATGTTCTTTTGTTTCCGATAATTCTTTTATTTCCACAAAAACTATTTTTCAAATTTTCCCAAATTTGATTTGCGGTTAACAGTATAATGTCATCCATTTGACTTAGAATATTGTGAGGTATTCCAGACACAAGTTCATTTTTGGCTTGGAGTTCCAACTTTCTTATGATTTTGGTTTGAGTGGCTTGATTTGTAGCAAGAGTAGCCATATTTTCTAGAGTAATATATGTTTCTTCTACGCATTTCCAGACATCTTCATTTATAGCATTAAGATGAAGATTCATACGGCCAACCCACGAACCTAAGCTATTTGCAATAGAGACAGAGTTGATGTTGGAGTAATTAGCCAAAGACATTTTCTTTTTTCTTTTTGTTTTTTGAAAATTTTGAAAGGATTTTGAACAAGTGATATTAAAATGAAATTTTTAAAGAAAAGCTTATGGAAGGTTTATAACGCTAACCAAAAGTTTTCGACAAAAATTTCAAAGTAAATCACACAAGCTCTGATATAAATTGTTGGAAAATATTCTTTTATATCAGCTCAGATACCGATTGTTGGAAATATAATAATCTAATCACCACAACAAAAGGCTCAGATACCAGTTACTGTGTGACAGATATATAAGTTGATAGATATATAAGTTAAATATATAAGATGTAGATATATATAAAGAATAATTATTGCGGAATAAATATAAATATTAAAGCTATAAATGACTGAAAGCTATAATAATATAAATGACTATATTTAAATGACGTAAAGCTATAAATAATATAAATGACTGTATTTAAATGACATAAAGCTATAATAAAGTATATAAGTATATAAATATATATATATATATATATATATATATATATATATATATATATATATATATATATATATATATCAAGTAGGTTCGTTAATAAATTGACTGAACTGGACTGATGGAACGACTGGACGATATTTGGACTCTTGGAAGGACTGGTCGATATTTGGACTCTTGGAACGACTGGTCGATATTTGGACTCTTGGAATGACGGGTCGATATTTGTTCAAAGATCAATCCAGTATTTGATACATAACAAAAAGTTCATTTTTATGTAAACATGGGTTGTTTACAACATAGTGCAAAGTACACGGGCATGTATTTGTATACGGGTGTAGGGTGTTTTGAGAAGATTTGATGAGGTTGGAATGTGTATCTGGAGGGTGTTAGGAGGTGGAATAAGGTTGTAATTTTGGTGGTGTAAGGCAGGAAAGATGATGAAGTTGAAGGAGCTTTGGGTGGTGATGGATGTAGATTTTCGGAGTAAATCTCTCTGGATAGCCAATTCTCTCTCTCATATCTTTGGGTTTTCCCGTGTTCAAAATCATCCACGAAAATTTATAGATGTAGGTAAGGTTGTGAAGAATTGATGGTGAAAATCTCCCTAGTAGAATTTTGGCTGTGTTGTGCCCAGTTGTTTTGTTTTCTGACATGAAGATTTTGAACTCGAAAACATAAATCTCTCTGGATAGCCAATTCTCTCTCGCATCTCTCTGGCGTTTCCCTTGGTGAAAATCGTCCAAGAAAATTTGTAGATGTAGGAAAGGTTCTGAAGAATTGATGGTGAAAATCTCTCTAATAGTATCTTGGCTGTGTTGTGCCCGATTTTTTTTTTCTAACTTGCAAATTATGATCTCGAAAAACAGCAAGGTGGTGATGATTGAGGTGATTTAAAAGGGTTCTTTTGGAGGAGGTTTAAGGAGGGTTTTTGGAGGGTGTTTGGAGAGTATTTTGAGGGTGTTTGTTAGGTATTTGGAGGTTGTTTTAGTTGTTCTTCAAATTTGAAGTTGCAAGAGTTGTTTTTGAGGAGGGAGGTGGTGTTCTTGGTTGGGAGAGATGTAATGTTTATGGAGAGATATTACAAATAAAAAATGAACACTCACTTTATTTGACTCTATTCTATTTATACATATACACGTCTACACACATACACACATAAAAATAAATATCTTATAAAATGTCTCTCAAGAAGGATGAAATTATAAGAGGTAATAGGTGTGGTTTTTGTCAAAGTGATACTTGTAGTAACTGACATTTTTCTTCTTCTTTGACTTTCAAGTTCGTGTATTTGGGTTTTGCTTTCAATTCTCTGCCCTGCACGATATGAGATTAAATATATCTCATAAATTCATTCATTATAAATGAATTTCCATTAAAGTCCCTTGTGGTTTTAAAATTTTGACAATTTTTATCAATTGATTTGATTTGTCTTCAAACGATCGAATATGCGTCTATTTTTTCGTCTTTGCATATTCCGTCTTTCATGTATTTTTGTATTTCACATTTAAGCACTAATCCATGCAACCTGAAATAACTGATAATATTTGTTAGATAATATAAAAAACAATTCGTCTTATTTCAGTGATGGTCACATACATAAACATTTTTCAACAGGTTGAGGCTAATGGCGGTAATGGAGTCCGAAACAGAAAATTCGATCCCTGGAAGCCGACATCGATACGGTGGAGAACCATCTGTAGTTGAAGTTGGGAATTGACTACACACCTGAAATAAAGAATACAGGAGAAAGATGGACATGCAATTGAAGAACATAGTAGTAGAAGGAGCAAAATCGATCGGTGGAGTGGTGTTTGGGCTTCTGGACGATTCTGATGGGAGAAGAAAAAGGTTGGATAAGAACGAAGGACTGGAAGGACCGATTAAACTACGGTGTGAGATAAAATGATCGGGACCCAACACGTGTCGACAAATAATATGGATATCGACATAAAGTGACCCTAGAAACGGATATGAAGAAACATATATAAACAGAGGGCAATCCTGCCAACCCCATACGCAGTTTACATATATATATATATATATATATATATATATATATATATATATATATATATATATATATATATATATATACTAGACGAATGTCCGTGCGTTGTGCAGAAACACCTATATAGTTGAAGTCTTTACAAATATATGATTTTTTAAATATAACAAAAACGTTGTTGTTAAATTTGATATAATAATTTTTATATACTAAATTGATATAATATATTGTTTATTTTGAATTATATGATAATATATACATTTATTATAAATTTATAATCTCAATCGTTTGAATGACTTTTACCCGCGAGTTACACATGAATAAAATTAAATATAATATATGATTTGATGTTATTTATAGTTGTTTTTATCGTTAATTAATTTTTTAAAATTTGTTTGCTTAAAGTTTTAATTTCTATCATTATAATTATTTAAAACATCAAACATTGTTTTTTTTATTTTTTTTATTTTAAAGCTAACAATATAATCATTTATATAGAGTTGTTTTTAACTATTTTTATTGTAAGTCATTTTAAGCTACTTATTTGAAAACTTTTAACGATTATAAAAATATATTTAAGAAATATTTTAGTTAAATTGAGATTACAATTTAGTTTTCTCTTTTATCACTACAATTTATCACTTTTAACTATTTACAAAATATTCTTTACATTTTTTAAATGGAACTGAAATTTATATTTGAGTTGACATTGTAATACGCAAAAACACCTATATAGTTGAAGTCTTTACAAATATATATTTTTTAAAATATAACACTAACGTTGTTGTTAAATTTGATATAATAATTTGTATATTAATTTGATATAATATATTGATTATTTTCAATTATATGATAATATATAAATCTATTATAACGTCATAATGTCAATCGTTTGAAAGACTTTTACTCGCGAGTTACACATCAATAAAATTAAATAGTATATATGGTTTAATATTATTTATAGTTGTTATTTTTAACTAATTTTTTAAAATTTACTTGCTTAATGCTGTAATTTTTATCATTATAATTATTTAAAACATCAAACGTTATTTTTTGATTTTAAAGGTAACAATATAATCCTTTATATAGAGTTATTTTTAACTATTGTTATTATAATTTATTTTAAGCTACTTATTTGAGAATTTTTAACGATTATATAAATATATTTAGGAAATATTTTAGTTAAAATGATATTACAATTTTGTTTTTGCATTTATCACTATAATTTATCACTTTTAACTATTTATAAAATATTATTTGGATTTTTTAGTGGAACTGAAATTTATATTTAAGTTGACACTGTAATGTTATATTTAAATTAACAATTTAAGTATTTTGTCCAAACTGTTCAAAAACTGTAGCTTTAAACTGATAATGGTTAAATGCAACAACATTTTAAATCTAATAAATTAAGTATATTATGTTAAAATTTAAAGACATAACTTTATAAATAGAAGTACAAATATTATTTTAAAACTGAATTTTAGTTTATTTATGATTACACTTTAGGTTTGATATTTATTTTACCTTATTAACCAACTTACAATCATTATTAGAATGACACTACAATTTATCACTTTTAACTATTTATAAAATAATCTTTGGTTTGTTTAAGTTAAATAAAATTTATATTTAAGTTGAGCCTATAATGTTATATTTTAATTAATAATTTAAGTATTTTATACAAATTGTTCAAAAATTATACCTTTAAAACGATAATGGTTTACATCCAACAATATATTAAAACTAATAAATTAAGTATAATATGTTAAAAGTTAAAAAAAATAATTTTATAAGTAGAATTAAAGATATTATTTTAATATTGAAATTTAGTTTATATATGAATACACTTTAGATTTGATATATATTTAACCTAATTACCAAATTCTAATTATTATTATAAAGAAATTGAAAAGTCATGGGAGTTTCAAATGAATGTGGTGAAAGGAAAAAAGAATGGGGGTTTCAAATGCATGAGATTCAAGAAAAAATGCTAACTTGATAAGTATGTACTAGGCGAATGTCCGCGCGTTGCGCAGAAACACCTATATAGTTGAAGTTTTTACAAATATATGATTTTTTTAATATAACAATAACATTGTTGTTAAATTCAATATAATAATTTGTATATAATAAATTGATATAATATATTGATTATTTTGAATTATATGATAATATATACATTTATTATAACTTCTTAATCTCAATCATTTGAATGACTTCCACCCGCGAGTTACAAATGAATAAAATTAAATATAATATATGATTTGATGTTATTTATAGTTTTTTTTATTGTTAATTAATTTTTTAAAATTTATTTGCTTAATATTTTAATTTCTATCATTATAATTATTTAAAACATCAAACATTATTTTTTTCATTTTAAAGCTAACAATATAATCATTTATATAGAGTTGTTTTTAGCTATTGTTATTGTAAGTTATTTTAAGCTACTTATTTAAAAACTTTTAACGGTTATAAAAATATATTTAAGAAAATATTTTAGTTAAATTGAAATTACAATTTAGTTTTTGCTTTTATCACTACAATTTATCACTTTTAACTATTTATAAAATATTTTTTAGTTTTTTTAAATGGAACTGAAATTTATATTTGAGTTGACATTGTAATGCGCAGAAACACCTATATAGTTGAAGTCTTTACAAATATATATTTTTTAAAATATAACACTAACGTTGTTGTTAAATTTGATATAATAATTCGTATATTAATTTGATATAATATATTGACTATTTTGAATTATATGATAATATATAAATCTATTATAACGTCATAATCTCATTCGTTTGAATGACTTTTACTCGCGAGTTACACATCAATAAAATTAAATATTATATATGGTTTAATATTATTTATAGTTGTTATTTTTAACTAATTTTTTAAAATATATTTGCTTAATGTTTTAATTTCTATCATTATAATTATTTAAAATATCAAACATTATTTTTTGATTTTAAAGGTAACAATATAATTATTTATATAGAGTTATTTTTAACTATTGTTATTATAAGTTATTTTAAGCTATTTATTTGAAAATTTTTAACGATTATATAAATATATTTAGGAAATATTTTATAACTGATATTACAATTTAGTTTTTGCATTTATCACTATAATTTATCACTTTTAACTATTTACAAAATATTATTTGGTTTTTTAGTGGAACTGAAATTTATATTTAAGTGCTTTCTTGTCCGGAATAGAACCAGCTTGAGTTCCGAGGACAGAAGCCACACTGTAATGTTATTTTTAAATTAACAATTTAAGTATTTTGTCTAAACTGTTCAAAAATTGTAGCTTTAAACTGATAATGGTTTACATGCAACAACATTTTAAATCTAATAAATTAAGTATAATATGTTAAAATTTAAAGACATAACTTTATAAATAGAAGTAAATATATTATTTTAAAATTGAAATTTAGTCTATTTATGATTACACTTTAGGTTTGATATTTATTTAACCTTATTAACCAACTTACAATCATTATTAGAAAGACACTATAATTTATCACTTTTAATTATTTATAAAATAATCTTTGGGTTGTTTAAGTTAAATAAAATTTATATTTAAGTTGAGCCTATAATGTTATATTTTAATTAATAATTTAAGTATTTTATACAAATTGTTCAAAAATTATACCTTTAAAATGATAATGGTTTACATTCAACAATATATTAAAACTAATAAATTAAATATAATATGTTAAAAGTTAAAAAACATAATTTTATAAGTAGAATTAAAGATATTATTTTAATATTGAAATTTAATGTATATATGAATACACTTTAGATTTGATATTTATTTAACCTAATTACCAAATTATAATTATTATTATAAAGAAATTGAAAAGTCATGGGAGTTTCAAATGAATGTGGAGAAAGAAAAAAGAATGGGGGTTTCAAATGCATGAGATTCAAGAAAAAAATGCTAGCTTTATAAGTATGTATGATATATATATATAATATATATATATATATATATATATATATATATATATGTAACATTCATTATATCTTTTTTTATGTGATCCCATGTATAGAGGTGTATAATTTTATTGTATACCATTTATTCTAATCCATTCATTTTATAATCCTAGGGTTATAACTTTGGTTCTATGGTTCTATGGATTTATGTTATGGATTTGCGTTGGTTTTATAAAGATTAGAACCGGTAAATATCGATCCAATACGTTGACCCAACCAAAAACTAACATAAAATTAACGGGTTGGGTTGAGATTTTCAATCTATTTAAGTTAAATTGGTCAACCCTCTTAACCCATTTTATTAAATAGGTTGGTTAAGGTAAAAATTAAGAACTCGTTTTCAATCTGCCAATTCATTTAACCTTAATATATATTTAATTTAAAAATTATTTGAATATTATCATGTATTCATCAAAGTATTAATTTAAAAATTATAATGTTGTATTGTTATTTATGTTTGAAAAAAATGTAATCCCAATTCTTATCATTCTACATAGCACCGACAATACTAACCACTCTTCAAAATCATTTCGCAATTAAACCTTTTTCACGTTATTTGAACAATATATATATATATATATATATATATATATATATATATATATATATATATATATATATATATATATATATATGTGAATTATGATTGTGCTTTTACCATAGCATCGAGAATACTTTTACCATACGTTGAATCTTTATTTACATTTGGAACTAATTTAAGTGGTGTAATCTTTAGTTAATTTATTTATATTTTTAATTTTAAATGGGTTAACTTATGTTTAACCTATTTATATAGTAGGTTGATTCGATAACTACATAAACAGGTCAACTCGTTGACAACCTATTTATCTAAAAGGTTAGATTGGGTTGTAAATATCAACTTATTTAAATAAACAGGTTGGTTTGGGTTCAAAATTTCACGCTAATTACTAAATGGATTTAACCCGAACCCAATATAGATCGATCCATTGTCAACTCTAATAAAGTTCAATAAATAACCATTATTAATCAAGGAACCAAGGAACCAATCCAAAGCATCAGAATTTAAAGCGATCAACAAACAATGAAGGTTTGAAAACTTTACCATTGACGTGCATGCTCTGGATTATAACAAAACTCACTTCCTTTTTTTTTTGTTTAATTTTTTTGTCATTTTTTATCGAAAAAAAAAACGAATATACCTTTTCCATAATTTTTCGTCCTCTTTACATAGAGATCCATATTGCTATATAAAAAATGAACGTTTTTTTTTTTCCGAAAAAACACATTTCATTTTCTTTGTTTTTGGAACAGTTAAGGTCATTTTTATATTGAAAATTAATTAATACATATATCAAAATACATATTTTTTTATACTGTTTAAACATAGATTCATATTAACATTGTGAATTTACTCATATTCATTGTATGAACAAAGTCACAGTGATATTCATTGTATGAACAAACAGTGTGAATAATAGTAAGTCAAATTCACATTGTGAATTTTGAAAACTAAATTATATATAGTTCAGATTTACAATATGAATAAATCCATTTGTTGATTTTACAAAACTAAGTTATGAGTATTCGAAACGTTAAAATATTATATAATTACATGAAAATATATTTCAATTCATATGTAAATTTCACTTAATTTGTGAATGACAAAAACTGAGATTTTTGGTATAAATTTCACAATACGAATATGAACTCTAATCGAGTATTTTTTTAGTTGATGTTGTTGTTTAGTAATAGATGACAAAAACTGAGTTTTTGGTATAATTAGTTTTTTTGGATAAAAATAAACTTAAATACTGGAAAAAAAACAAAAGGAAGTGGGTTTTTTGCGAAAAAAAAAGTTTGTATTTTATATATCAACATGGATATCTATGACAAGAGGACGAAAAATCGTAAACAACAGTATATACGTTTTTTTCATTAAAAACGTGCCTTAAAAAAATCTAAAGAGTGTGTGTTTGGTACATTTCTTGAAGAACTCAAGGATTTAAGAGCTTGGAACGAGAAGGAACTTATAGATCCAGAATCTACTCGGTTTTAGCAACCATTTGAAGGTAAAAGGCTATTACCTTGACCTTTCTTTGGTTAGATCTCTTCATTCGATAGATTAGGGCTTTTTATCCCATTTTGGACCTATTTTTGGAAGTTGGGAATGAATTGAAGTTGTAACTTCAGATTTGAACTCTTCTAGGCCTTTATAGTCAGAAAGTTATCGATTTTGTCAAGCTTTGGCCTTTCTCTATGCCCTAAACCTTTTCCTAAGCTTAGTTTTGAGTGTTTTAGCCTATTGAGGCCTTGCAAGCACGTAAAGTTGGCAACTTTACGTGGTAAATACACCCTAATGGACTGGATATGTAGTTTGGAGCCTTGGATTCAACTAGAAAGGACTGAACATGAAAAGGGATGAAGGAACTCGACGAGTTGCATAGCCAACTCGACGAGTTAGGCAGGGTTTACCCACCTTTTGGATTCTTAGTGAACTCGTTGAGTGGGTGAGATTACACGGCGAGTTGAATAGGGTTTTCGGTCTCTTAGACACTAAAGTACTCGATGAGTTACTCAGGTAACTCGGCGATTTGACTCAAGTTTTCAGTTTTATGGACTTTGAAGGAACTCGACGAGTTAATAGATGCACTTGGCGAGTTGGGGTCAACATGGACTGTTGAGCTTGACTTTGACCATGGTTGACGAAGTTGGAATATAAGGGTATTTTTGGTATTTTGGGATTTTGACAAAGTTAGTCACATGGTGGTTGTAGGCAGTTGAGTTGGAGTTGCGAGTTTGGACTTATCTTATTGGTGCAACATTTCTTCAGAGGTGATTCTCCTCACCATACCAACGGGTCGAAGGCACCAAGGCCAACCCATTTAGTTACTTGTAGTGTTTATTGAGGATTCACTACTGATATGTCTGGTATGTATGTATATGAGAATGTGCTAGTACTTATTGACTAGATACATGAAGACCCTGGGGGGGGGGGGGGGGGGGAAGCCCGTGGTAGTTGGATATAAGATCATGTGGGGGAGCCCATGACATTCCTAGGTAAAGACCATATGGGGGATCCCATGCCAAGTATTTAAGACCATGTCGAGGAGCCAATGTCACATAGGAGTAAGACCCTGGAGGGAGTCCACGACATCCCTATATGTTTATGTATGAGTTATGTAGTATGATAGATATTTATGTGATAAATGATACGCTAGTTGACTGTTATGTTATTTACATGGAAGACCCTGGGGGAGCCCGTCGCAGTTGGATATAAGACCATGTGGGGGAGCCTATGACATTCCTACGTAAAGGCCATTTGGGGCATCCCATGGCAAGTAATAAAGACCATGGGGAGCCCATGGCATGTAGTTATAAGGCCCTAGGAGGAGCCTACATCGTCCTTATATGTTTGTATGCATGGATTATGTGGTTTATGTAGCTTATATAGCTAATATGGATGATGTGATTATGTGGATTATGTGGGGGTATGCTCTGGGGAACTCACAAAGCATTAACTTATAGTTTGTTGATTTGTTTAAGGGAAAGGGCAAGGTTGATGTCACGGCATGCACTCTCCAGCATTTTATATGGGGACACTATGACATTGAAATAAAATGTTGATGTTATGGGTTTTGAAAACAGTTGTCATTGAGATTTCATATTTTATGGAAACATTTTGTTTAATTTAACATGAAAAAATATATTTGGAAATTTGGGATGTTACAAGTTGGTATCAGAGCCTTGGTTTGAGGGATTCGGGCACATTCTCGGGTGTGGCAGGACTCAAATTAAGGAAATGGTAAAAAAATTTTAAAAATAAAAATTAAAACTTCTTAAACTGGAAAAAGGGAAAGTGCAATGTGCGTAATCGATCGAGCTGAAGTAAGTAGTTCCCCAATATGTTAGCCATGCTATACTGATATTTGGATTGCGATAATCGTATGAATCTTGCTATGTGTATGCTTTCAAAATTGTATATCGTTAGAGTCTTATAGCCTTACAATGATTGATTTGGCCTTATTTCCTGCTCCATGTATGGTTGTGGTCTTAGGGTAGATATTTGTTATTCGAAAGCATATTTGATTCTATTATGTGTATAATTTGCATGCATAAGGCAACCTGTTATGATTGGGTTCTGGTTTGATATGGATGGAGCAAATCTTAGGATAGCCTAGGATTTAGCACAGTAGCATGTGAGATATCTTTTGTTCTGGGACAAATTAGAGTTATCAGGTAGAGCCTTGTGGAATGTACAGGTAGCTGTGGAAGGTAGTATTGGGCCCGTACTACTAAAAGCACAACACTTGTACCCAAACCAATATTAGATCTGGAAGCTGTAAGGAGAACTGATGTGGAAGGATCCCCTTTTTGGACATCCTGATCATTATGTTATATGGTATTGCAGCACAGTATGGTGGTGACACGACATGGAGTTGGGGAATTAGGATCAGGATCCGGATATGGTTCGGGCGATGGTACCAAGCCCATTGATAGTGGTTGCATGAGCTTATTGTAGTCGAGGTTACGAGGGGCATCCTTGACGCTACGCCAGTGATTTTTGGGACGGTCAAGGAAGGGATGATGGAGATCATGGACGAGCAGCTCAGGTCCTTTCGAGCTGAGATTGTATCAGTTGTACATGATTATCGGGATGCCTTTCCTGGGGTGCCTCCGGAGAGGCAAGTAGAGTTTTGCATTGATTTGGTGTTGGGTGCCGCTCCGACAGCTAAGGCACCATACCGGCTAGATCCGCCGAAGATGCAGGAGCTGTGTACGCAGCTTCTAGAGCTACTAGACCGCGGGTTCATTCGTCCGAGCAGTTCCCAGTGGGGAACATCGATCCTGTTTGTGAAAAAGAAGGACGGGTTACATAGGATGTTTATTGATTATCAGGAGC
Source organism: Lactuca serriola (assembly GCF_051521515.1). NCBI lineage: Eukaryota > Viridiplantae > Streptophyta > Magnoliopsida > Asterales > Asteraceae > Lactuca > Lactuca serriola. The sequence continues at coordinate 94,523,922 of NC_136411.1, read as the reverse complement.
TGAACAAGTTAACGGTGAAAAACTGTTATCTGCTCCCGAGGATCGATGATTTGTTCGATTAGCTACAGTTTGCATCTTGGTTTTCCAAGATTGATCTTCGGTCGGTGTACCATCATATGAGGATTTGAGATGAGGATATATTGAAGAAAGCTTTCACGACTCGGTAAGGGTACTACGAGTTTATGGTGATGCCATTCGGGCATACCAATGCCCAACAGTGTTCATGGATCTCATGAAAAGGGTGTGTAGACTGATGTTGGATCGTTCGGTGATCATTTTTATTGATGATATGTTGGTCTATTCTAAGACTAAGGAGCAGCACGAGCAAAATCTAAGGGACGTATTGGAGACACTGAGGACGGAAAGGCTTTATGCCTCGAAGTGTGATTTCTGGTTACGGGAGGTGCAGTTTTGTAACACCAAGAATCAGAAAGACCAAGAAAGGAAAGAAAAGCCCTAAGTCAAAGGACTGAACTCGTCGAGTTCAAGGAAGAACTCGACGAGTCGGAGCGGGTTCCATGTGGAAGAGTAAGTGACCGACTCGAAGAGTCGGTAAGAGGACTCGACGAGTCTGGTCTGGGTTGGGAAAAACCTAATTTCGGGACTTGGTACCCTATTTAAGCATCTTATTCTCTTCCCTAGGGCTCATTTCCGACCCCTACAATCCTAACCACAAAAACCTAGCCACCCAACTCCATTGTTGAGCTAGTTTCTTGCCTTGAGAGTGAATTGAAGCTTGGAGAAAGAAGAAGGACCTTGGTGGTGCAAGAAGGAAATATAGATCTAGAGTTGGGGTAGCATTTAAGACCATCTAGAGGTAAAAAGCTTATACCTTGACTGTTAAAAATCTAAATCCCCTTTCTAGCTTAGATTTTGTCTTTTGGGCCATTTCCAAGGCCAATCCGAACATTAAGCCTTAGAGGATGAGAAAAGACTTAAGATTTGAGCATTTCTGAGCCTTAGGGGCTTTGAGGGAGTAGCTTTACCCAACCATGCCATGGCTTCATTTCACGACCTCAAACTTCATATTAGCTTGGATTTGGTGTTCTAGCCTCATAACACCTAACATGCACGTAAAGTTAGCAACTTTACGTGCAATGCTAGCATTAGGAGTCCAGATCTATGAGTTGGAAGGGTTAGAATAGACTGAAATCGAAAGAATAGAGATAAAACAAGGAGGACTCGACGAGTCAGTTCATGGATTCGGCGAGTCGGGTCGCAAACCCAAATCCTTCTATATATAAGTCGGATCAGTGAGTGGGGTTGTTGAGGATTTAGTTAGTCAGGACCCATAATGGTCATGAAGATTATAGCACTCAACGAGTTCAATGAGGAACTCAGCGAGTCCAAGAAAATGTTCTTAGTTAAGAAGATTAACTCGACGAGTTGTTCATTCAACTCGGCGAGTCAAAGACTAGACTTTCATACGATGATGATGAACTCGACGCGTTCAAGGATGTACTCGGCGAGTCGGTTGAAGATGGTCCTGAAATGTTAGTTGAAGGAGAACCCGTCGAGTTATTGCTAGGTTCGACGAGTGGAGTCGGGGTTGTTTTGGAGATAGAGGGGCATGGACTCGGCGAGTTGGTAGGACAACCCGGCGAGTTGGGTCAACTGGAAAGTTGACATTTACCAGGACCTTGACCAGAGTTGACTTAGTTGACCTCTGGAGGACAATTTAGGCTAAGTATTATTATTGGTTTTGGTAGCTCAGGGAGCTAGAGGAGCAACGTTTCGGAGAGTTGTCGGATAGCAACCAGAGGGTTATCGGCAGAGTTCAGCATTACAGGTGAGTTTTCCTTCCAGTAGGAACGGGTCTATGGCCACAATGCCGGCCCGTTTAGTTAGCAGTAGTTCTGGACTTTAGTCTGATGCAGTAGTTCAATATGCTTGGTGTATTTGTGATAAAGGCATGGTAAGTGTTATTTGTTCCAGACTATGGTCTGATGCAGTATGCAGTATTTGTGTTCATATTATATGCTATAATTATGTTATGCTATGTTCAGTCAGTTTGGGATCTCGGTCTGATGCAGTTTCGTACTTTGGTCTGATGCAATTCCATATATCGGTCTGATGCAGTGGGCAAGGCCCTAGTCAGTTCCGGACTTCGGTCCGTTGTAGTTCCGGATGTCGGTCCGATGCAGTGGGCAAGGCCCAGTATGTGCTTTATATGTTATTGTATGGTATGTGGTAGTTTGGGGGAGCTCACTAAGCTTCGTGCTTACAGTTTTAATTTTGGTTTCAGGTACTTCAGCTAGCAAAGGGAAGGCCTTGAGATGATGGCATGGTACACACCAAAGTTTAGTCACTATGGGATGTTTTACTTTGATAAATAAACATGTTTTGAAAAAGATACCTGGATTTAATATAATGGTCTTGTATTACTTAAGATTATGTTTGGTTTTATGGTTTTGAAAAAATGAAATTTTTAGTCATGAATTTTGGGATGTTAGAAGTTGGTATCAGAGCCTTGGTTTGAGGGATTCAGACATACTTTCGAGTGTGTCTGAACTCAAATTGAGGGATTGGTATAGATATTTTCAAAAGGAAATCAATTTTGTAAAATGGACTTTTTGAAAAGAAAAGAGTTTTAGAAAAATCGAAAAGAATTTTAGAAAGAAAAGAACTTTGAAAAGAGAAAAGGGTGTAGTGCATACAATCAGCCGAGGTCAAGTAAGTACTCCCAAATTACCCATACAAGTTTATGCTATGATTATCAGTTTCAGTAGAACAACATGCAAGATTAGGACTAAGGATCTAGGAAGGATGCCTTACGTGCCTGCTTTATGTGTTTCGGCTTTATGAAAATTGCATGCTAGTATCGAGTAGACAGTAATAGGGTAGCCTGATTAGGTTATGCCTGATAGTATGAGCTTAGAATCCTATGCTAGTGTAGATTCTTGTTTTGAGGATAGGAGTGTTTTATTTTGTTTCCTTGTCTAAATGCTGCTTGCTCTGTGCTTTTTGGGACTCGGAGTGATGTGAGTTAACTATTAGGTGGATACGTTAAGTCACATGCAATCAGGGTTGAATAATCTCAGAGTGTTGGATTTGACCCTATTACGCAGCTCTTGTTTGAGTCATAACTGTTGTGGGGATGAGTCCCTTACTCGAAGGATTATCTGAGCCTCATTGCATGTGACGGTATTCATGTGGTAGCTACTTGGCATTACGAGGACGCTTTCAGCAGTTGACGACTAGGTAGAGTCATAGATTTCCCTAGGGCAAGCCTAGGATGAGAATAGTTGATATCAGTAGCAGTAGAAGGGACTTGGTGGAGTCAAGGCAGTTCTTGAGGAAAGTACGGATAGATGTGGAAGAGAGTATGGGCTCGTACTACTAAAAGCAGAGGATCCGTACTTAAATCAAGGAAGGCTCAAGTAAGACCGGGAAACTTGTAGTAGACGTGATCCCTTTAGCCATATCAGTGTTTCTGATGTTGTCATTATGTGTTCAGAATGGTGGTTTCGCACATTAGACCAGCAGTCGGCAGTTCAGGCACCGAAGAGGGACCAGGCTCGGGTTCAGGGACCAATCAGCTCAAGGAGCGGATGAGAGAGTTTGTATTAGCTGAGATCACGCGCAGTATCTTAGACCAGACTCCTGTGACCTTTGGCATGGTCAACGAGGGTATATTGGAGATTTTAGACAAGAGGCTCGGAGCCTTTCATACAGAGATGATGACGTTGATAGGGTGCGTACCTTGACTTTTCGAGAGTTAAGAGCTTGTGGAGCACCAGATTATCATGGGGCTAGGGACACCATTGCTAGCAGCAGGTGGTTGGACGATGTTGCCAACGCTTTCCGCACGAGCCGATGTACCGAGGGGGACCAGGTCAGAGTCGCCTCCAGTCTTCTGAAGGACAGAGCGCGAGATTGGTGGAAGGAAATTGGTCATGCCTTGGGGGATGATGCCGCGTTGGACGCGATGACATGGAGTGATTTCTCGGCTAGGTTCAGGGATGAGTTTGCACCAGTTATTGAGGTGCATCAGTTGGCACGGGAGTTCAAGGATCGTCAGCAAACTACTGAGACGGTGGCGGAGATCACCGCCAAGTTCAGGGAGAGGGCTCTCTTGGTTCCGCAGTATGTAGCAGACGAGGAGATGAAGAAAGCTCGATATCATGAAATGCTGAGGTGTGACATCAGCCAGTTTGTGAGCAGGTCCAGCTACAAAATGCTGGAGGATATGATTGCTCGGGCCAGAGAGAGGGAGATTGACCTGGAGCAGATCTGAAAAGGAAGCCAGATGAGATTCAAGTAGTCACGGGTTCTGGAAAAAGGCCCATGGGGTCAAATTCGAGATCGAGGGATTATTAGTGCCGCAGCCGATGCGGGAAGTGTGGCAGGACGCACGAGGGTGCGTATAGGAGCGGTAGTGGTGGTGATTCTGGCTGCTTCAAATGGGGCCGGACTGGACATTTTAGCAGAGATTGCACTGCTACTGCCACTCAGGGGTCAGATATGATATGTTTCCTTTGCATTCAGCGGGGCCACAGAAAGGCCCAGTGTCCGAGTTTACTTTCGGCAGGACAAATGATAGCACCTACCCCTGCCACTTTGAGGATCATCGACGGCCGTCAGGGCTGGTTAGAGGCGCCTGCGATGGGAAGCAGGGCTTTTTAGTTGTCTACAGTGGAGTCGCGAGTAGTATGCGAAGAGCTACCCGACAATATTTGGCTAACTGCTAGGCTTTAGGGTCAGACAGCGATTACTCATTCTATTAATGAGGTAGTCGTGGTAGCTCGGGAGAAGGAGATTGGTTTGGATGGGCAGCTCGGTAAAAGGAAGCGAGCACTTATTTCAGGAAAATTGCGAAGAAGTGAGGAATCATACTTAGCTGACTTGGGTGTTGGAAGTCAGGAGGACCTTGAGGTGTGTGGTAAGTGTGGAGGGACTCATGGGTTTGCTTGTCACAAGTTCAGGTGTTTCAAGTGCGGGGAAAAGGGGCATGTGTGTCAGGATTGTAAGAAGGATCAGATGTGTTTTCATTGTCACCAGCCGGGTCATTTCAAGTCTCGCTGTCCTGTTTTGGTGGTGGAGAGAGTCCAGGTCCAGGCGCCTATTTTCCCGCAGGAAGTCAAGATCGAGCCGCACTAGATCGCAGGTATGTCGTTTGAATTCTCCCTTTTGTAATGACTCTATTGTTATAGTTCTGCATCGGTAATGATGATGATACTTTGGAATTTTGTGGCCTGCTTGTGATTGAGTTATATGCCATTTGCATATCTTGGATTTTAGAATGATAGTTGGAGGACGTCCCCTGTAGAGCAGGTTACTTCAGATTTAGTAGCGGTAGCAAGTATGTGAGAGACTCGGTAGCATCTCACTACCTTCGGGAAGGTGTCCTTCGGGTATAGATCGGTTATATTCTAGCAGAGGTAAGCATTGTGGACAGTGGATCAACCCTTTAGATGATAGGAAGGATGGGGAATCCTTTTCAAGAGGTTAACTATAAGGGATTAGCCGGATCAAAGTGGGGGAGAACCCTTCAAGTATTCATGGTCGGTAGCATGCTAAACTAAGAAAGGTTAGTGACCTTCGAGAAAGAAGGGAAAGTAGCTAGAGGGACTGTATAAGTAGAGGAGTGCAGGAGTTTTGAGTTTGGGGAACTTGCCCACGTTGCGATTATGTAATTGGGATTTGTAGATGATTGGTTCGGGAAACCAAGCTGAATATTTGCTTGTCAGAATGCGAGCGTAGCAAGGATGTAAGACTACAAGATAGTAGCAACACTTGGTAACTGAGGTCTGCTTTGGGACTTAGGTTGGAGGATCACTAGCAGGACTTGGGAGAGTCAAGCTGCCTTCGAAGTAGTAACCAATGGTAGAGACATCTTGGAGAATGTGGTAGGACTGCGGGATAACCGTAGCAGTCCCCAACAGTGAATTAGTGAGGAAGGTGATGTAAGTCTGCTGGTGTAGCCGTAACATTCACTAGTAGCCAGATAGTGTTAGAGTGTTGTAAGTCTGCGGGTGTAGCCGTAGCATCCATTAGCAGCCATATAGTGTTAGAGTGTCGTAAGTCTGTGGATGTAGCTATAGCATCCACTAGCAGCCAGATAGTGTTAGAGTGTTGTAAGTCTACGGGTGTAGCTGTTGCATCCACTAGCAGCCAGATAGCGTTAGAGTGTTATAAGTCTACGGGTGTAGCTGTAGCATTCACCACTAGTTAGTCAGCAAGGGTGGCGTTATAAGACTACATGGTGGCCCGTAGCATTCATTAGTGGTCAGTTAGTATGGGAACGTGAGACTGCAGGGTGGCCCGTAGCATTCGTTGATCCCTACATGGTAGTGAGAATGTGGCAGACGCATGATTTACTCATGAATTTATTCAAATGGTTTAGGCCAGGGCAGGCCAACCGCACAGAGGTGAGCAGGCCACTGTAGAATCAGATTCAGAAATCGGTAGGTCGTTGGAGACCAGGAGTGAAATAAGACTACAATGGTTCTGGTAGCATTCACCTTTTGTAGTAGATTCGCTAGCAGTGAACGATCAGACAGTACAAGCGAGGGGATCATCAGGAATATGGGATCTTGAGTGGCAATATCAATAGAGTAGTTTTAGACAGTCGAGGTTCCTTCGGGAGTCGCTGGGAGCGACTGTGTGTTCAAGCTTGGGATCAATAATCGGTGGGAGACCGGTAACCCAGTTAATGGCAAACTAGTGGGACCAGGGTGGTCTCAGTTTTATCAAGAAGGAGGACAAGAGATAGAAGCACTTTCAGTTAGTGGTAGTAACGATAAGAGGAGTATCGTATGAGGCAACTAATTGATCGAGTGTGCTTCGTCTCTCACAACAGGGTTAGATAATCTTAGAGGGAAGGGTCTGACCCTGTTGCGCAACTCTCGTATGAGTCTTAACCATTACAGGGATGAACCTTTTACTCGAAGGATTATCTGATCCAGTCGCTGGGATGGGTGCTTGGCACTACGTTATAGTAGCAAGAAGTATTCAGTATGTATTGGCAGTAGTGACCAGCACGGGAAGTGGCTAGAGTAATGGATACCTTGAAGGTATGTCCTTCACAGTGGCAGGGAAGGTGGTTAGTTATGGAAAGTTGCTTTGGGAAGGCCGGAAAACGCGTAAGTCAAAAAGGGGTGAACCCCTGGGATGTCTAGCATAAGTACCAGGGGAGTACCAAAAGGATGGCCAGTTGAGTAAATTCATTTCTCAGGATCGTTGGGGGAATTAGAGTGCACTTAAGGATTGTTATCTGCGAGGACTAGTTTTAGTCTGAATGACCGGGTGAAAGGTCAATAGAAGTGGCCAGCGGGAGTTAGATTCTTCAGGCATGAGTGTTGAAAGCAGATTGCAGAACAGTTGGACGTAGCGGACTTCGAGGACGAAGTCTAGTTTAAGTGGGGGAGAGTTTTAACACCTAGAATCAGAAAGACCAAGAAAGGAAAGAAAAGACCTAAGTCAAAGGAGTCAAATCGTCGGGTTCAAGAAATAACTCGACGAGTCGGAGCAGGCTCCATGTGGAAGAGTAAGTGACCGACTTGACGAGTCGGCAAGAGGACTTGGCGAGTCTAGTCTGGGTTGGGAAAAACCTAATTTCGGGACTTGGTACCCTATTTAAGCATCTTATTCTCTTCCCTAGGGCTCATTTGCGGCCCCTACAACCATAACCATGAAACTATAGACACCCAACTCCTTTGTTGAGCTAATTTCTTGCCTTGAGAGTGAATTGAAGCTTGGAAAAAGAAGAAGGACCTTGGTGGTGCAAGAAGGAAATATAGATCCAGAGTTGGGGTAGCATTTAAGATCATTTAGAGGTAAAAAGCTTATACCTTGACTATTAACAATCTAGATCCCCTTTCTAGCTTAGATTTTGTCTTTTGGGCCATTTCCAAGGCGAATCCGAACATTGAGCCTTAGAGGATGAGAAAGGACTTGAGATTTGAGCATTTCTGAGCCTTAGGGGCTCTAAAGGAGTAGCTTTACCCAACCATGGATTCATTTCACGACCTCGAACTTCATATTAGCTTGGATTTGGTGTTCTAGCCTCACAACACCATGCATGCACGTAAAGTTAGCAACTTTACGTGCAATGCTAGCATTAGGAGTACAGATCTATGAGTTGGAAGGGTTAGAATAGACTGAAATCGAAAGAATAGGGAAAACACAAGGAGGACTCAGTGACTCAGTTCATGGATTCGGCGAGTTGCGTCACAAACCCAAACCCTTATGTTTATAAGTCGGATCAGTGAGTGGGGTTATTGAGGATTCAGTCAGTCAGGACCCATAATGGTCATGAAGATTATAGCACTCAACGAGTTCAATGAGGAACTCGGCGAGTCCAAGAAAATTTTCTTAGTTAAGAAGATTAACTCGACGAGTTTTTCATTCAACTCAGCGAGTCAAATCCTAGACTTTCATATGATGATGATGAACTCGACGAGTTCAAGGATGAACTCGGCGAGTCGGTTGAAGATGGTCCTGAAATGTTAGTTGAATGAGAACCCGTCGAGTTATTGCCAGGCTGGACGAGTGGAGTCGGGTTGTTTTGGAGATAGAGGGGCATGGACTCGGCGAGTTGGTAGGACAACTCGGCGAGTCAGGTCAACTGGAAAGTTGACATTTACCAGGACCTAGACCAGATTTGACTTAGTTTACCTCTGGAGGACAGTTTAGGCTAAGTATTATTATTGGTTTTGGTAGCTCAGGGAGCTAGAGGAGCAACTTTTCGGAGATTTTTCGGATAGCAGCTAGAGGGTTATCGGCAAAGTTCAGCATTGTAGGTGAGTTTTCCTTCCACTAGGAACGGGTCTACGGCCACAATGCCGGCCTGTTTAGTTAGCAGTAGTTCTGGACTTTAGTCCGATGCAGTAGTTCAATATGGTTGGTGTCTTTGTGATAAAGGCACTATATGTGTTATGGGTTCCGGACTATGGTACGATGCAGTATGCAGTATATGTGTTCATATTATATGCTATAATTATGTTATGTTTTGTTCAGTTAGTTCCGGACTTCGGTTTGATGCACTTGGCAAGGCCCTAGTCATTTCCAGACTTCGGTCCGATGCAGTGGGCAAGGCCCTCGTTAGTTCCAGACTTCGGTCTAATGCAGTTCCGGACTTCGGTCCGATGCAGTGGGCAAGGCACTAGTTAGTTCCGGACTTCGGTCCGATGCAGTGGGCAAGGCCCAATATGTGCGTTATATGTTATTGTATGGTATGTGGTAGTTTGGGGGAGCTCACAGTTTTAATTTTGGTTTCAGGTACTTCAGCTAGAAAAGGGAAGGCCTTGAGATGATGGCATGGCACACACCAAAGTTTAGTCACTCTGGGATGTTTTACTTTGATAAATAAATATGTTTTGAAAAAGATACTTGGATTTAATATAATGGTCTTGTATTACTTAAGATTATGTTTGGTTTTATGGTTTTGAAAAAATGAAATTTTTAGTCATACATTTTGGGACGCTATAAGTTTTTGGGAAAATCATCAACCAAAAGGGTATTTTGGTTGATCCAGCCAAGATTGAGGCAGAAATGTGGTGGGAAGTACCAAATGAATGTGTCTGAGATCTATAGCTTCTTATGTCTAGCGGGGTATTATCGGAGATTTATCCAGGATTTCTCCAGGATCGCTATGCCATTAACCTGTTTGACCAGCAAGAACGTGACTTTCCGGTGGGGCCCAGACCAGCAGTTAGCTTTCGAGACATTGAGAAAGAGGTTACGTGGGACCTAATTTTAGCGCTACCCAATGGGTTGGATGATTTGGTGGTGTATTGTGATGTGTCTATCATAGGGTTAGGGGCGGTTCTGATGTAGAGGGGGCATGTGATCGCGTACGCCTCGAGGCCATTGAAGCCTCACGAGACAAATTACCCTACTCACGACCTGGAGTTAGGGGCAGTGGTGTTTGCGCTTAAAATTTGGAGGCATTACTTATACGGGGTGTGGTGCACCATCTTACTGACCACAAGATTTTGAAGTATTTGATGGATCAACAGAACCTCAACATGCGATAGAGGAGGTGGTGGGATGTACTAAAAGATTAGGACTACAAGATCTTATACCATCCAGGGAAGGCCAGCGTGGTGGCCAATGCTTTGAGCTGCAAGATGACCAGTTCTCCGATCATGAACGTTGGTTTGAGGATGATCGTGGTCTCTCCACTGTTAGATATGATTAAGAAAGCTCAAGTGGAGGGTTTGAAGAAAGAGAACTAGAAGATGGATTCGGGGCCAATTTCCTTTGTTTGTATGGGATGGGTGCGGACTCTTGATATAGTGCGGTTGGGTGTGGGTACCATTGACTGGGGGAGTGAGACAGAAGATATCGGAGGAGGCACATAGGTCCATGTTATCTATACATTCGGGAGCTATAAAAATGTATAGAGATCTGAGGCTTAGCTATTGATGGCCTTGCATGAAGCGGATGATCGCCTGGTTTGTGGAGCAGTGCTTGACCTACAGGAAGGTCAAGGCCGAACATCAGCAGACTCATGGCAAGGTTCAACCGCTACCCATTCCGATGTAGAAGTGGGAAGAGATCACCATGGACTTGATCACGAAGCTACTAAGGACAACGAGGGGTGTGGATGCTATACGAGTTATTGTGGACAGATTGACGAATAGTGCCCATTTTAGCAGATATTTATATAGGAGAGGTGGTGGTTAGGCATGGGGTATAGGTGTCAGTGGTCTCTGACTAGGATGTTCGGTTTACATCCAGATTTTGGAGGAAGTTCCATGAGGAATTGGGCATGCAGTTACACTTCAACACTGAATATAGGAGAGGTGGTGGTTAGGCATGGGGTATAGGTGTCAGTGGTCTCTGACTAGGATGTTCGGTTTACATCCAGATTTTGGAGGAAGTTCCATGAGGAATTGGGCATGCAGTTACACTTCAACACTGAATATCACCCCCAGACAAACGGCCAGAGCAAGCGGACGATCCAGAAGGTCGAGGACATGCTGCGTGCATGCGTTCTAGATTTCGGAGGGAGTTGGGATACATACCTCCCACTAGCAGAGTTTTCATATATCAACAGTTACCATGCTAGTATCGACCGACCCCCGTTTGAGATGTTGTATGGTCGGAGGTGTAGGACCCTGGTTTGTTGGGTTGAAGTTGGGCACCGAGTCATGGGAAGCACCAAGGTGGTGCTTAAGACTACTGAGTAAATCTAGTAGGTGCGCGATAGGTTGGAGGTCGCGCAGAGCCTTCAGAAGAGCCATGTTGACTGGCGTCGCTCGGATCTTGAGTTCTAGGTGGGAGACTTCGTATTGCTGAAAGTGTCACCGTGGAAGGTTGCATTCGGTTCCGGAAGAGAGGCAAGTTAGGGCCCGAGTATATTGTTCAGTTCAGGATTACCACCCAGGTGGGCAAAGTGGCATACCTTTTGGATCTTCCAGACGAGCTTAGTTAGATTTACAACGCCTTCCACGTGTCTCAGCTTCGGCAGTGTGTCACTGACGAGGCTGCGGTAATATCATTGGATGACATTCGGGTGGATGAGATCCTGAACTACATTGAGAGGCATTTGCGGTCTTGGACAGGAAAACTAAGGACCTTCGTAATAAAGAGTTGAAGCTAGTGAAGGTGCAATGGCAGCACCGAAGGGGCTTGGAATGGACATGGGAGCCGGAGGATGAGATGCGGGAGCACTACCCATATTTGTTCGCATGAGCAGACTTCGAGGACGAAGTTGAGTTCAAGTAGGGGAGATTTGTAATGCTTGGTCCGGGTAAAACTTATTTTTTAAAGTTTTGTGACAACCCAACGTTAAGTCTGTTATACAATATCCGTTTCTGCTAACGGAATATGTCATTTATAAAAGTTCCGTAATTTGGAGTCGTAAAATAAATGAATATTTGATTATTTATTTATAATTCATGGGATTATCATTTTAGTAAAAATAAATATAACTCGTTAATGTTAGTTCCATTTAGCGAAATAAAGTTATATTATTTTTCAACCACTTAACCCAGGTAAAAAGTTCAAACCCCGTTAAACTTAGCATCGGGTAGTCGTGTATTGGGTGCAATACCCGAGGCATATATAAGGAATGTAAACACCTCCTTGAACTCTTTTACCACTCAAACACTCTCTCTCTCTCACTACTTTCTCTCTCTAGCTTGTTTTCGGCTCCAAAACCGCAATTTCCGGCTCCTAAACATAAGACCTTCAACCCTAACTTGTTCTAAACATACATTATTGTCTTTATAGCTCAAAAATCACATGATTGGGACATGGAAAAGGACTTCACGGCCTAAGAACCTCCTTAGGCCGTAAACACCCAAAATTGGCCAAAAGTCCCAAATTTCCTTCTTTTAAGCTTGGATACTAGTTAGGGATTTTACCTAGGAGTGTTTGAGCATCAAAACCATGACATTTAGGGCATTAAAGAGATTTTACGGCCCAAGCACATGCTTAGGCCGTAAACACCCTTTTTCCATGTAAAAATGCCCCAAAACCCTTCCAATGCATGTTTAGGCTTGAGATATGATTTTAGGAAATTCCATTTCGAGTTTGGGGCCATTAAACATCACATTTTTAGGGGTAATTTAGAGTTTATGGCCCAAGCACAAGCTAGGACCATAAACTCCCCCAAACCTCACCAAATGAGGGTTTAAACCCCCTAATTAGCCCTAGACCTTCACTAGAAAATTTAAGGGATTGATTTAAGGGCTTTAACATCAAAATTGGGGAGTGAATAAGAGTTCACGGCCAAGCCATGAGGCTTACGGCCGTAAACTCCCAAGGAGTGGCCTTTGGGTGGTAAACTCCAAGGGAGTAAACTCTTGGACCCCCCTTAGTACCCCTTTTGGCCTTGTACAATCCCCGAGAACCACTTCTAATCCATAAGACCTCGAATCAATTTAGAATATGTAAAAGTCTTTAAATAAAATTATAAGTGGCTAATTTCTTGTAAAACATATATATCATATGTTAATAGGGACTTAAAAGGTGTACAAGTCCTAAATTGACACCAAACGCGCAACCGACACTTTCACCCGATTTACCCGATTTACTCGATTTCAGGTGAGTTCATACCCCTTAATGAACCTTTCTAATGTTTTCATATGTTTTAGGGGGGGGGGGGGGGATACAAGTCAAATATACATTTTTATGAAAACCAATCACATGTGATTTACTACCCATAGTTCAAATCACATGTGATTTATCACTATGCTTTATAAATGAACTTTACGCTTTCAAAACTACTTTGGAAAAATAAACTATTTTCTAAATGCTTTCTTTAGTCAAGATTTTTATTAAATTACTTTTCTTATAAAATGTATCTACACTAAGATATTTATATAAGTAAGACTTGAAGGACTTAGGACCGATAGCTCGCCTTATTTCCTGTTCTTGTTTGATGTGGGCTTAGGGTATTTGTTATCCGTCCGACTTTCGTTGATTTCTTAGTTATATATCATGTATATTGGTGTTAGATACGAGCATTTTCACCTCATTCGATGCCTATATTACTTAATTGCCAAGAACCATTGACACTAAGTTAACTATAATAGGTATAGTTAAGGTCACTATTACTTGTTACCGCTACTACTATACATACTGTAATTCATACTATTACAAGACGATACACGATTAAGAGAACACACTATGAACTACATAAAAGAGTACTACTACACTATATTACAAGAGAAAGCACTAATCCGGAAGATAACACACTAACTCTACAAGATACTCTACGCGCTACAAACTGTGACCAGAGCTTTCCGGAAGGAAGGCGACGCTACATGTATAGATCTATACGGGGCATACACTATTAGATCCCGACTGTTAACTTCAGTCCGAGCCGAGCAGGCCCATGGATGGCACTACTTCATTATTCTGTGTATGATCGGGAAGGTCATGGAATCCTTTATTACTCACACTATTTGTCACATAAAAGGAATACACTATATCCACACTAAAATATTAAGACTAAAGTTTTAGTTAATATACCGAAGTAAATAAGTATCTATTACTAATGGAAGTCCGCACCACTATCACTGTCCACAGGCATAACTTTCTTCTATCTACCCTACATACTGGAGATTTAGTACCACACTTTTACAATAAACAGTTTTCAATGATAAAACTTACATGCAACTTAGAGTTTTTCACTTACGACGTATTTTCTGGAAAATATAGGATTTTCTAGAGGTTTCTACTACTTATAAATGTAAATTGCAGTTTTTCACACTATATGTTCTAATACATTTTATACAAAATTCACACTAAATTCTTATGAACTCATCAGCTTTATGTTGATACTCTTTTTTAAATTGACTTGTATCCTCAGATCAAAGATAGACAGGTACAGGTACAACATTTTGGAGAAGATGGAGCATACAAGATCCATCTCTTATTTTTTTATTACTGTTGGTGTCTATTGAAACTTTACAGAACACACTTGTAATTAAACTCACTATGTAATGAAATGGTTGTATGTTTCTTTTTTTTACTATTATGCAATTGTGATGATACTAGACATGACGTCCTCCACCCCAAAACGTATTCCGCCGTCATCGGTTTTGGGATGTGACAGATTAGTATCAGAGCATTGTTTATAGTGAATCAGGTATATCAACCTATAAAAGATATACGAACTATAAACACTTCGGGACTAAAACACTCTGACCAAGAATATATACCGTTAAGTACTAAAATATTTAACTAAGTATATATACACATCTCTATAAAACACAGAAGTCAGTGTCGCACTAGAACAGAACAAAAGTATTAAGATTGTTGAATAGCACAATTGGGCTTAGAGACATATAGTCACATTTGGGGGGGATGTAGCCTAATCAACTAAATTTTCCTGGGAGTGACTAGCATGTGCCTAAGTTTGATTGTGGTGCTGCAACAATTCTAAAACTTACCAACACTACCATAATAACATTAGCATAAGAATACTATAGGAGTATTCTGTACCTCTAAAATATACTTATGTGCGAACTAAAAAGGGTCGTTACTAGTAGGACAATAGTTGCTAAGTGGATACACCATGATTACCTGTGACTAGGGCGCTATAGACTCAAAATCTGTGGCCTTTGCTTCATTTCCTGTTCTTGTTTGATTGGGGATCTGAAGTTAGGGTTGCTTATTCGAAGGACTATCTTGCTTCGGTTGCATGTAATTGGTATGCACTACGCAAGTATTGGGTCGACTAATAACGATTCATCTTATAAGTATCTTAGAGTAGTACGTCTATTAATCTTCCTTTCCCCTTTTCTCGCGTAGATATCATGGCTGTCTTCCATCTTCCCGGCGATCCGCACTATCCAAACAAGGGAAATGGAGGATGTCTTGATGAGGAGTCAGACGATGATCACCCGATCCCTTTGGATGATCATCATGCTGAAGGCTTCTCGGATAGCTCCAGCTCCGAACCAGAAGTTAACAACCTACCTCCTGAAGCTCCAAACCCCAACTCCCGTCCAGCATTTCCGGGTCCCACTCCTATGTGGGCCATATCCTTGCACCGATGGAGCGAGGAGCATGGCCAGCCTTTACCTTTCAATGGAGACCGAAGCTTCTACAACATAAGCGAAGGAGGATCAGCGGATCGGGTTCTGCCCATCATGGTCCGAAGGATTGCCAGGAATGTCAAGAAAGGTCAAGCAGCCATTGGTCGAGATGTAGAAGTGGATGCCAACTCGAATCTCAACACTGTTTGCATCCGCTAACTTGAAGAAGCCATGGACAGGACAAGGAGGACCAACGAGGCTCTACAACAACTGCTAGCTGCATCCCGAGCCGAAGTTAGGGAACTCCGAGCACGTCAAAGGGCTCATGAATGACACCTTCAAGAAGTTATGCGTCAGCTAGCGGATCTGAGGATTCGCCCAACAAGTAACCGTCGCCAGTAGAAGACGTCTAGTTACCTCACTCTTTTGTTTAAAGGACTAGCCTTCCTTCTCTATGTTTCGTAGATCACTTGTCTGTAAACATTCCTAGCTTAAAAGTACTCTAATTAAACCTCTAAACGGCCAACATTTTCCTTATGGTTTGATGTAAGACCTACCACTAGGTCATTTTTCATGAACTTGTATTACATCATTAATACCAGTAAATCGGCAGTTAACTACTCTTTCACTATGAATCTCATTATGATATTTGGATTATGTTGATTTAATCCATGGAACACTCCATTCATATTCACAATAGACTCTTACTATTGCTATCATTTCTTTGAATCTTCCAGTGAAAGATGCCTCCACGAAAGCGTCCAAACAGAGGAAGACCAGCAACTCAAACCCCTCCTCCGCCACCTCCTCCTACGTAGTTCGATCCAGTGCTGTTCCAAACGGCTGTGACTGCAGCTGTGACAGCAGCCATGGCTCAAATGAACTCAGGTGATGCGAGTGGTGGCAACTCTAGATTTGGTGAATTCCAACAAAGAGTACAGGGATGCACTTATAAGGACTTCATGAACTGCAAACCTACCTTCTTCGATGGTACCAGAGGAATTCTAGCGTTGTCTCAGTGGTTTGAAAGAACTGAAGCTGTCTTTGAAATGTGCTCTTTCCCCGAAGAGAGCAAAATCAAGTTCGCTACTGCCACCCTCACTAACAGGGCCTTGACATGGTGGAACGGCCATGTCATTGCACTCTCCTTGGTAACAGCCAATGCCATGGGCTGGGACACTCTAAAAGACCTCATGAGGGGAGAGTACTGCCCTAGGGGCGAAATTCAAAAACTTGAGGAGGAACTCTGGAACCTCAAGATGAAAGGGACTAACATAACAACTTACACGGCCAGGTTCTGCGACTTGGCGACTATGTGTCCCAACATGATCCCTTCTGAAAGCAAGAAGATCGAACGATACATATGGGGTCTAATGCCTCCGTATCAAGGAAACGTTCTAGCCTCACGCCCTACCACCTTCGACAGCGCCAAGGAATTGGCCCAGAGTCTAATCAATCATGAAGTCTCTTCCACTCCAGCAACAACAACTGTAACTACCACTGCACCACCCGATTCAGCTGACAAAAAGAGAAAGCGTTGGGATAAGAAGAAAGGCAAGAAAACTCAAACCTCCTCCAAGGATCAACAAATTGTGGTGGTCCATGTTGCCACCACTCCAGCCACTCCTGCACCGACAAAAGCTTATGTTGGGAATCTGCCCAAATGTCCCAAGTGCCCTTACCACCACAACGGCCCCTGCCGTGAATTGCAGTGTTCCAACTGTGGCCGGAAGGGCCATACTGTCCGATTTTGCAGGGCCCCTCCCAAACCTATCTCGCAAGTTCCCGGTTCAGGAGTGACCCAGACTTGTTATGGCTGCGGTGAAGCTGGTCATTTCAAGAAAAACTGTCCGAAGGCAGGGAATGTTGGGGTAGGTGGAAGACTACTCACTATTGGTCACAATGAAGTAGTGGTGGATCCCACAGTAGTCACGGGTACGTTTCTTCTCAACAACTCTTATGCCTGTGTCTTATTCGATAGTGGTGCAGAAAGGAGCTTCATAAACCAAAACTTTAAACACTTACTCAAAAAATTCCCGCAACCACTAAAAGAAACATTCGTCGTAGAAATGGCTAATGGGAAGATGGAAAGCTCTAATGAAATCTACATAGGTTGTACCCTCACGTTAGATGATCACTCATATCCAATCGACCTTATACCAGTCACAATCAAGAATTTCGATGTCATTGTTGGTATGGACTGGTTGAGTCTTCATCGCGCCGATATCCTATGCTTTGACAAAGCCATTCGCCTGAATCTTCCAAATCACGAAACTCTATTGATCTATGGAGACAAACCCGGTACGAGCCTTCGTATCATCTCCAATATTCAGGCCCATAAAAACTTGCGTAATTTATATCGAGCATTTCTGGCTCACGTCGTCGACACAAGCCGGAAAGCGAAAAATTCAATAGACATCCCCATTGTATGTGATTTCCCTTATGTCTTCCCAGAGGATCTTCTAGGTCTACCTCCCAAACGTCAGGTTGAGTTCATAATCGACCTAGTCCCAGGAGCTACCCCTGTAGCTAAGTCGCCCTATCGTTTAGCGCCTGCCGAGATGCAAGAACTATACAGTCAACTTAACGAGCTGCTCAGCAAGGGCTTCATAAGACCGAGCTTCTCACCCTGGGGAGCTCCGGTCTTGTTCGTAAAGAAGAAAGACGGATCGTTCTGTATGTGCATCGATTATAGGGAACTCAACAAGCTCACGGTCAAAAATCGCTACCCTCTCCCTCGTATCGACGACCTATTCGACCAACTACAAGGGGCGAGTTACTTTTCCAAGATTGATCTCAGGTCCGGGTACCACCAGTTACGGGTGCTTGAAGAGGATGTTCCGAATATAGCTTTCCGAACCCGTTACGGGCACTTCGAGTTCATGGTGATGCCCTTGGGACTGACTAACGCCCCCTCAATGTTCATGGACTTGATGAATACAGTGTGTCGTCCATACTTGGACCAATTTTTCATCGTCTTTATTGATGATATACTCGTATACTCTCGGAGCGAGGAAGAACACAGGGATCATCTACGACGAGTCCTGGAAACCCTACGATCAGAGAGGTTATATGCGAAGTTCTCTAAGTGCGAATTTTGGATCCGAAGAGTTGAATTCTTAGGACACGTGGTCAGTGAAGAAGGAATCCACGTGGACCCCTCCAAAATTAAAGCTATCAAGAACTGGTCAGCACCGAAGACGCCTACAGAAATTCGTCAGTTTCTAGGCCTCGCTGGCTACTACTGCAGATTCATCCAAAACATCTCTCGAATTGCGAAACCTCTCACCATGTTGACACAGAAGGGCATAACATTCGACTGGGAAGAGAAACAGGAGAAGGCATTCCAGACCCTGAAGCGAGCCCTATGCACCGCACCAGTATTATCCTTTCCCGAAGGAACAGAAGATTTTGTTGTATACTGCGATGCATCGAATCAGGGGCTCGGTGGTGTCTTGATGCAACGAGGCAAGGTCATCGCCTATGCCTCAAGACAGCTAAAGACACGAGGTAAACTACACCACTTAGGAACTTGAGTTGGGGGCCGTCGTCTTCGCTCTAAAAATATGGAGACATTACTTGTATGGGACGAAGAGCATAGTGTACACTTGTAATAACCCGAAGTTGTTCATCGCCGAAAACCCGTTCTACCCGTAAAACTCGCCGAATATCAATTCGTTCCAATTTCGTTTTTCTGTTAAATTAATTAAATTTATATGTTTATTTGATGCTAATGAGTGTCCAAACCCCTTAGGAACTCATGAAATTAGCCCAAAATGTTTATTTCAGAAATTTTAGAAATGTCCTCGCCGGATTATGGAAACTTAATCGGGTGCGACCAAAAGCCCCGTTTAATGCCGGTATTGGGTAGAATTCCACCGTGTCCAAGATTTGAGACCTATATAAACATGTTAAATAATTCATTTGAAGCTTTTGCTTCCTCTCTCTACTCTCTCTCTCTCTCTAACCTCTCTCCTAAGTTCAAGTTTAAGGGTCCAAATCTCAAATTTAAGGCTTCAAATCTCCAAGGTACCTTCCTTAACTCAATGTGTATCATATTTGACCTTCAAATTCGAGATAAAAGCATGAATTAGGGCCTGTTTATGAGTTTACGGCCCTGGAAGGTACTTAGGCCGTAAACACATATTTAGAGGGTTTTTAAGCCCTTAAACCCTTCCAAGACACAAACAAGACTTAGGTATGACTTCTAGAATATTGGTTATGGCCTTAGAACATCCTAAACATAAATTTTGAGGAACAAATGAGAGTTTACGGCCAAGGCATGTGCTTGGGCCGTAAACCCTTCATACATGGGGAGTAAACTCCTCTAAAAGTGTTAAAATGCCACTTTAACACACCTAAAGCCTTGGTATAAATTCTAGAAGTGTCTACAAACAAGTATTGGACGTTAAAACATAATAAATCACCCATCTAAGGAGTTCACGTCCATGAGGTGGTTCATGGGCCGTAAACTCCAAAAACCTTGTCCAAAGTCCCTCAAAAATCCATACAAGGCTAGGAAAAATCATTTGAATCACATGTGATTAATTTAAGGCAATCAAGAAACATGTTGTGTATGTATATAAGAGTTTACGGCCGTAAACATAGATTTTACAGCTGTAAACTCCTCAAATGGTCCTTACTTTGTTCAAAATTCAATTCTAAGCCTTGAATCAAACCATATAAATTCCCTATTAATGGTTTCAAGCCATTTTGCACCATAAACCACCCCACCATGAGTTTGCAAGCCCTAATTAGATATAAATATGTATCTTTTCATTATACATAGGAACTTCGTGCGTTTGCAAGCCCCGAACCAACGTTTAGCATCTGAAATCGTCACGTTTCTCGTCTGGTGAGTTCATACCCCTACCCTTTTTCAATGGTTTTTCAATGTTTTCAGGGGGGGAATACAAGCAAACTACAACTGTTTTCAAAACATAACATTGATGTGTTTCAAATAATATCTGGCAAACTTATAAATACCTTTACCCCTTATGTATTATGCTGAGCATAAGGGATGATTTATTAACCACAACTATATGAAATTCAGTTAAGGAAATAACCAAACTAATCAAATTATTATGGGAATAATTTGGGATTCTTTAGTTCTTGTTTAATCACGTACTGATATGTATATAAAATTATTAGATAAACTATGTTTGATTCAGTTTATCTCCGTATCATTTGGATGTATTGCCAAATAGTTTCATTGTATGTATATGTATTCACTGTATTATGCTTCATAATCTTTTGTATGTTTGATACCGTATGAGAACCCTGTGAATAGTTTAGTACTAGCTTGTGAGTTTGTCACTACCCTTTTTTGGATGATCAGTAAATCCTCCCCGGAAGTGTAACCAGAGTCTCCTGGAGGGATAGCGAGGAATTTGTGAATAGATCTATTCGGGACTGACAATCCCACACCTTAACTGCTAGCTACAGTTAGGCGGGCACGCCTGGGGTGACAAATTCTGGATATCGTCCGACATCTGACAAACGTCAAGGAGGTCTCGTTGTCGTATCAGCATGGTTACCCGACTCACAATATGTATTAATATATGTTTATTCACGTCTTGGGTTTGTATTTGAATTTGATTCCATTTCATATCTACTTTCTGTATTAGTTTCTATATCTTGTGCGGGATGTTAGTCCCATGGTTTTCAACTATATTTACATGTATATATCAAACTACCTTGTATCTAGTCTGGGATGGGAGTCCTATGGTTTTCAATCTATATTTTCATGTATATCAAATTATCTTGTATCTAGTTCGGGATGTTAGTCCCATGGTCTTCAAACTGTATTTTCGTGTATATATATATATATATATATATATATATATATATATATATATATATATATATATATATATATCAAACTATCTTGTATCTAGTCCGGGATGGTAGTCCCATGGTTTTCAAACTACTTTTCATCTATAGTTCACGTATAGCAAACTAACTTACATCTAGTTCGGGATAGTAATCCCATGATTTTTAATATATAGTTTTATGTATTAATCTATACTCTGTAAAATTTCAGTCGTTCTTACATTTAGGAAAATATGGGATTTTCCTGGGGTAAAATACAACACATAATCGAATTGGTAACAAGTGTTAACTAAACTAACTTTACATAAGAAAATATAGGATTTTGTTGAATAACAAACCTTTTCGGAAAACTAAAGGAAACTGGTACATTTTCAGAAAACAAATTTCAGAAAACAAACATCTTATGAACTCACCAACTTTATGCTAATTTTCAAACCGCTTGTATTCTCAGGTCCACATTAGACAGGTACCCGGTGATATCTTTTGGTGAAGACGGAGTGCACAGAAGACTCGTCTCTACTTTTTTTCATATGATATATGTATAACACTTGTACAATTTACTTTTGAAACAAATGTAAACTTTCAAATATATGTAATGTAATGGTTGTTTACTTTGATTACTATGTGCATTGGATTTGATACTCAACGTGGAGTCAACCCCGGAAATGTTTCCGCCTTTGGTTTTCGGGGTGTGACAACACTGATCATAAAAGCCTCCAACACATACTGAACCAGAAAGAGCTCAACATGAGACAACGCCGATGAGTCGAGCTACTCAACAAATTACGACTGCGAACGTGGTAGCAGACACCCTAAGTAGGAAAGAGTATTCTGGTCGAAGACACCCTAAGTAGGAAAGAGTATTCTGGTCGAAGAACCAAGTCGTTAACAATGACTATCCATTCACATCTATCCACACAGATCAAGGAGGCTCAACTTGAAGCCTTAAATCCTGAGAATGTGAAGGGAGAATCCCTGCGCGGAATGGATAAGAGTTTGGAGGTAAAGGGTGACGGAGCCTACTATCTCATGTACCGAATCTGGACTCCACGCCACGGAGGTTTCAGAGATTTGGTCATGAAGGAAGCACACAACACTCGATACTCCGTCCACCCAGGTTCAGATAAGATGTATCTGGATCTCAAAAAGCTATACTGGTGGCCTAACATGAAAGCAGAGATAGCTACCTTCGTGAGTAAGTGCCTTACTTGCGCGAAGGTCAAGGTTGAATACTAGAAGCCATCAGGTCTCCTTTAACAACCGGAGATATCGGAATGGAAGTGGGAGCGGATCACGATGGATTTCATAACCAAGATGCCCAAGACAACGGGTGGGTTGGATACCATTTGGGTCATCGTCCACGGATTAACCAAGTCTGCACACTTCCTACCCATCAAGGAGACGGACAAGATGGAGAAACTCACAAGAGCATACATTAAGGAAATAGTACAGCTGCATGGCGTCCCTATATCTATTATCTCAGACAGAGATAGTAGGTTTACCTCGAGATTTTGGCAATCACTACAAAAGGCACTAGGAACGAGGCTGGACATGAGTACAGCCTACCATCCGCAGACTGACGAACAAAGTGAGAGGACGATCCAAACCTTAGAAGATATGCTGCGAGCTTGCGTGATTGACTTCGGAAAATCGTGGGATACAAACTTACCCCTTGTAGAGTTTTCCTACAACAATAATTATCATACGAGCATCAAGGCAGCTCCATTCGAAGCCCTCTACGGCCGGAAGTGCAGATCCCCTTTGTGCTGGGCTGAGGTGGGAGTCACTTAGTTAGCTAAAGGATGAGTTCCTGACAGCGCTCTCACTGGTCCGGAGATCATTCGAGAGGCAACCGAGAAGATTGTACAGATTCGCGAACGATTAAAAGCCGCTAGTGATTGACAGAAAAGCTACACAGACAAGCAAAGAAAACCCTTGGATCTCCAGGTGGGAGATCGAGTCCTTTTGAAGGTCTCGCCCTGGAAGGGCACGATACGCTTCGGAAAGCGTGGAAAACTGAACCCAAGTTACATAGGGCCTTTTGAGATTCTCGCTAGAATCGGCCCTGTAGCCTACAAACTCAACCTACCCCACGAGCAAAGTAACATACATCCTACCTTCCACATCTCAAACCTGAAGAAATGCCTGTCTGACGAGACTCTAGTGATTCCGCTTGACGAGATTGAGGTCAACGAGAGCCTCAACTTCGTTGAAGAGCCTGCGGAGATTATGGATCGAGAAGTAAAACGAATGAAACAAAGCCGCATCCCAATTGTGAAGGTTTGGTGGAAAACCAAGCAGGGACCGTAATTCACTTGGGAGCACGAGGATCAAATGAAACTCAAATATCCCCATCTCTGCGCTTAGTAGTATTGTAATAACTTTTTTGTGTGAATTCTAAATTTCGGGACGAAATTCCCCTAACGGGGGGATGATGTGACAACCCAACATTAAGTCCGTTATACAATTTCCGTTTCCGCTAACGGAATATGTCATTTACAAAAGTTCCGTAATTTGGAGTCGTAAAATAAATGAATATTTGATTATTTATTTATAATTCATGGGATTATCATTTTAGTAAAAATAAATATAACTCGTTAATGTTAGTTCCATTTAACGAAATAAAGTTATATTATTTTTCAACCACTTAACCCGGGTAAAAAGTTCAAACCCCGTTAAACTTAGCATCGGGTAGTCGTGTATCGGGTGCAATACCCGAGGCATATATAAGGAAGGTAAACACCTCCTTGAACTCTTTTACCACTCAAACACTCTCTCTCTCTCTCTCACTACTTTCTCTCTCTAGCTCGTTTTCGGCTCCAAAACCGCAATTTCCGGCTCCTAAACGTAAGACCTTCAACCCTAACTTGTTCTAAACATACATTATTGTCTTTATAGCTCAAAAATCACATGATTGGGACATGGAAAAGGACTTCACGGCCTAAGAACCTCCTTAGGCCGTAAACACCCAAAATTGGCCAAAAGTCCCAAATTTCCTTCTTTTAAGCTTGGATACTAGTTAGGGATTTTACCTAGGAGTGTTTGAGCATCAAAACCATGACATTTAGGGCAATAAAGAGATTTTACGGCCAAAGCACATGCTTAGGCCGTCAACACCCTTTTTCCATGTAAAAATGCCCCAAAACCCTTCCAATGCATGTTTAGGCTTGAGATATGATTTTAGGAAATTCCATTTCGAGTTTGGGGCCATTGAACATCACATTTTGAGGGGTAATTTAGAGTTTACGGCCCAAGCACAAGCTAGGACCGTAAACTCCCCCAAACCTCACCAAATGAGTGTTTAAACCCCCTAATTAGCCGTAGACCTTCACTAAAAAATTTAAGGGATTGATTTAAGGGCTTTAACATCAAAATTGGGGAGTGAACAAGAGTTCACGGCCAAGCCATGAGGCTTACGACCGTAAACTCCCAAGGAGTGGCCTTTGGGCCGTAAAGTCCAAGGGAGTAAACTCTTGGACCCCCCTTATTACCCCTTTTGGCCTTGTACAATCCCCGAGAACCACTTCTAATCCATAAGACCTCGAATCAATTTAGAATATGTAAAAGTATTTAAATAAAAGTATAAGTGACTAATCTCTTGTAAAACATATATATCATATGTTAATAGGGACTTAAAAGGTGTACAAGTCCTAAATTGACACCAAACGCGCAACCGACACTTTCACCCGATTTACCCGATTTACTCGATTTCAGGTGAGTTCATACCCCTTAATGAACCTTTCTAATGTTTTCATATGTTTTATGGGGGGGATACAAGTCAAATATACATTTTTATGAAAACCAATCACATGTGATTTACTACCCGTAGTTCAAATCACGTGTGATTTATCACTAGGCTTTATAAAAGAACTTTACGCTTTCAAAACTACTTTGGAAAAATAAACTATTTTCTAAATGCTTTCTTTAGTCAAGATTTTTATTAAATAACTTTTCTTATAAAATGTATCTACACTAAATAACTTTAGATACGAGCATTTTCACCTCATTCGATGCCTATATTACTTAATTGCCAAGAACCATTCACACTAAGTTAACTATAATAGGTATAGTTAAGGTCACTACTACTTGTTACCGCTACTACTATACATACTGTAATTCATACTATTACAAGATGATACACGAATAAGAGAACACACTATGAACTACATAAAAGACTACTACACTATATTACAAGAGAAAGCACTAATCCGGAAGATAACACACTAACTCTACAAGATACTCTACGCGTTACAAACTATGACCAGAGCTTTCCGGAAGGAAGGTTACGCTACATGTATAGATTTATACGGGACAGACACTATTAGATCCCGACTGTTAACTTCAGTCTATGCTGAGTAGGCCCAGGGATGGCACTACTTCACTACACTGTGTATGACCAGGAAGGTCATGGGATCCTCTATTACTCACACTATTGGTCACATAAAAGGAATACATTATATCCACACTAAAATACTAAGACTAAAGTTTCAGTTAATATCCCGAAGTAAATAAGTATCTATTACTAATGGAAGTTCGTAGCACTATCACTGTCCACAGGCATAACTTTCTTCTATCTACCCTACATACTGGAGATTTAGTACCACACTTTTACAATAAACAGTTTTCAATGATAAAACTTACATGCAACTTAGAGTTTTTCACTTACGACGTATTTTCTGGAAAATATAGGATTTTCTAGAGTTTTCTACTACTTATAAATGTAAATTGCAGTTTTTCACACTATATGTTCTAATACATTTTATACAAAATTCACACTAAATTCTTATGAACTCACCAGCTTTATGCTGATTTCGTTTTCAAATTAACTTGTATCCTCAGGTCAAAGATAGACAGGTACAGGTACATCATTTTGGAGAAGATGGAGCATACAAGATCCATCTCTTATTTTTGTATTACTTTTGGTGTCTATTGAAACTTTACAGAACACACTTGTAATTAAACTCACTATGTAATGAAATGGTTGTATGTTTCTTGTTTTTACTATTATGTAATTGTGATGATACTGGACATGACGTCCTCCACCCCGAAACGTATTCCGCCGTCATCGGTTTTGGGGTGTGACAAGTTTTAGGGATTTGGTCCAGAAATCGACGAGTTGGGGAGCTCCAACTCGTCGTTTAGAGATTTTTATGGATGCGGGTTAAGGACCCTACTAGACGAGTAAGGAGCCCCAACTCGACAAGTAGGCAATGGAAAGGAAAACCCAAATTTTCCTGGTTTTGCACCTTATATAAAGAACTTGTGGTCCATTTCTGGCCTCCCTCATCGTCTTTACAGTCCAGAAGCAAACCCTAATCGAGATTACCCTCCATATGGAGTGTGTGTAAGGCTAAAGAGTGTGTGTTTGGTACATTTGTTAAAGAACTCAAGGATTTAAGAGCTTGGAATGAGAAGGAGCTTGTAGATCCAACATCTACTCAGTTGTAGCAACCATTTGAAGGTAAAAAGCAATTACCTTGACCTTTCTTTGGTTAGATATTTCCATTCAAGAGATTAGGGCCTTTTTAGCCCATTTGGACCTATTTTTGAAAGTTGGGAGTGAATTGAAGTTGTAACTTCAGATCTGAACTCTTCTAGGCCTCTATAGTCATAAAGTTATCCAGTTTATCAAAGCCTTTCTCCATGCCCTAAACCTCTTCTTAAGCTTAGTTTTGAGTCTTTTAGCCTCTTGAGGCCTTGCATGCATTTAAAGTTGGCAACCTTACATGGTAATTACAACCTAGGGGACTGGATCTGTAGTTTGGAGCGTTGGATTCAACTGGAAAGGACTGAAAATGAAAAGGGCTGAAGGAGCTCGATGAGTTACATAGCCAACTCGACGAATTGGGCAGGGTTTAACCGCCTTCTAGATGCTGAGTGAACTCGGCGAGTGGGTGAGATTACAAGGCGAGTTGATTAGGGTTTTCGGTCTCTTAGACACTAAAGAACTCGACGAGTTACTCAGGTAACTCGGAGAGTTGCCTCAAGTTTTTGGTTTTATAGACTCTGAAGGAACTCGACGAATTGCTAGATGCACTCGACGAGTTGGGGTCAACATGTAAAGTTGACCTTGACTGTGACGATGGTTGACCAAGTTGGAATATAAGGGTATTTTTGGTATTTTAGGATTTTGACAAAGTTAGTCACATGGTGGTTGTAAGCAGTTAAGTTGGACTTGCGAGTTTGGACTTATCTTATCGATGCAACAGTTCTTCAGATGTGAGTCTCTTCACCATGAAATTGGGTCAAAGGCACCAACGTCGGCCCATTTAGTTAGTTGTGGTGTTTATTGTCGACTCACTACTGATATGTCTAGTATGCATATATATGAGAATGTGTTAGTACTTATTGACTGGATATGTGAAGACCCCTGGGTGGGGGGGGGAGCCTGTGGCAGTTTGATATAATACCATGTGGGGGAGCCCATGGCAGGTAGTTAAGACCATGTAGGGGAGCCAATGACACATAGGAGTAAGACCTTGGAGGGAGTCCACGCCATCCTTATATGTTTATGTATGAGTTCTGTACTATGATAGATATTTTTGTGATAAATGATATGCTAGTTGACTATTATGTTATTTGAAAGGAAGACCCCCTGTAGAAGTTGGATATAAGACCATGTGGGGGAGCCCATGGCATTCCTTGGTAAAGACCATGTGGGGGAGCCCATGGGAAGTAGTAAAGACGATGGGGGAGCCCATGGCATGTAGGTATAACACCCTTGGAGGAGCCCATGACATCCTTATATGTTTGTATGCAGTCTTATGTGGTTTATGTAGCTTATATAACTAATATGGATTATATGATTATGTGGATGGTGTGTGTAGGGGGGAATGCTCTGGAGAACTCACTAAGCATTAGCTTACAGTTTGTTGATTTGTTCCAGGTACTTCACAGCCTAAGGGCAAGGGCAATATTGACAGCATGGCATGCACTCTTTGACATTTTATATGGGGACACTCAGATATTAGAAACAAAATGTTGATGTTATGGGTTTTTAAAACAGTTTTCATTGAGGTTTCATATTTTATGGGAATGTTTTGATTAGTTAAAAATGAAAAAAAAAATTATTTGGAAATTTGTGATTTTACAAATATGGCCCAACATCCTAATTGGGCCCATAAACTATATTATGGGACCAATTCTAAGAAGGCCCATAGCCAAGCCTTGGCCCAAAATCATAAGTCCAATGTTCCAACAAATCCTAAACCTCAAAAAGCCTAAAAAGGCATATTCTGGAGTAACCCCTGCATACTAGAATGGTACGCCTCGTCTACTTACCCTCGAAGCACAGAGTACAAGTCCATAATATTACGTTGAGCTTACACTTACGTTCGCCCAACGTACTCCTCAAAAGTAAAGAGTCATGTTGACATCTAATGCATAAATACTCTAATAAGCACTTAATCGATTAAGATAACATGCTAAACTCTAAGATCTGATTCCATAAGGCCACTTATCACGTAAAGTTGACAACTTTACACTCATGCATGGCTTACTAGGACTCAAGAGCTCAAAAAGAACTTAACAAAGGTATTAATACATGCATGGGTCAAAATACTCCATAAAGATGACATTTTTATGAACAATGGACCTCCTAAAGGCCAAGATCCAACATTCTAAGCTCTTAGAGTAGCTTATAAACACTCCTTAAACTAGATCTAACACATATAGTCATCAACATAGAAATTTATGCCTCCAAAAGGTACATAAAGATGCAATAAGCCTAGATCCAAAAGCTTCAAGCAATCCCACAATCCTCCAAGAAGTTCCTTCTTCTTCTATGAACCACAAAAAGCATGAAATACCACCAAAAGCTCGAAAACCACTCAAATGGGGGCTAGGGTTTCGTTTCTAGGGTTTAAAGGATTGGAGGATGAAGATAATATGGTTCGGTGGTGAGTTAAGGAGCTTACATAGGGTCCAAGACCCTAAATTAGGGTTTGGTTTGGCCTCAAGTACGCACTCTGTACTTCTCGTACGCCCAACATACTCCCTTAAGCATTTGCGACCATTCTACCTAGTAATCCCAACATACTACTATGTACACCCAGCGTACCAGGCTTAACACTAGTATGGCTAACGTACTCTTATGTACACCCCACGTAGTAGATTTAACCCTAATACCACCAAACTTCCAAAGGCCATAACTTCCTTGTTATAAGTCTGATTCTGGCGACCCTTAAATTCACGGAAAGGTAATGAGAAGATTTACGCTTCTATTAACTCGTCATTTACTTAAAACTTCCTGAATAAAAATTCAATATTCATAAAAGCACAAACTGACACTTTAATGATATACCCCTTGGCTCCAAAACACAAACCGAACTCTCGAATTACCTAAGTTACATTACCATCACCCAAATGGGCTTAAATCTCTTTTCCCTAGAGGCCCTAAGTCTGACGGTAACCGATCTTCGAGCCACAGTCCCTAATTAGGAAATGCTTCAGAACAGTGGGTTACAACTCTCCCCTACTTAAATTAGATTTCGTCCTTGAATCACTCCTTACCACCCTCCTAGAAACCAACGCTTCGATGAAAACCGTCTAGTGCTAAACAAAACACTAATCCCATAACTATCGATCCAACACGATACTACTAAAATTCCAAAATCCCATCACTTGCCTAACCTCGAAACTGTGGAACCAATCCAAAACATAGTCACAAGAGTCTTTTTCTATCATCACAACTGAAAACACCTTTTTTAACCATGAACATTCCAATTAATAATTCGACATATAGATTCCTTAATCCATAACCTTCTGAGGTAAAGATCTTGCACATATATATATATATATATATATATATATATATATATATATATATATATATACACACACACACACACACCCCATCAACTCGCAACACGAGTCTCGAGCAAAATCCAACTCGACACATAACTTACAACCTGAGATCCAAGGATTTACACTTGAATTTCACCTGGAATCCTCTAATTCACTGTGTCCATTCACTAAACTGAGATATAGGAATCCCCAATCCACTACTAAGACTACCAGTCTCATACGTAGTCTAGCCACCAGGTTCCTGAGACTCCAACTTATAAGGCTACCCTAGACCATGCACCACTCTATGCCACTCCCTGGCCACATAATCATCCTACTGAAACCATAATCCAATTCCTTGACCCCACCGGTCGCTACCAGGTCTCACCTTCATTTCCATAATCATACGGACCTCGCCCAAACCATAATCCAATTCCATGACCTCACCAGTCTCCAGCAGGTTTCACTTGCATTGCCATAATCACACGGGCCTCACAACAGGTCTCACCCAGTTGAGAGCTACACATACCTAACCTTATCTCGGACCCTAATGGTACACCTCCCATAACAAAGAGATTATCTCCGACCCCACTATGCACCTTACCCAATGCATGAATTGTTCCTCCTTTATACTCACGGACACCCCAACGATGGTCTACCTCAATCTAGTGATTGTTATGATCCCATCAGCGACTTACAACATTTTTCCACAATTTCTTGACATCCTTGTGAATGCTACATCCCCCCCCCCCTGCCGAAGTCTTACAACACGTCTATCCCGCCATGGTCACCACCTATGGTCTTACCAAACCTCTAACATATCAACCCCAATCATCCTGAGTCGAACCTGCATCCGACTGAATCCCAATCAGGTGTTCGGGTCATGCTTCAAACCCCAAATCCATCATCAAACAAGAACACACATTGAGGCTCTAACTTAACCCTGAACCTAAATCCATCCACATGCCTGCTATACATCACAAAGAAGACGCCAAACAGCTGTTGGAAGTTTCCTGAAGTCCTAACTTACATAACTTCAATACATACAGATACTTGAGTCGTCTTCTCTCTCAACTGGGATGTGAAACTCATCCTAGTTTCACATCTGATTCAGCTCCCAAAAATCTGAACGATTCTCCCCCACTTGGATTCATCGAAGCTCTCCCGACCCACAAAAATTTGATGGATTACCAACCCATCTTACCTCCTTATAATTCGAACCATCGACGACCTGCTCTTACCAATAGTAGCATTCCAGTACTATCCAATCTCGATGAGCACACAACTCTCGAAATCCAGATGAATACTCCCAAAATCTCAGCTAGCCCGATAACCCCAATCGATTCCCATGATACAACAGCAAATCTTTAAGTCCTTTATGCTGGTGACAAAGATCAAAACCCTTGCTCTAAACTGGAGAATCTTCACTCCAACTTCCCATCCTCAGAAGAATATTTGAATTCTATCCATTTTCCACCCTTGCGATAATAAAATTCCCCTGGTACCTCCAACGACCAAACAAACTCATTTGGTTTCCGCCTTCATCTTCATGCTACCTCCCCTTCCCTAGCAATGCTAGAGATTGGACACAAAGATCTTGCGATAGACGACTGTCGATCCTATCTGAATAAATGCTATCATATCCGAACTTTGACTTCGTTGAAGAACTAACTAGGTGATCCGACCACAGACCTTCCAAATGATACCCCTAAATTGACCTCATCAAAAAACCGGAACAACAACCCGAACAACTGGATTCCGCTAAGCAATATACGACCCACTAATGACACTTGGCATGCAAAAAGGCAAATAACAATTCTTGATGGCATAACCAAGGAAAAAATATGGAACTAAACCAAGGATAATGCTTATCCAAACCCAAATAAGATTCCAAAGCAATATAAATGCTGATAATGATCAAGAAGAAAACAAAAGACAACATGTAACACTTCATTCATTGTGCTTTTCAGTTTAGACCCTTGAGGTGGAAGGTTTTGCATAATTGGTCCCTAGGGGGCTGAATTACCTACTTTGAGAAAGTTGGATACGCTGGGCGTACTAAGGAAGCTTGGTTGAGGAGTTAATCCAAGTACACTAGGCTTACGTGGAGTACTATAACATCCATAAAATTCATGAAAATTTTAAACTTTTAAAACCAATCCACAAACCATCATTGTTTGCAATATAGTTTTCTAAACATGTTTAATATTAGATTTTTCCCAAAATCATAAATTAAAACATGAGGAGGTGCACGATCACGCCTTCACCTTCTCGCGATCATCTAAGGTACTTGAAACATAACCCAAAATTGTAAGCCCAAAGCTTAGTGATTTCCCCCAAAGTACCAATACACAAACCAATAAGACATATACAATAACAACATAATATGGGTCCAATCAACCATCGGGTTGGAATACCCCAGACCCCTCAACCATCAGGTTGAAATACCGACATACTACGGGTTCAATCAACCATCAGGTTGGAAAACCCAGGCCCCTCAACCATCAGGTTGGAATACCAACACACTATGGGTCCAATCATCCTCGGGATGGAATAACCTCAGGCCCTCAACCATCGGGTTGGTATGCCCTGACCTGTTGGCTTACAGTGAAACCTCAACCACCGACCAAACATGTGCACATATAACAGATAATCATATAACAGTCTACAGCCAGTCAAACAAATATATAGATCACTAAGCATAGCATCATCCTATATACCAGAATACCAATCTAACATATCATGACAACACAATAGCATTCATAACAGGATATCAATCCAATGGGTCGGGCTTAGTGCCTTCGACCCGCAAGAAATGTGAGGAAAACTTACCTCGCAAACTAAACAAAACTGATGAGGCCCAACTCTGAATCTCAGCTCTCTAAACGATACCTATTTCCACCAAATGACCAATTCCATTAAAATCTAAAAATACCCTCAAGGTCAAACTTGGTCAAAGTCAAAGTCAACTGGTAAAACCCACTAAGTCAACTGAGTCAACTCTACAAGTCTGATCCATTCGAGTATATGTGGCGTACACCGTAGGTACGCTTAGCGTACTCCAATCCCCACATTGACCACCATCAGGGTGGTTGACCGAGTACGCGGGGTGTACCCTCGCAACCCCCAAACTCCATTAAATGCTTAATGGCTTAAGCACTCAAGCTCATACTTCAGATCTATGGTCTAAATCTACCCAGAGTAAAAGTTTCCAACTTTACTTTACGAGTCCACAAAATGCTTAACACAAGGTCTTAATCCATTAAGGCCTTCTACAAGATGCATGACACAATTCTAGCAATTGCGACCTCATTTCTATGGCTCAGGACCCTTCTTATGGTCTGGAGGGACCACTCAAAATGACAATAACAAACCATGCACAAGATGGGACCTTTGGGACACGAAAAGCAACATAAAACACCCAAAACTAGGATTTAACAACCAAGACCTCAAGGTTTAGACTTTATACCTTCTAGATCTTCTCAAGAAGGTAATGATTCTAGATCCACAAGCAAGTTTCCACTTTACGGCTCCTTAATGCAACTTCTTCCTCCTTTACAACACTAAGAGGTCTAGGGTTTGCAAAAACGTCTCAAAGGATGTGGAGGCTGAAAAGGTGAGGAGAAATGAGACATAATGTTGCTTAATTATACCACCCAAACCCTAAAAGTCAGGGTTTCCAAGTGAATCTACTACGCCCAGCATACACACATGTACGCATGGCGTAGTTCTCCTGCCATATTTAGGAAATTGCCACTACAACTTCAAATCATAAGTTCTTGGACTTAGGGACCAAAATGTCATGAAATAGAATTATAAGGATGATTTAGAAGTACCCGAACATCTGAATGTTACAATTCTCCCCCACTTGAACTAGAGTTCGTCCTCGAAGTTTGCTTCGGTGAACAAATCAGGATAATGCTCCCACATCTTAGCCTCCGGCTCCCACGTTCACTCGCAGCCCCTCCGCTGCTACCAGCGTATCTTTACCAAAGGTACTTCCTTGTTACGTAACACCTTCATATTCCTTTCCAAGATAGCCACCTGCCTTTCAACATAGTTCAGACGCTCATCAACCTGGATATCATCCAAGGAAACCACTTCATCCTCATTCAATATGCACTTTCGCAGCTACGAAACATGGAAAGTGTTGTGAATCTGACTGAGCTCCTCAGTAAGATCCAATTTGTAAGCAACCTTGCCAACCTAGGTAAACACCCGAAAAGGCCCAATATACCAGGGTCCCAACTTCCCCCTCTTCCCGAAGCGTATCACACCTTTCCAAGGTCAGACCTTCAATAATACCATGTTGCCGACCTGAAACTCCAACTCGGATCGGCGTCGGTCGACATAGCTCTTCTGCCGACTCTGAGCGGTATGCACTCTATGACTGCTCTGCTGAATCAGCTCTATGGTCTAAAAGACCACTTCGGTCTGCGCCATAACCTTGTAACCAACCTCGCCCCAACAAACCGGGTTACGACATCTCTACCCGTACAAGAGCTCGAAAGGCGGAGCAACAATGCTAAAGTGATCACTATTGTTGTAGGAAAACTCCACAAGAGGAAGGTAGGAGTCCCAACACTCATCGAAATCGATAACCTAGGCCCACAACAAATCCTCAAAGCTTTGCATCGTCCGCTCATTCTGGCTGTTGGTCTGCAGATGATAAGCAGTACTAAAGTGCAACACCATGCCTAGTTCCTCATGGAACTTCTGCCAAAAACAAGATGTGAACTGAAGATCACAATATGAAACAAAGGAGATCGGAACCCCATGGCAAGCAACAATCTCGCAAGCTTACAA
This sequence comes from Lactuca serriola, assembly GCF_051521515.1. Taxonomy (NCBI): domain Eukaryota; kingdom Viridiplantae; phylum Streptophyta; class Magnoliopsida; order Asterales; family Asteraceae; genus Lactuca; species Lactuca serriola. The sequence goes on along the minus strand of NC_136411.1, from coordinate 94,489,060 downwards.
ATCGGCTAACTTCTCAGCCGAATAAATCTCCCGAATCACTAGAAAGTGGGTACTCTTGGTCCATCGTTCCACGATGGCCCAGATAGCATCAAACCCTTTGCAATCCTCGACAACATGGTGATAAAATCAATCGAAATTTGCTCCTATTTCCACATGGGAACCTCTAGGGGTTACAACTTGCCATGAGCTCTCTGATGCTCAACCTTGACCATCCTATAGGGCATGCATCTCTTAAGATACAAGAATATCTCTCTATTCATACATGGCCACCAGTAGCTCAATTTCAAATCCTGGTACATCTTGGTGTCCCCTGGATGAATAAAAAATGAGACTTATGAGCCGCCTCCAACAAGACATGCCTGACTCCACCATACATCGGAACCTAGACCCTACCACACCGGGTCAACAATCCTCGAATATCCATGACAAATCTATCAATCTCACCCCTGATCCTCTCTTTCTTCCAATTCTTTTTCCGAACACCCTCATCCCGAGCCTCCCTGATCAATCCTAAAAGTGGGGAATCCACTGATATCCACATACACATCTCCCTATCCACAGATCCATCCGATTTGCGGCTCAAAGCATCTACCACCACATTCGCTTTACCCGGTTGGTAAAGGATCTCGCAGTCATAATCCTTTACTACGTCCAGCCATCTGTGATGCCTCAAGTTCATGTTCAGGTGATCCATAAATATGCCTTAGAATATTGTGATCCATGTAGAGAGTACACCGAACACCATAAATATTGTGTCTCCATATCTTGAGGGCAAAACCTACTGCCCCCAACTCCATGTCATGGGTGGGATATCACGTATCGTGCGACATTAGCTTCTACTAAGCATAAGCAATCATCGGGTCCTCTTTACATGAGGAATGCCCCGAATCTGGTGATAGATGCATCACAGAATACCACAAAGTCCTCAATTCCCTCTGGGAGGGTCAATATCGGGGACTTGCATAATCTCTGTTGAAGAGTCTCAAATGCTGACTATCGCTCAGGGCCCCATCTTAAATCCACCCATTTCCTCATCAAACGAGTGAAGGATACCGCAATCTTGGAGAAATCCTGAATAAATCTCCGATATTACCCTATAAAACCCAAGAAACTCCTAATATCTGAGAGAGATCTTGGAACCTCCCACTGCATCATGAACTTGATCTTGGCCAGATCGACAAAAATCCCATCCTAGTTAACGAGGTGCCCAAGAAACTAAACCTCTCATAACCAAAACTCGCAATTCGAGAACTTAGCATAAAGTCATCATCTCCTCAAAACCCGTAAAAGCTTGCGAAGATGTTGTTCATGCTACTCTCTGGTGTTGGAATTCACCAAGATATCAACAATAAACACAACAACGAAATGATCGAGCATCGACCTGCAAACCTGATTCATCAAATCCATGAACACCACAGGCGCATTGGTGAGCCAATATGGCATCACCATGAAGTCTTAATGCCGATAACGATTCTGGAACGTGGTCTTCTCCATGTATTCCTCTCTCACTCTAACCGAAACGATCGAGCATCGACGTGCATACCTGATTCATCAAATCCATGAACACCATAGGCGAATTGGTGAGCCAATATGGCATCACCACGAACTCGTAATGCCGATAATGAGTCCGAAACGTGGTCTTCTCCACCTCCTCCTCTCTCACTCTCACCTAATGATATCCATACCTCATATCTATCTTGGAGAACCAAGATGCACCCTGCAACTGATCGAAGAGATCAATAACCTGCGGAAGGGGATAACATTTCCTCAACTCTAAAATTTTCAACTCCCGGTAGTCAATGCACATCTGGTGTGAATGATCCTTCTTCTTGATGAACAGTATCGATGCTCCCTACGGAGAACTGCTCGATCTGATGAACTGCTTGCCTAGCCGCTCATGCGGCTGAGAGGAAAACGCATGCATCTCATGCGTCGCCAAGCGGTACGATACCTTGGCAATCGGAGCCGCACCTGACATAAGGTCAATCATGAAGTTGACCTGCCTTCTGGGAGGCACACCTAGTAACTCCTCCCAAAATACAACTGAAAACTCCCTGACAACTGAGACCTCTGAAACTGAAATCTGACCCCATCTCGCATATCCACCACATAAACCTAGTAGCCCACACACCCATGTTGACTATACTGACGATCACTAGTCGCTGATCAAAAACCTAAACATATCCTAGTGCCCGCTCCGTATATAACTAGTTCTCCCCCACTTGGGGTTTGAACTACCATGCACTGGACCTCACAATCAATCATGGCACTAAAACGAATCAGTCAATCCAAACCCACAATTACGCAAACATCCCTCATGGGAATAGGAATCAGATCCATTAGACATGCCACCTTCAAATCTCCAATACACAACCCTTATACACTGATGATGCAGAAACCCCATGTTCATTGGCGATGGAAATCCACAACGGACACTCTAACTCCCCAATAGGCATAACAAACTCTCTACTGAATGAACGAGATACAAAGGACCGACTCGCACCTGAGTCAAACAACACAAGAGCAGGAAAAGATTTCACTAGGAACGTACCTAACAGAGGTACGTATATTAAGCATAACACAAAAAATAATCAACAAGATAATGGATAGAAACATACAAGTAACAACATCTGGAGCTGCTCTAGCCTCCTTGGCAGTGAGTTAGAAAGCGTGACCTCAAGCCCTCAGGGGCTCCACCCTACCTCGACTCTCATCAGTGGTCCTCAATGTAGTCGGTGTTGGAGCCTACACCGGTCTGGTAGCAACGAAGGGACATTGGGCCTTGATATCGCCCACTTGATCACAATGATAACAAAGTCTGATGCCAGGAGCTAGAGCCTGATGCCAGCAATCCCTCACAATGTGACCCTGCTTGCCACATTTGCGGCACCCCGAAGAAGATCGAAAAGCTCCATCATGCACCTTACCGCATGTCCCACAAGTGTGGCCTCTCTTACTCCCGGACCTAGAATCAGTGGTCCTAAACTACTTTGGTTCAGGCTGCGATTGCATCGGGGCTGGTCCTGCTCTCTCTTTCTTGCAAGTCAATCTCAATCTCACACTGCCTGGCGACCTCCTACAACTCCAACAAAGAACCATAGCGTTGGGTGGATACAAACTCTCTGATCTCCTTCTTGAGCATGCTAAGGTAATAGGTCATCTGAGCCTGCTCATAGGCGGCAAACTCGGGACAAAACGTGGCCCTCTCCTTGAACATGTTTCTAATCTAGGTCAGTAACTTTGTCCCTTGCCTCAAATCCAGGTACTCTCGGGCTAACCTCTCACACTCCACCAACAACACATATCTGGAGCGGAACATCTCCGAGAACTACTCCTAAGACATAGTAGCTCTCTGCTCATAATAAAACAAACTAGTACCAAGTCTCCACCAATCCTTCACTCCAGAACTTAGAACCTTCAGAGCACACCTAACCTTCTGGTCAGCTGGGCAAGAGCGGGTGAAAAAGCATTCCTCAACATCATAAACCCACCTCATGGCTATAATCAGAGCTTGAGCTCCATCAAAAGTCGGGGGCTTCTTATTGTCGATGTCCAGATACTGAAAAACCCGACCCGTACCAACCCCTGCAGCTGCAACGACTGTGGAGGTAGCAGCATCAGTAGTCTCAACAATGGCTGCGTATTTGTAATCAAATAACTCCATCATCAACATCTTGAGAGACCCAAAAGGAATCAATATCTGCCCCCGTATAGTAGATACAACCTCCTTAAGAATAATCTCTCTGATACGGTCCTCTGTCATTGCTGGCCTACCCTGATTGCCAGCTACCGATCTCGATCCGGATCCAACCTCAAATCGTCTTGTTGTCACCATATTGAAAATATACCATGGAGATATCAGATAACACAAATATCATCAAGGGAACCAATTCCTAACAAGTCCGTAGGGGTTGTGACATCCTCTTTATGCTTACGTGTCTTGTGCTTTCAATAGTACGGGCCCATACTACCTTTCACACCTACGTGTATTTGTCTCAATGATCATCACAACTACCCTAACAATACATACTAGCATACGCAAACACAAAATCCTCACACCTTAGAGGAAGGCTACACATCTTGAGACTGGTCGGCTGACCCTACACAACTCATCCTACCACTAACTCCCACACAACCCTCCATTGGTTCCAGATAACTATTGCATGAATACAATCACATGCCGCATAATTTATACAATCTTAGACTAAAAGATTCAATACTACAATGGTTGGACTCAGATAAGAACTGTGTAGTAGGAACAAATCCATTATCCTAAGATCATTTATACCATGTAGCATGTGACTCAGCATATTCACTCAATATCTAGTTCACAAGAAAAAGAGTCATACAACAATCAATCAAGTACTCTACAAGAGATAAGGCATCATATCTCAGGCAATTCTATCATACAGTTCTTGAAGATCCCTATCCTATTACTAGCATGATGTTCTAACATATCATAACATAATGTCAATTAACTATTTGGTAATTTGGGGTCCACTTACTGGGCCCGGTTGATTGTACACATCTCATCCTCCTTGATTATTTTAAAAACCATTTGAAATTTTTTTTAAAAATCTTTGTCCTTAGTTTGAGATTGGATTCACACGAGAGTTCCTCCAATTCACTCAAACCAAGTGTCTGATACAAACTTGTAACATCCATAAAAGTCAAGAAAATTTCAAACTTTTAAAACCAATCCACAAATCATCAATGTTTACAATATAGTTTAAAAAAAATTAATATCAAAGTTTTCCCAAAATCATAAATCAAAACACGAGGAGGTGCACGATCATGCCTTCGCCTTCTCGTGATCATCTGAGGTACCTAAAACATAACCCAAAACTGTAAGCCCAAAGCTTAGTGAGTTCCCCCAAAGTACCAACACACACACACACACACCAATAACACATATACAATAAGAACATACTATGGGTCCAATCAACCATCGGGTTGGAATAAACTAGGCCCCTTAACCATCGGGATGGAATGCCAACACACTATGGGTCCAATCAACCATCGGATTGGAATACCCTAGGCCCCTCAAACATAGGTTTGGAATGCCAATACACTATAGGTCCGATCTTCCTCAGGATGGAATACCATCGGGACCTCAACCATTGAGTTGGTTTGCCCCGACATGTTGGCTTACATACAAAGCAGTGAAACATCAGCCACCAACCAAATATGTGCACATATAACAGATAATCATATAACATTCTACAGACAGTCAAACAGATCTATAGATCACTAAGCATAGCATCATCCTATATACCAGGATACCAAACTAGCAGATCACGACAGTACAATAGCATACATAACAGGATATCAATCCATTGAGTCGGCATTGGTGCCTTCGACCCGCAAATACGGTGAGGAAAACTCAGCTTGCAATTTGAATAGAACTGATAAGGCCCAACTCTGAATCTTGGCTCTCTAAACAATACCTATTTCCACCAAATGACTAATTCCATTAAAACCCTTAAATACCCAAAATACCCTTAAGGTTAAACTTAGTCAAACTTGGTCAAAGTCAAAGTCAACTGGTCAAGCCCACTAAGTAAACTAAGTCAACTTAACAAGGATGCCCATGCGAGTACGTGGAACGTACACCGGAGATACACTTTGCATACTCCAATCCTCGCATTGACCACCATCATGGTGGTTGACCGAGTATGCGTGGCATACTTCCATGTATGCAAGGCGTACCCTTGCAACCCCTAAACTCCATTAAGTGCTTCATAGCTTAAGCACGCAAGCCCATACTTTAGATCTATGGTCCAAATGCACCCTGAAGTCAAAAAGTTTCTAACTTTATGACTTTGCAAGTCCACAAAGTGCTTAACACAAGGTCTTAATCCATTAAGGCCTTCTACAAGACGCATGAAACAGTTCTAGAAAATTGGGACCTCATTTTTATGGCTTAAGACCGTTCCTAGGATCTAGAAGGACAACTCAAAATGACAATAAAAAACCATGCCCAAGATGGGATGTTTCGGACAAGAAAAGCAACATAACACACCCTAAAATGGGATCTGACAACCAAGATATCAAGGTATAGAACTATTTAATGCAACTTCTTCCTCCTTTAACAGACCAAGAACACACTCTTGAGCTCAAAACACACACTAAGAGGGCTAGGGTTTGCAAAAACGTGTCAAAGGATGTGAAGGCTAAAAAGGTGAGGAGAAATGAGACATAATGTTGCTTAAATACCACCCAAGCCCTAACAACTAGAGTTTCCTCCTTATGCTAGTATGCCCCGCATACATAAGTATACGCCCTACATACTAGGGCATGCCCTAGTACGCTCCGCGTACACACATGTACGCATGGCGTACTCCTCCTGCTATGTTTACGAAATTTTCACTAGGGATTCAAAGCATAACTCCTTGTACTTAGGGACCAATATGACATGAAATAGAATTATAGGGATGAATTTAGAAGTACCTAAATATCGGGATGTTACAAGTACGCTTAGCATACATGAGTAGATAATAAACCCTAGTTTAGGGGCTTATACCGAAACCCTAGTTTAGGGGCTTATATCGTACATAAAGCATAAGATAACCTCTTTTTTCCTTGTTTAACTAGCCTCTATACCCTTGAAACCCCTAATTCGTTCATTATCCTTTGTGTGGTGCTTTTGAACTCTTGTGAAGCTTTTGTGGGGGATTTTTTGCATCTTGAGGGGAAAGAAGAAGCTTGAAGACTCAATCCTTGGAGGAGGGCCTTGAGATCCAACTTTAGCATCTTCTTTTTGTGGCTTTTGAGGTATAAAGTTCAAAGCTTGTCATCTCATTTCATAGATCTACTCTTTAGCTTGTTTATGGTCATTTTGGTCCCTTTTTGGTTGGTTTTGTGACCTAAGGACATTTTTGGAGCTTATCCTTGTAGATCTGGACACATTAATGGTTTCTTGAGAATAAAGGTGCAAACTATATGGTGGTTTTGGTCTCATGCATGTGTTAAGTCATTTATTAAGATCTTTTGAGCTCTTAAGCCCCATTAAGCCATACATGCACATAAAGTTGGCAACATTACGTGATAAAGCACCTTAAGGAAGCCAAATCTAGGTTTGGGTTTAAGTCTTAATCGTTTAACAGATGAAAATAGGAAGTGGGTCAAGATAGTGGAGTACGTTGGGTGTAGAAGCATGTACGTTGCACATACAATCCCTCAAGCATCTACGATGAGCATACAAACTAAGTACACCCCGTATACTTAACAAAGTGGGCTTCAGTCGTTTTGGGCTCTTGGTTTTGGGCCATGTTGGTCTTTGGTTATCTTGGGCCTTGTTGGGCAATCTAAATTCTATTATTGGGTTATTGAGATTTTATTGGAATTTCTTGGGTGAAGGCCCATGAAAGGGATTAGGCCTAATTTGGAAAATTGAGCCATATTTGGGCTTTGAGTGATAATTTTAGATTTTAGGATTTTTAGAAATTGGGTTAGGCCTTGGCCTTTGGCCAAGTTTGAAAAAGGGTAAAGAGGTCTTTTACCTAAAGGGATCCAATTTTTGATTGGATGTTATTTTGTGATTGTTTGTGAAAGGATTTTAGCGGATCTACAGTCAAACATTTATCTATGGGTTTCAGCTGTCTGAGGTGATTTTCCTCACTGTATTATGGGTCGAAGGCACCAATTTCAGCCCATTGGCTTGTGTATTATTGAAAGACAAAGGGGTGGCCCTTGGCACTGTATGAAAGACACGGATGTGGCTCCTAGCGAATCGGTATGAAAGACCAGGGTGCGTACCCTGGCAGTTAAGTAGTTTATTAGTGTAGATTGTATGCTTGTTATCTTTGCGATTCTTGCATGGATGACCAGGAGGTAGCTCTTGGCGCTTTTCTGTAAGACCCAAGGTAGTGTCCCCCAACTTGGCAAGGAAAGACAATGATATGGCTCATGGCATAATGACAAAACTATGGCTGGCACATAACATTCTCTATTGTATGTATGGTATCCGGTATTTGGAGAACTCACTAAGCTTTGTGCTTACCGTTTATTGTTTATGGTTTTAGGTACTTCCGGTTCGAAAGGGAAGGACGCGACTTGATCTCAACGCACACACCCATGTTTTTCTGCAATTTTGTGATTTTTGGATTATACCCTGATAACTGTTCTATTGTGAAATGCTTCTAAATGTTTGAGATAAAGATAATTAGATGTTTTGGTTATATTAAAAAAAATTTACCTTGAAATTTTGGGATGTTAAACAACATACCCACCATCACATCTGATGAAGCCACAGCCTCCCCTAACTGGCACTACAATGCTCGACTCCTTGTTGTTGTGGCTCCTGACCTACTGTCATATCTATTAATGATCCTCAGTCACTGGACCAGGTGCATTCACTGCTCCAGCCCTCAACATCAGACAGTTAGCCTTCATGTGGCCCACCTTGTTGTAGTGAAAACACATCGGAGATGACCCACAAGTGCAATCCCTACTAAAATGACCCATCTGATCACAACTAAAGCATCCTCGACCTGCCCCCGACATCATCCCTCATGGGTCCTCCCACACATGGCACAACGGCCCCGAACCTGATGGACTCTCGAACGTGGATCCAGAGTCTTGGTCCTCTTCAGCTGGACCACTGAAAATTGATTCTGCTATAGCTTCCTCTTCCCAAGGTGCTTGAAATCAATCTCATGCTCTCAGACTCTAGAAATCACATCATTCAAGGTGTTGTACCCTGATAAACTCACAAATTTCATGAGGTCATCTCTCAACACATCATGATATCTCAATTTCTTCATGTCCTCATCTGCAGCATACTACAGAACCAACAAAGCTCTCTCCCTGAACTAGGCAGTGATCTCTGCCACAGTCTTAATTGTCTGGTGAAGGTCCTGAATCACCCTCACCAACTGTTACACCTCAAAATCTGGTGCAAACTCGACCCTAAAATGGGTCACAAACTCATCCCAAGTCATTGTCTCCAGGGCTTCGCCTCCCAAATGAAGTCTACCTCGTTCCGACAGTGGGGTCCATCTCCCCAATGAACTCAGGGGCTCCACAAGCACGGAACTCATAGAAAGAAATTATGTGAGCTCCAACAATAGCCATAACCTCAGTACGGAATGCGCCCAAACGTTCATCTAAAATCTCCAAAATCCCTAACTTGATCCTACCAAAGATCAAAGGAGTTTGCTCCAAAATACCACAGGTAATCTCCGGCGAGATTAACTCCCACATTCGCCCGTCGATCGGTTCAGTACCTGCGCCTGAGTAGGAACCAAAACTTGAATCCCATTCCTGAATGCTCATCACCATACTAAAAACACAAACATTCAAATGATAAAAACATACCTAAGAATCCTCATCCCACAGGCTTCCTAGATTCTCCCAGACACTACCCGATTCAAGTATGAATCCTGTGCTTCTGGGCCCAATACTACCTTCCACACATATCCATGCTTTCCTCAAGAATCATCATGAATCCTCCATGTCACCTTCTCAAACTGATACTCCAAGCACTCACTAAAACAGCGTGACTAAACCCATTCACTCTAATAAAAATGCGATTTTTCTAGGGAAGATCGCTATGGAACGTATTTTCGTTATTAATCTGCAATGGATCGTGCTATGGAATGCCGATCCATAGCAATGTTGCTACCACATTGTCTATGGATTTTATTTTTGGTAGTGAGAGTGGGAGTTGCTAGGGAAAATGCTATCAACTCCATATCCGTTGGTATTATGCTACCTATAGTTCTATGGAACAAAATTTCGCAGCAAGTTCCCAACGACATTTGTTACTAAATCACTTTCCGTTGTACTATTTCTATGGAATTCATCATCGTGGTTACAATGCAACGGATTTTGTGACGGAAACCAATTCCATAGTTGAATTGCTATTTAGGTACCATTCATAGTATTTGCTAGGGAATTCTGCTATGGAATATGATTTCGTTTGCTTGTTTTACTATGGAGCAAAATGCGTAGCTAATTTGTGACGGCAATTGTTGGGATGTTGTATGCTTAATTAGTTTTGTTATACTATGGATTAATTATTATTATAATCATCGGAATTTGGAAGATATGGTTTGAATGAAATGTTTTTGAATTGGTAATATGTGGCATAAACTAAATGCTAAAAAATGTAAAAATGAATTGTAAAGTAGATATTGCTGGCAAGAAGACTCGAACTTAAGCTTATGCTAGAAAAGGGTGCGGTTAAGCCAGTTGTGCTAATCAAGTTGTGTATAATTTCTTGAAAACATAGTATATAATGAATAATTAACAACGAATTCATTACAATGTGATTTTTAATTTAATTAACCGGGCATGTTAAAGTATATAATCTATGTAGATTATTTTCCTTAATAACGAATTCATTACAAACTAATTTTTAACTACATTAAGTATACTTCATCACAAAAATAACATGGGTTTTAAAAATACTTCATCCTACTCAAACAACATAGAAAGCAAAAATGACTAAAATGGCCTTTTAACAGAATGATGTAAACACAAAAAAACATCTTGGGGAGAAGCCTGGGCTTTCTTCCTAGTTTACATTTATGTATTCATATTAAACCAAATTACAAATTACCTTCATCACAAAAAACATTAAACACAAAACATCTAGTCATTATCTTCTTCCACCTCTTCTTATTCATCCTCGTCTTCTTCATTGCTCGACGTACTATACTCATAACTACCCTCACTATCAGGAATACCATGATTTCCGTCCTCATGAAGTTCACCTTCTTCATCAATATTATTTTCATTATCTGAACCGTTGCTTGACATTTCGTGATTATCATCATGATTGTCTATATCGGCTAGACTTGGTATAATGATTTCATTTGATTCAACTTCATCTTATTGGAAATCAACGTCTTTCTGAGGGTGATTTTCATCGGTCCAACCATGAGGTTTAACTTTAAATACAGCCCACCAGTCCGAGTTGTTTGTTTTCAAACTTAGGTAAGGAATGTAACACACTTGAGTGGCTTGCATGGCTAAAACAAATGGCTCGAACTTCTTGTATTTTCTTTTGACGTTTATCTTGATAAATTTATATTGTTTGTGAACCTTAACTCCTATGTTAGGTGTTGGATTGTACCAATGACATTTAAATAAAACCGTGGTTTTAATTGGGTAACCAGGGTACTCGACTTCTAAAATTTCCTCTACCTTACCATAATAATCACCTCCTTGGATACTAGAACACAATCCGCTATTGGTTGTTGATTTGTTCAGACTATGAGCTTTTTTGTGAAACTTGTAACCATTGACAAAGTATACACTATATAATTTCACTTTTTGGAATGACATTTTGGATAGGTCAGATATAGACTTGTTGTTTATCGGGATCTTACGTGCCTATATGAATAATGGTAAAACACTTAATTAGAGTTAATTATAACCATAACAAAGAATAATAAATTTTAAAAATTACAAAAATAACACCCATATAGTTTTGAAACCATAATGCAAAATTCTTCTCAACTTCAGTTGCAAGGACTTGTTCATCCATATCCCCTATAAGTTCATTCAAATGTTCTTCAAATATTTTGTATCACCATTTCAATAACATTTTAAAGTAACTATGAATGTAATAAACAAAACCTTGCATGTAAATGTTATTCGATCATAGCAATTACGCAACAAATGATTATTATAATTAAAAGTGATGCATATGTTTCGTACGAACATGATGTAATGCTTGATCTTATCTTCGTTAAGGAGTATGTATGTTTGGGCAGCATGCACTTCCTCATCAGACATCATTCTATTCGTGAATCTTCCATAATGACACCCAGGATATGAAACTATATCTAACATGTTATTGTTAGCATCCGCTTGCTCATCTTCTCCTCCATCATCATTTCGAGGCAACTTTCTATTACGTGTGGAGACACCAGTCTCGAAATAATGAGAGAAAAATATTGATGCTTCACGTAGCAAGTACGCGTTAACAACGAACCCTTCCACTCGTGCTTTATTTTTCACATATTTTTTCAACTGATTTATATCCTATAGTGAAGATTGTTTAAATTAGCTTACAAAAATAGGAACATCCACTGATATTGGACAGGACCGGCTATCTTCGCTTCGTATGGCAAATGTGTTGGGTTTTGAGCCTTCTAACACTCCTAAGTGTACATGCAACCCTAAATACCTTGGATCTATGTTTTCTCTATTATACATGCAGTTATGAACATCCAAGGGATTATCCTAATCTAGCATAAAAATAATGAATATAACAAGATAGAATACATACCTCTTTGATGTAGAATGTCTTCATGAAGCTTGAGTGCCAAGTGCCTCAAGTGTGACACCTCAAATGGTTCACACAACACCAAATACACTTGGAATAACTTGAGAGAATTCTACACTTCATGAAAATCAGATAGCCCTTCTATTACACACACTAGTGCCAATTTTGGTCAAGAATAAGATGCATATATAGTTAGGGTTACACCATGTAAACCGTAATTGACATGGCCTTTCATTTCCATGATCTATGGGTACAAAACACCATGGAGCATCCATGGAGCATCATATGGGTTTTAGCCCAACTAGATAATCCATGGAGCATTAGCCCACTATATAAGTATGAATGATTTGCACAATCAACCCATATATTTAATTAGTCTTCTTTTGATCACTTAATTAATCCTAGATTAATTATTGATCAATACTAATTAAATAATCTTATTATTCTTATTATTAATATACTAGAACTTATAATATATTAATAACCATAAGTGTCTTATTTCTCTCACTTTAGTCTATCCAAGTGCATGATGCCATGCAACCCAAATGGACCATGTCGGGTCGGGTCAAGTCTTACCAATTATAGTTATGGACTTAGACATTAATCCAACAGTCTCCTACTTGGATAAGTCTAAAACTATTATTGCAAGTATGACTTCAAGAACCGACTGGCAATCGTAGCTCTTAAAAGCTTCTGTCGAACTCTGACCTTGCCGATGAACTCTAACCTTTGTCAATTACTTGTCCATTAGATAAGGGATCATATATTCCTCCATTCTAGATATCATATGGACTGATACATGGATTATAATCATTATCTTTGTCCATTTGTTGTTTCCCGATTTCCGATTTATGACGACTGACTAATTGAACAAATCAAATCAGTCCTCGCCCGGTCGAGCACTTCCATTTGTCATCATCAAATCATCGAGGGACCCACAGATATCGCTTTTATCCCAAAGGTAAAAGGAATGGATAAACTTCAACTCATATGGCTTGTTCTACTACTTGTTGAATCATACACAAAGGCACATTTTATAACATCGAGTTACCAATGTGTTTTCGTGCAATCAATGTACTATCAACTCATAGTAACAACTCATATCTCTAGGTTTGAAGAATATAAGATATTATCATCTCATAATCACTCGTGATAAAATCCATGAAGTGATTCCAATAAGCGCAGGTTGAATCAAATACTCAGAACTTATGAGCACTCATGAGTGTTGTAGCCCTTTGTCCAACACCTTAGACCTCTACAAGCCAACCCATGACAGTCTTAATTCATATCTACTTCCAACATATGACCGACTGTGGATGGTTTGAATAACTTAGTCATTCCGGAAGAATAACCTAGTTTATTCGGGAAGTCAAAACATGCAAAATAAAACACAAGAATAATTGAATCCAATATGGTCTCAAAACTTATGAATATAAATAAAACACCTTTTATTTATCACCATATGGTTACATATTATTCATTGTATACTGTTTCAACTATCAACTTTATTCTTGAATTTAAAACAATAGTTGTCCCATGCTCCAAGCATGTACACTATGTTTTCTAAACACTAGTGATGCCATACACCAAGTATGCATACTATGTTTGTCTATGATCTTTACTTTGTGAATTATATCAATTGAACATATCTCCAATGATCCTCTTTTCACAGTCCCAAATCCTTACTGCAAATGCAAGAATTCCAAATTCATGCCATTTACCGAAATCTGTTAGATTCTAAACTTATATGCATTGATCTTCTTGTAATGATTATGCACAAAGTCGCAAGGACTTGACAACAAACATTACAAAGTATTCCAAAGGAGATCAGCTCCTTGGAAACGTCCTTCTTGCATTAAGTTTCCTAATCTTTCACAGATTGAAATTTCTAACTTTGAAACATTTCCAGATTCCATTTTGACTATTACTTTTGAACAAGAGTTGCCTCCTTACAGATTATGTCAATATGGTCCTTCCAGAACTATCATTATACTTCCAACTGTCCTTAAGCAACCAATCTTTGGTAAACCTTAGATTGTCCTCGACAATTGTTTAATCCTTTTAGTCATATCCAATTCTAGACCTTTTCCCTCCTTAATGCCCCAGGCATTTGGAAAATTTTAGAAAGGATGAATATATAGCACATGTAATCGATCCTAGATCTGAAGTATATGGGACACGATTCATGATGTCTCACATAAAGACTAAACCAGTCTTTTGCTATAATATTTCCATTTCTATTTGCCAAGTTCTCATAATTCAGATTATGAAAAGGGATGTCGTAATCATAATCAAATTTTAGAACGCCTATAATGGACCCATATACAGAATTTCCTTATGTTGAGCCATTCCAACATGAAATTCATATATGTATCCTTGACTAAATATGATTAAAACCTCAAGCTAAGCTTTTAGATTTGAGATGAAGTATAATTTCCTCTCCCTTAATTATAACAAAACAACTTTTTCCCAATTGAAACCTTTTGTTTTCTATAATTAACATTGCTAACTTGCAATACTTATCATAATTATTATGCTCCCACTAACATGATGATTATTAGCATAACACTTATGGTCCCACTAGCTTTGACATGTATTCAGAAATCAGCTGACTTTCTTACCAAAGTTCAGATTTCTGATACTAGATTGTTTTGATAAAAATTTATCAAAATCATACACCTTCCCTTAGATAGCACACTTGTGTGTCTAAACAATTATGAAGAGGGATTCCGTAATCATAATGGTTAGACCTTTTTGCCACTTCTCACAAGTCCAAGTTAGTGTGCCGGTAAACCACACACGCTCCACTAACGACTTTGAGAATGCAAATATCACAATTGCTATCTAGCTAAAATCTACTTAGTGAAAGTGTTTCATCACCATCATTTTCATGAATCGAAGAGAAACCTTATGACACTTAGATTTACTGGTGTATGTGTTCTTATCCATGTGAATTGTCAAAACCATAGTCACAAGACAAGGATAATGACAAATCCAAACTCATATGAACTGAATTCAATCTTAATTTCTTGCCACCTGGCAGCTCAAGGGCCTGCCATTGCTTCCAAGTTGTTGTGCAACAAATTGAGAACTCTAAGAACTCATATGTAAAGCCAACTTTAATTGGAATGGGCACAGAATATGTCAACACGATAGGTTATAAACCTCAAGTCGTGTGCTAGTGAAGAACTTCATGTTTTATTCTTGATTAGTTCTTGAGGCTTTCAAGACTTTTAAGACTCCCATTGTCCTCTTGACCTATAAGACTCCCTTTTCAAACATCCAACAGATAGTCTGGATTCTAATCAAGACAAACACTTCACGCAATTGGCCTTAGTTGGTCTTTGTTTTATCCAAAACATCACAACTTACCAATTTCAAATGTACAAGAGTAGAAACTTTTACTCTTACATTTGACAAGTGTTTTTAAACCTTCTTTAAGACATGTCACTCAAGTTACAATCTTGGAGTATGACTCTAAGACTTGTATTGGAATGAAGTATGACTCATCTTCTTGATTTAACCATTTCAGCAATTCAAGTTCCTCTTCTTAGTCATAAGAATGCACTAAGATTTCCTTAGAGAACTAATTATGCTATGGTTTCTTAATCATTAAGATGGTCACAAAACTGATACTAAAGTACTCTCCCATTTTTTAGATTTGAGAAACTTTTATCCTTCTGCCTAAGTTGATTCTTCTTATTCGTTCTGCCTTACATTGAAAATTTTCCAACGTTTCAGAATTATACTTAAACTTGTAACCATATTTACTGAACTTAAGTAAATCATGACGAATAGTCTTATCGATCTTTTGTGATGGACTTAATCAGTGCACAAGAATGTGTACTCGATCCCTCAGTCCTTTACTTGACTCACACATCCATGTGAACAAGTAATTAGTCTTAATTTTTCCAATACTTGAAAGTTGTCATTCATCATGCTATACAAGTTGCATGATTCCAAGTTCCGGTCCAATTGAAACTTGGGTGATGAGAATCTTTCCTTATTTGGTAAATTTAGACATTACCACAAATCAAAGAATCAATTTAATATTTCCACTCTTGCTATTAATGGAATCATAAAAGCAACAATTTTTTCCTCAAATGCCATTGTAAGGATATTTTTAAAATAAATAAAATCATCATTTTTCCTTTTATTTTAAAACTTTGCGGAAAAAATATCCTTACGATGCAAAAGAGCATGAAAACTTTGTTGTTATCTATTCCTAAGCAATATATAATAACTCCTAAGAAGTAGCTCAAGAATCCAATCTTCAAACTATGCGATAGAAATCCATCTACGCGATCAGATTCAGCATATTCTTTCTTTAAGTTTCTTCACTTTTCTTTGCTTCTTAAAACATCACCATGTGACCCAGTCGCATCATGTATCAAGAATCTCATAATAGAAACTTAGCAGAGTTACATAGTGGAGTTTACCTAAAGTAGAGTCAAACTTATTGACTTTAACATCCTTAGGTAAATTTGGCAGGTTCGCAACTAATGCCCCTTCCTTTGGCAATATAAACATATGGACCCTTTGTTAATGGTACACGGGACTATCACAGACTTAGCATTTCTCTTTACCATTTGGTCAACTGAATTGACTATGGCCGATCCCTTTCCATTGGGAAGAGGGTGCCTTACTGGATATCCAATGTCATCATTGTCAATGTCCATAAAGTTTTAGGAAGTTGATCTTAGCAAATAGATAAGATCATTAAGGGTCTTGTCATAGTCTATTTCATAGGAATCCCAAAAGAACTCAATATGTAACTTAGAAGGTGAATGAGCCACCAACTTTCTCAAGACTTTGACACCCAACTCTCTCGGTTTGTCAATATGTGACTACATCTCCAAGATGTGATCACACCTAGACCTTGCCTTGCCAATAGGGCTTGAGTGACCTTGAACTTGTGGGTCAGGGAGAATAATTGGAGGAGGTGAAAGAAGTATGATTTCCATGGGACATCATCTTCATTTAGGAAAGCTTGTTTCAAGAGATTTGGGAAGATCAGAAATGTCTAAACTAGACATTTTTTGGGAGATATTCAAGATAGTTGATCTAAAGTCCTTAATATAACACCCAATATGAAATATTAAGGCTAGGACCCAACATAATACTTTTATAACTTGGAAGAGGTATATCGTAGTCCAAGCTATAAAATATTTGAAGGTAGGTGAATGAAGATTCACCAATTTCCACCAAGATAAACGAAATGTATTATTAGGTTTTAATTGGATTTGAAACTCCTAGATCTTTGAGATTCATTGAACTGTTCAATGGCATGTTTCAATCTCGAGTGTGCCCTTCAGGTTTTGTGACTGGGATGCCGAGGATCACAAAACAAGGTGTGAAGTAACCATGCAAATTACTTGGTACCCTTAAGTGTTTACCCCTCAATCGATGTGCTGGTTAACCACACACGGTCCATCGATACTATGATAAACATTAAGTTACCCTTTGCCTACCTTGTTAAATACGAGTTAGTGTGCCGGTTAACCACACACGCTCCACTAACCGACTTAAACAAAGTGCAAAGTGTAATTTCATCGATTAGCACCTTATTCACATTTTCCTAAGTAACTAAGATTGGGTATTTCTAAGTGTTTAGTTACTTAGTATTTATCATTAATACTTTTAATGAAGGGGGAATTCTAGTCCTTGTCATACCCGTTCGGCTAACGACCCTCCACCGGTCAAGGAAGCGGTGGGTGAGAGTGGACACCCATTAAACTATCATTTTATAGGCAGTAACCTTATACCCCCCTTATAGACCGGCTTCGTGAATGAGGCCTACTAACGGTAAGACTGACTTTACTCTTATACATATATATATATATATATAAATATTATTAACTTATAATATTATAAAGTATAAGGGTTGAATTTTAACTTTTAAAATTCTAAGGGCTAACTTGGAATTAAAGTATTCATAAGAGAAAACTTTACAAATTCCAAAACTTGAGGGCAAGTTTTGAAACTATTCAAAACTAATTAATTCCATAACTTATGTGTTTAAAGTAGTTTTAATCCAAAAACTCTTCAAGTTCCATAACTTGAGGACAAGTTATGGAAGAATTTAAACTAATAAAAGAATTAACTTATCTTTATTTTATAACTTATCGAATTAATTAAGGTTACACTTTTTTCTTATTTAATGAAGTGACTCTTGAACCTCCATAACTTAAGGACAAGACTCTTCATCTTTTGTAACCACTGCCAACTTTTATGAGTTTTATGAAACTTAAATGTGACTTTTCATATAACTTGAGGACAAGTTACAAAAACACATTTTAAAATCAACTCTTAGATTAATTTGGATGGAAAACAATAATTTCACATAACTTTCTATTAATCTAAGAAACTCATAAGAACAAGATAATTCAAATCAAACTTTTTCATGTAATTAGTCTAATCACTAAACTAATTCAAAACATGAATCTATTGACAATTATCTTTGAAATTGGATTAGCATGAGCATTACCACATCAAAAACAAGTTTATAAGTCCAAAAACATCTTAGGGTAATGTTCCTAGTCCAATTCCAGCCAAAAAACTCGAATATATGCTGTCTGGGGCTCCTACTCGTCGAGTGCATGAACCTACTCGACGAGAATGATGATTTTACTCATGGACTCGGCGAGTTCATCAGTGGACTCGGCGAGTCCAGTGCCCAGAAAGCCAGAAAATCGAGTTTTTCAGAATTTTTCAGCAATTTGCATCAAGTATAATTGAAAACAAGCCTAGGCTCTGATACCACTGTTGGGTTTTGAGCATTCTAACACTCCTAATTGTACATGCAACCCTAAATACCTTGGATCTATGTTTTCTCTATTATACATGTAGTTATGAACATCCAAGGTATTATCCTAATCTAGCATAAAAATAATGAATATAACAAGATAGAATACATACCTCTTTGATGTAGAATGTCTTCATGAAGCTTGAGTGCCAAGTGCCTCAAGTGTGACACCTCAAATGGTTCACACAACACCAAATACACTTGGAATAACTTGAGAGAATTCTACACTTCATGAAAATCGGCTAGCCCTTCTACACACTAGTGCCAATTTTGGTCAAGAATAAGATGCATATATAGTTAGGGTTACACCATGTAAACCCTAATTGACATGGCCTTTCATTTCCATGATCTATGGGTACAAAACACCATGGACCATCATATGGGTTTTAGCCCAACTAGATAATCCATGGAGCATTAGCCCACTATATAAGTATGGATGATTTGCACAATTAACCCATATATTTAATTAGTCTTCTTTTGATCACTTAATTAATCCTAGATTAATTCTTGATCAATACTAATTAAATAATCTTATTATTCTTATTATTAATATACTAGAACTTATAATATATTAATAACCATAAGTGTCTTATTTCTCTCACTTTAGTCTATCCAAGTGCATGATGCCATGCAACCCAAATGGACCATGCCGGGTCGGGTCAAGTCTTACCAATTATAGTTATGGACTTAGACATTAATCCAACAAAATGTACTGGTAAATGTTCCATGGAGTTAAAAATACTAGGGACAAAGATGGTCTCTAATTTAAATAATATTATTAAGATCTCGGTTTCAATCCTTTCTATGTCTTTTGTTGTGATTGATGTTGTTGTTAATGTTTTGAAGAAAATACTCAACTCTGTTAATGCTTCCCACACTTGTGGTGGCAACATCTTACGAGATGCAATTGGCATCAACCTTTGCATAAAAACATGACAATCGTGGCTTTTCATTCCGAATAGTCTACACCCAGTTAAATCAGCACACCTCCCCAAATTAGAAACATAACCATTGGGGAAATGCAATTTAATCACCTGTTGGCATATGGCTTTCTTTTTATTCTTGTCCAGAGTGTAGTATGCTCTTTCATTATCTTCGACTCCTTTTCTCTTCCTACAATATATCTTCTGATCTTTTCTAGCTGCTACATTGTCCTTCGTCTTCCCCTTGACATCCATTACAGTGTAAAAAAAAGTTTTCAAATACATTTTTAACAATATGCATAACATCAAAACTATGTCTAATGAGGTTTGTTTTCCAATATTGTAAATCCCAAAATATGCTTTTCTTTTTCCAACCATGATCGCCACATCTTTTGTTTACATCATCAGCATTTACTTCAGTCACTTTTACCAAACCTAATTGTTCAATCTCCCTGAAAGTTTGTTCACCATTCTTAATTGGAGGAGGACCTTCTATCACTTGACGATTCTTCCTGAACTTATTTCTATCCTTTCTATATGGGTGATTTACCTGTAGAAATCTTCTATGGCAGTCAAACCATGACATCTTATTATCATTCTCTAGTCTAATTGCTTGTGTATGTTTCCTACAATGTGGACATGCTAGCTTACCTGCTGTAGACCATCTAGACAACATTGCATATGCTGCAAACTCGCTTATTGTCCACATCAAAGCTGCTCTTAGATGGGAATCTTGTTTTAAAGATATATGATATGTTACTACGCCTTCTTCCCATAATTGCTCCAACTCTGCAACAACTGGTTGCAAAAACACATCTATTTTATGCTTAGGGTTTGACGGTCCTGGCACAAGTGCGGTCAAAAACATGTAAGGCTCTTTCATACACACATAAGGTGTTCAATTATAAGGTGTTATAATAATTGGCCAAGATGAATATTGTTTTCCAAATGCTCCATGTGGTGCAAACCCATCTGTACTTAGGCCTAATCTTACATTACGTACTTCTGCTGCAAATGAAGGATGACTTTTTTCAAAGTGCTTCCAAGCTTCTGAATCGGATGGATGACACATTACTCAAGAATCATGACCATGATTCTCAGAGTGCCATCGCATGAAAACGGTTGTGGGTAGTGAAGCATACAGTCTCTTCAACCTTAGAGTCAAAGGAAAGTAATGCATTTTCTTGAAGAATACACGAGAACATCTGGCCAAATTTTTTGACCGTTTGTACCTATTTGCATTGCAGAATTTGCACCGATAAAGATCTTTGTCTTGCCTCCAATATATCATACAACCTGATCTACATCAGTCAATCATCTCTACAGGCAAACCTAGTGCTTGTATTAACTTTTTGCTCTCGTATAAACTACCTACCATATTATTCTCCTCCAGTAACATATCATTTATCAACTGGCAAATAGTATCATAACTTTGCTCAGGTATGTGATACTCTAATTTTATATTAAATAGTCTAGCTACAGCAAATAGTTGTGTCACTTTTTTACATCCAGGCCACAATTCTTTATCGGCTGCATCTAGCATATCAAAGAATTTTTTTATCTAGTGCATTTGGCTCCTCTTCAGGATCACTATTATTTAAATCAGGAGACATTGCATCTATGACCATATCTCTATAAGAACATACACCTTCACTAAAATTTGTGTTTGAATCATCCACCCCTAAAAATGTATTGTCATCATCAATTGATTTTTCCCCATGTTTATCCCAACACCAATATTCCTCAACAAAGCCAAACTTGTACAAATGAGTCTTAATAGTATGAACTTCTGTATATGGTATGTTACGACATTTTATTCATGGGTACTTGATTTTATTTTTGTCCATGAACCTATATTGACTGGTAGCAAAATCTATAAATTTTTTGATTCCTTGTACGAAAACATGTGATATACAACTACTACTATCTTTTCTTTCATACATCCACTTTCTACTCGGATTGTTCATTGTCTTAAATCTGTAAAGTATAAATGTAAGTAACAGAATATTAATTGTATGTTCATTAATGTTGATTTGAATTCATATATAACATTTTAATTAAATATATACTTACCATACAAACATCACAAAGGTACCTCGATAGCGAGTTGTTTCACAAAGCAAATGACCGAATGATGAAAAAATCTTCAAAGTTTTCTAATTTGAACCGTTGAACAACTTTTGTAATTGGATAATCGCTAAGAATATTAGAAGAACGCTTTAATTGAGATCGACTTTTGCAGAACACATATTCAAACAGAGTGTGTATCGATTAGGGAACCTTCGGCAACACTTGATTTCAATGTGTTGGATGGATACTAGGTCATATTATTCAATTATAGGTTAAAAATCATGTAGTATATGATTAATTATAAATTTAAATAACATTAATAATAAATATAAAAATATAGATCTACTTAAAATATAAATTCTATATATATAGCATTTTTCTTAATAACGACATGATTAAACAAATTTTTTTAATACCATAACAAAAATGCTGCCTTCACTTTATAAATTGCAAATAGACCAAAGTGCCCTTGAAATCTAACCAAATTGGTCACAATGAACTTTTGGTTAGTAAAATGGAAAAGACAAAAATAACATACATATCAAAAGTAACACCAAAATACACATACAATATGCATCATTAATTGTGTGAATCAAACAACTATCATATATACAATTACTCAAAACTAATGTCAAACATCCTAGCAAACTTTACAAAACATGCATCCCACAAAAAAATTTCACAATTCGACAACCAACTGTATTGATTCATAAAACCTATTCCATAACTGCTCATAGAAGGATGCTTTGCACAACTTCTATGTAAGCCATGGAATTTTATCTGCTTTGACCACCTTGCCAAGTGGTTTTCAACCTTGTTACACGTATGCCTTAGATTCCAACCCCTTCTACTATTAATGTAGTCATTATTTAACATGATCAGAGCTTTTTGCTTCCTTTCAATGCCTTCGACCATCAACATCATTCCCAAGACGAACATCGCATCCAACTGCCCCTAATCGGATGCATTTTGAAGCATCTGTTTCCGTGCTATTTCTTCCCCTAACGTAAAATACTTCTCCTGACATACAAATAAGTAATCATACCGTTTTAAAAATACAAATATTGAAAACTAATTGAATTCACATTAACCCGATTAGTTAAAAAAAGATTACCATTCCACCGTTCAAGAGTATGTGTGGGTTGTTCAACATTCTGCATCTGCTTATGACTTCATACTGTCGAATACTTAAGGAACGAAACCTTAGTCGATTTGTGTCTATGATTTTATATATTGCGTCTGATGTTACAAAATCCATAAATAGTTTGCAACTATAATTCTCACAAATCAACAAAGTTAATCTATTAACCACTAAATTAAATATGTATATAAGTATAATATAAGTAATACACTTCATACTCACACTAACTGGCACTTAAAAGCATCGATTGTGAATTTCCTCCAACCGTAGTTACTATTTTTTCAATCAAGTGCGATGGCAATGCATTAATTCTTGTTCCTTGTTGTCTTGTTTGCATTCTTTCTGATGAACAACTCTTTGACATTATGTTGAACTGTGTTGAATGTATTCAAATTAGATAACTACAATGAGTTTAGGGTTTATTGATCAACGTGCTGGAATTTTGACTGTTGGGGATGTAATGTAGATGATCAATCACCGATAAACTGAATTGACGACATGACTCTGACTACAAATTATGGCGCCTAAATATGTAGACTGTGAATTGACATAATTGCCATTTAAGTAACAAATATTACTACGTAAATGGTTAGGGGATTTTTGTAAATACATACGGGCATTCTTGTAAATAAATTAACAGTTTAAATTTAAAAAGATGAAGTTAAATAAAATTATTAATTAAAGTTATAGAGACAAATTTAAATAAAATTAATGACAAAAGTAGGATTCGAACCTCCGACTTCGGGTGGAAAGCAAGATGCGTTTGCTAGCTAAACTAAATTAACTTCAGTTTCTTCTAATTGAATGGACACCATAACCCACTACCATGTTGACCAATGGCCCATATGTCAACCATGGACACCATAAGCCATTACCATGTGGACCAATCAACCATATGTCATCCATGGTTAACATAAGCCATTACCATGTGGACCAATGGACCATATGTCATCCATGGATACCATAAGCCATTACCATGTTGACCAATGGCCCATATGTCATCCATGGACACCATAAGCCACTACCATGTTGACCAATGGCCCATATTTCCTCCATATGTCAATCATGGAAACCATAAGCCATTACCACGTCGACCAATCAACCATATGTCATCCATGGACACCATAAGCCTTTACCATGTGGACCAATGGCCCATATGTCATCCATGGATACCATAAGCCACTACCATGTTGACCAAGGGCCCATATGTCATCCATGGACACCATAAGCCACTACCATGTTGACCAATGGCCCATATGTCATCCGTATGTCAACCATTGACACCATGAGCCATTACCATGTGGACCAATCAACCATATGTCATACATAGACATCATAAACCATTAACATGTAGACCAATGGACCATATGTCATCCATGGACACCATAAGCCACTACCATGTTGACTAATGACCCATATGTCATCCATGGACACCATTAGTGACTACCATGTTGACCAATGGCCCATATGTAATCCATATGTCAACCACGGACACCATAAGCCATTACTATGTGGACCAATGGCCCATATGTCTGTCATAGACACCATAAGCCATTACCATGTGGACCAATCAACCATATGTCATCCATGGACACCATAAGCCACTACCATGTCGACTAATGGCCCATATGTCATCCATGCACACCATAAGCCACTACCATGTGGACCAATGGCCCGTATGTCATCCATGGACATCGTAAGCCACTACCATGTTGACCAATGACCCATATGTCAACCATGGACACCATAAGACATTACCATGTGGACCAATCAGCGATATGTCATCCATAGACACCATAAGCCACTACTAAGTGGACCAATGGCCCATATGTCATCCACAGATACCATAAGCCACTACCATGTGGACCGATGGCCCATATGTCATCCATGGACACCATAAGCCACTACCATGTTGACCAATCGCCCATATGTCATCCATAGACACCATAAGCCATTACCATGTGGACTAATGGCGCATATGCCAAACATGGACACAAAAAACCATTACCATGTGGACCAATCAACCATATGTCATCCATGGACACCATAAGCCACTACCATGTGGACCAATGACCCATATTTCATCCATGCACACCATAAGCCAATACCATGTGGACCAACGGCCCATATGTCATCCATGGACACCATAAGCCACTACCATGTTGACCAATGGCCCATATGTCATCCATATGTCAACCATGGACACCATAAGCCATTACCATGTGGACCAATCAACCATACGTCATCCATGGACACAATAAGCCACTACCATGTCGACCAATGGCCCATATGTCATCCATGGACACGATAAGCCACTATCATATATATTAACATGACCCGTACGTCTTTTGTATATAAATTTCGGTTTAAACAGAAAAGCAAAAAGATATATAGTTTATTAATGCTTAGTCCTCGTATATTATTTTAAGTTCAAATTATGCTATTTACACATCGTTACTCTATGTTCTTTCTTGACGTTATTTATATGTATATACCGTATCTATCAATTTGTAACTACTTTCAATAAATTTGAATTACTAAATATTTAGCGATAATTAGCACAATTCAAATTATTTATTAGCGGAGGTTCAAAGTATTTCACAATTCGTTTCCCTCCAACCTACACACGTTTATGCTGCATATTAGGGTAATTAAGTTTACCGAATAGAAATAACGTTTACATTTTCTGTAATCATCATCTCCGGCGGCTTATTGATCGAATTTTTTGTTCGTTATATGTTTGTGCACTGACTTTGAAGATATAGGTTGTCACTCATATAAAATTTATATTTATTTAATTTAGTGTTGTCATGATGATCGATCGTTTGTTGTTCTCTGATCATCTTCATGTAAATTGGTTTTGATTGTATTCAATAGTTTTCATGCAAAGTAATGCCTTCATATATAATTTATTTTTATTATTTGTGTCAGAAATATGTCGACCTCAAAAGCAAAAGTAGCATCCGGTGTGAAGCCAACTAAATTCATTGCACCACACATTATGAAACGCAACAGGATTTCTGCTGCAAAATTTGTAGACAGACAGTTACAAGATGAAGAAAGCGACTTCCCAATACTAACAACAACATCCAAATCGATTGAGAAGTAGTGGTCAGAGTTCACTTTTTTTGGGTTGCTAGATCAGTTAGCACATGTTCATATCAAATTTCTTGCAAGTATTACTTCTACTTTGTGTTTTTTTTTGCTCAATTGATTTGTTTTCTCTATTGAAATTCGCTTTCATATGTTTTACATGCTGTTTTACAGGTTGTATTTTTTTGCTGCCCTATTTTGCATTTTTCATGTACTTATGTTTCTATTGCTCGATTGGAATACATCTAATTACACGGGTTCATTGAAGGTGCTACTTTCATATGTATCTTGTGGAACATTGATATGCATACAACCTGTTTGTTTAAATGCCTAAGCGAGGGTACAATGGCCATGACATCTTTATTAGTATTGCTATGATTTATCTGTATTAATATTGTTATGATTTATCTGTATTAAAGTATTACATCTTTCATGTCATGCTTGTGTTAGTGTGTGTAGAGAAAGGGAGTGATGGAATGATTCAGTTATTTACTTTCTTTAGACATGAATGTTAATGAGATAATTATGGAGTTTATATATTTCTTTTTCTTACTGCAGGTGCTTGCTGCTTTTTTTAGTTTCAAATGTTGGTGGAGTCAACAATTTACAATACCATTGAAAGGGTCAATGGTATTGTATATTTGCATGTACGTATATCATTCTAAATTGGTTTCATTGGAGATGTTTAGATATTTTTTTGCTCAGGTGGTTTCATCAAAATTTGTGGGTTTTGATTGGATCGTATATTAAATTTGTTTGTTATTCTATGCAGGTAATTGCTTTATTGCTTTGATGCTTTTTTGGTGAAGCCCCAAAAGTTAATGTCGTTTTGCTATATGTCCCCAACATGGAGTAGGTTTGGTTGCTGCTAAATTTAGAAGTGTCAATTGATTTTTAGGTGGTTGCTATTAGTTTGATTCCGTTTGCATTCCTGCTACATGCTAATTGTATTTTATTTGTATTTGGCTCATTTGTAAAGGTGATTTCGATGATTAACGATACAATCGAACTATGTTATATTTCTGAAAAAAATTATGAATTAGAAGAATTGAGAGAGTTTCCAAGTAAACAAAAAGAGGAAAAAGAAGAACTAATGGAAATAATGAAAGCCAAAGATCAACAACACAACACAAAACGGAAGCAGTTTGAATGACAACTACAATTGGCAAGGAAAATTGTTAAGGCTTGTAAAGAACTGCAAAAATAGTAGATAATAAAGTGTTGATTTGTTTATCGCAAAGTGTTAATTTTAGATTAACCACTTTTCATTTTACATGTAATACATATTTATTGTTTTATTTTATGATATAAATGTTATTTGATTTTTTTTATTTTTGTTTATATATATTATTACAACATAATTAGGATTTAATTTGTAAATTAATTATCCATTCGTAGCTATCCAGCTTTGCAACGAAAATATTTCGATGTTATTTTCTATCGAATCTGCTATGGAATATAAACCATGGATTTTGTTAGGGATTCATTACAACGGGTTTAGTTAGAAATTTATCACTACGGATTTTGCTAGGGATTCATCACAATGCATTTAGCTAGGGATTCATCACAACAGATTTAGCTAGGGATTCATCACCATGGATTTATCTTGGGATTCATCACCACGGATTTAGCTAGGGATTCATCACCACGGATTTAGCTAGGGATTAACTACAACGGAATTTGTGACGGAAGAACTACCACAGAATTTGTGATGGAAACCTACTATGGAATACACGACGGAATACCATCTACCACGGATTTTATTCCGTTGTCACAATTGCGACGAAATTACCGTTTCCGTTGCAAACCCCTCACTACGGCGTTTTTAGGGACGAAAATAGTTTTTTGCAAATTCCTTCGCTATTCATCTTTTGCAACAAAATTTCAGCTTTTTGCAACGGATTCCTTCCGTAGCAAACTCGCGTTTTTCTTGTAGTGATTGAAGCACATCCAAGGCTTTCGTAGGTTTCCAACCTCAACCTACCATCAGCTTCTAAACAACTCCCCATAACGTCAGTTAACTACCTAATGAGTACAATCACATGCAACAAAGCTTAGATAATCCTTCAAGTAAAATTATCATCCCTACGACGTTTAGACTCAAACGGGAGTTGAGTAACAAGGTCAAATCCATCACTCTGAGATTCTTCAACATTTGTCACATCTGACTTAACATATTCACTTAATAGCTAACTCACAACACTTAAGAGTTCCATAAAGCACAAAGCAAGAAACATTCTTGTAGTTGAACTCCAATCCATAAAATCACCAAAGAACATTCAAACTCACATACTACAACTCATGCTAGGAACTTCCACTATCGCTATCGGTTGCCTTATGCATGCAAACTATAAACAATATAGGATCAAATAGACTGTCGAATAAAAGACTCTACCCTAGGACCACAACCAAACAAGGAATAGGAAATAAGGCCAAATCAATCATTCTAGAGCTATATGATCCTAATCGTATACAATTTTTAAAGCATACACTTAGCAATTACTAATAACAATATATATTCCCATTCTAGCATAGCATCCAATGCTTCCTAGGCTACAAGGCATCACATATCAGGCCAAACATGTATGGGTATCTTAGGAATCAGTTACTTGTGCTTGGCCTATTGCATGCATCACACCCACTTTTTCTTTACAAAAATTATTTTAGAAATTTCTTCACTTTTATAAATCTTTTTAGAAACTTGTTTTCTTTTTAAGAAAAATTACCAATTCCTCAGTTTGAGTTCATTCGCAACTGAGAGTGTGCCCGAGTCCCTCAAACCAAGGCTCTGATACCAGATTGTTACGTCCCAAAATTATGAATTAAAAATTTCATTTTTAATTCAACCAAAACATTAATTATATTTAATTCAACATTAAATATCCTTTTACTAAATATTCAAAAGTACTTTATAAGAAAACATTTATTAGAGTATGATCCCAAAATCATCATAATGAGGAAACACGGGTGGATGCGCTGCGATCAAGCCGAGCTCTTCCCTATCAAACTGGAAGTACTTGAAAAGATAACCATAAAATCATAAGCACAAAGCTTAGTGAGTTCCCCAAAATACCAAATGCCATAATATACAAGTGCCATGGGCTACCCCTATGTTATTTTCTCGCAATGTCGAGGACCAAATCTCGGTCTTACATATGAGTGCCATGGGATACAACCATCGTCTTCGCTTGTGATGCCGAGGGCCAAATCATGGTCTTACACACAAGTGCATGGGCTACCCCCATGGTCTTTTATAAAATTATCTCAAAGGCAACAAACAATCCACATAACAAGAAATGGGACAGCATTGGTGGCTTCGACCCATTGATGGTGAGAAAAACTCACCTCGGTCCACCAAACCTTGGCTCTAAATCAGAAGTCCAATGGCCCAACAAGGCCCAAACCTCAAAGAGCCCAAAAAGATATATAGGGGAGTATACCCCGCGTACCAGAATGGTACGCCTCACGTTCTCACCCTCAAAGCACGTAGTACAAGTCCATAATGCACAAATCAACATTACGCAGAGTGTACACTTATGTACGCCCAACATACACCTCAGGCCAACTTTTCACTCCAATAAGCACTTAATCGATTAAGATATCATGTTAAACTCTAAGATCTGATTCCATAAGGCCACTTATCACGTAAATTTGACAAATTTACACTCTTGCATGGCTTATGGGGACTCAAGAGCTCAGAAAGAACTTAACAAAGTTCATAATACATGCATGGGTCAAAATACTTCATAAAGATGACATTTTTACGAACAAGGGGGCTCACAAAGGCCAAGATCCAACATTCTAAGATCTTGGAGTAGCTCATACTCACAAGGATGACTCTAAGAGCCAAAGTAAAGCCAAATTACTCCTTAAACAAGATCTAAAACCAGGAGTCATTAAGATAGAAACTTTATACCTCCAAAAGGTAGATCAAGATGCAATAAGATTGGATCCAAAAGCTTCAAGCGATCCTACACTTCTCCAAGAAGTTCCTTCTTCTTTTGTAAACACCAAAAAGCATGAAATACCACCAAAAGCTCGAAAACCACTCAAATGGGGGCTAAAATAGGGTCCAAGACCCTAAACTAGATGGCTGAATCAGCATTAAATTCAAATCATCTCATCATCTTTCAGCTCTCAACATTTATATCATCATTCATCTCTCATCATCCATATCATCTTCATCTACCCATCATTACACAATATATTTATAGGTATAAAAATACATATATAGTTTAAATCAAATAGAACATGTATAAATCGTTCATATATCATAGATATCAGGAACACAGATAATAAGAACATATAGCATGTATTATTATTAAATACTTCATATCTGTGTAAAATGAAAATAACTATGCACTCACTTGTTAAAGTGATGACTCGAAATTCAGGCATCGCTTCGCTTCTAACAATTTTCTTTTCCTTCGACGAAACCTAGTATTATTATCACTAGATTTTAGTCTAATATTTATTGTCACTAATTAGTAGTCTAGATTTATCATTAACTCAAGGTCTACTTTCATAACCAATCAAGTAAGGATCAGCTAGGCACGACAGTTGGGAGGCAGTACCATTTCGACATATAGCTTTTATAAAATCCAAAAACCAAGCCAATGTGACCATTCTAGACACCTCTGCCATAAACAGATCAATCAGTATAACAAATTTGAATCACTGATAAATATTGTTTATAGGTTCCTAAGTTATACTTAAAGTAGGGTAAGGATAACTCATTTACAAGGGAGTTTTGCGAGGAACCTGGCTCTATATGGGCAGAAATTTTTAGCCGAATTCACTTCTTGTCAAAACCTTATGGAGCTTTGGGACTTGCCTTTAGCACATAGGAATTGCTAGCGAAACGAAAGGGGCTATGGGGGTGTTTGAAAGAGAGCGCAATAAGATTGGTGTGAGAAATGATGTCATTTGCGCCTCTATTTATTTACTGGAAATCATGAGTACATGGGGCATAATAAACAGGTACGTTGGGCATACTCAGTATTCAGGGCGTACTGCTTGTTACACTGGGCATAACCCTGCTTAGTGTCAGCATCGTGTGCGAAGACGTTAGGGGAAAGATAGGGCTGAGATGCTTCCATGTGGCACTCTGAGGTTAAACCCAAAATTTAATTATCTTCTATTAATCATAACTTTCACATTCGAGCTCTATTTGTGATGTCCTTTATACCCACGTGTAGGTAGCGACGTGATCTACAACTTTTGTTAAGACTCCGTCGGCTAATTTTGAATTTTATTTTTGAAGATAAAATTTTCTAGGCTTAGACAGTTAAAGTCCGTTAAAAATTCATAAGTTTGTCACCCGACGTCCGTTTTTATCTATCTTTATGTCGTTTAGATCCTATTAACAAGATCTTCGATCCTTATTTAGATTGTGTCGGCTAAAAATCGATCGATATAAAATTCGATTTTCGGGTTGTGCACTTCTACACAAAATCTTAGTAAAATCATAACTTCCTAATACGAAGTCAGATTTGGACGCTCTCTAGATTCACGCTCTTCGTTTAATATATATTATGACTTTTGTTTAGATCTCTAAGGCTAAAAAGTAGTTTAACAAAAATTCACTTTTTACGTTACGTGGTGTACTGCCGGTTTAATTGTAAAATTTCAACGATTCATAACTTCTTCGTTATAGGTGCGATTTCAGTGTTCTTTATATGCACGAAATCCTTGTGACATATGCTATACTTTCGTTAAGATTTTTTATTCTAAGTAATCTTTTGTCAAAAAGTCATTTTTAACTGTTATTATTGTTGGATTACGTGTCTAAACCCGTAAGTATTTTGGTATGTACTTGACCAGATTGTGAGCATGGTCCTTTTGTGTTATCTTCACCATAGCAACTGATAGGATGGACTAAGGAGAAAGACGATTAATTATTATTTATTAATATATTATATGTATAATATATTAAAAGAGAAATCATATAGTTTAATTAATATTAGTCAATAATTAGTAAGAATTAATTTTGTGGCTAAAAGAGATTAATTAAATAAAGGGGACTGATTGTGTAATTATAAGATAGTTGCATAAATGGGCTAATGGACTCCAGAGAAGTTGGATTGGACAAAATATATGGGGAAACCCATAAGAATTTTTCCAAGGTTTCTAAGGAGGGAGTTCATGGGCTGCTTAGGGCCTAAGCAGTCAAATTAGGGTTTCCTGGTTAAAAACCCTAATAGCCTACCTATATAAGGAAACCCTAAGGCCCCAAAAACATGGTGAAGTAATCCTAAGGGTTCTTGGACGTTTTTGGTGCTCCTCCTCCTTCTCCTAGGTCATCTTGTTGCTCATGGTGTTTGTGCCTCCATTAAAGGTGCAACATTTGAGGAACTAAGCTTTCAAGAGTCAGGATCAAGGAGATTTGTGATTGTTATTGCAACATAACAATAAAGGTAAGATCTAAATCCTAATTCATATGTTAATTCGATTATTGTATGAGAGATCTAGGGTTTATGAGATTTGGATGAGTATTGCATGTTCATTAGACAAACTAGATCTAAAGCTTTAGGGTTTGCATGTACACCATAAGATTGTTGTAGTACTCAAAACCCATCAGTGATATCAAAGCCTAGGCTGTTATTTTGATGTATTTGATGCTTTAAATGATTATTCAAAGCCGGAAATTGAAAAATCTTTGATCTGGAGCCTAGACTCAGCGAGTCCATAGTTGAACTCGTCGAGTTCGCCTGGACTCGTTGAGTCCATAGTTGAACTCACCGAGTTCACTGGCAACTCGACGAGTCCAATGTTGGCGTGACGGAGGGCCAGATGCTAGATTTTTCGGGATTTTGAGCTATTTTGGCTTGGGATAATTACCAAAAACGTTTTTTATAGATAAAATCTAATTTTTATTGGTATAATGTGATTATCCTTACCAAAATAGTAGATAATTGTGAAATTTATTAGATAATCATTGCCTTATGTGATAAACTTGATTTATTTGAATTATTTGATGGATTATATTGCAAGAAATTGAATTAGTTCATATTTAGATAATCACCAAACTGTTTGATTAATTGAATTATTTGTAAATTGATCTAGATAATTTTGAAAAGTTTCAAAAACTTGTGATCAAGTTTTGGAATTTAAATTTTTGATTAAAAGTTTAATTTTGAAATATTAAATTCTAAAACCCTAGTTTTCTTGAAAAGTTCAAATTACACTCTTATGGTTTTATTAAGTTAATTAAATGTATAATTAAAAGAGAGTTAATAAATCCATAATGATATGATTTATATTTAATTAAATTAAAAGTATAATTTATTAAATTAGACCACCTAGTATTTTAAAAGTGTAAAATACACCCTTATAGTATATATAAAATTAAAAGTCTAATATTATATATGTATAAGTAAAGGTCAGTCTTACCGTTAGTAGGCCTCATTCACGAAGTTGTTCTATAAGGGGTGTTTAAGGAATCGGCCTGCAAAATAATCGTCATTGAGTATCCATTCTTACCCACCACACTCTTGACTAGTGGAGGGTCGTTAGACGAACGGGTAGGATAGGACGCAACCTTCCATTATATGTATAATGAAGTACAAAGTAACTAACCACTTTTATAAATTCCCAAATCTTAGTTACTTTAGGAAAAATGTGGAGTTGGTGCTATTCCATGAAATTACACTCTGTACCCTTGCTAAGACGTTAGTGGAGCGTGTGTGGTTAACCGGCACATCGATTAGGTGACTATAACATTAGGAGCACCATCTATATTTTCATGGTTATCCATAACTTGTTTGTGATCCTCGGCATCCCAGTCACAAACGAAGGGAACATTGAGATTTAAACATGCCATTGAAAAGTTCAATGAATCCCAAAAGATCTACGAGTTTCGATTCATTTAAAACTTAATTTTTAATTTTCATTTTTCATGGTGGAAATTGGTAAATCGTCATTTACCTACCTTCATATATTCTGCAATTTGGATTACGGCATCCCTCTTCCAAATTGTAGAATATTGTGTTGGGTTCTAATCTTCATATTTCATTTGGGTGTTGTATCAAGGATTCCAATCAACTAACTTGAATTTCTCTTGTTTTGTTGATGTCAAAGTCTGACAAATATGGTCTTCCTAAATTCGTTGGAAAATGTTTTCCACATGAAGATGATGTTCCACGATTGGATTGTGGAAACGGAAATCACTCTTCACTTCCTCCACTGACTCCAATAATTATCCCTGACCCACGTGTTCGAAGACTTGAAAAGTTCAAGGTCACTCAAGCCCTATTGGGCGTCGATGTCTCAGAAAAGTTGGGTGTTGACTTGGTTCTTCACTCACTTCCTGATTCATATCGTAAGTTCGTTAGAGAGTACTATATGATGGAACACGACGTGACCCTCATTTCTTTGACTTATTTGCTTATTGTTGCTAAATCACAAATGATTTGGCGCACTGGTCGAGCAAATTTGTCTAGTAAATCAATATCCCATCCTTCTGTGGGAAATGGCAACATTGGAAGTCAAGTAAAGTTTTCTCTACGCAAGAGAAAGGCTGAGTCTGAGATAGTTCCTTGTACCATTCCAGAAGAATACATATGTTTCTACTACCAAAATAGGGGGCATTGGTTACGAAGCTGCCCTGACTACCTGAGAGATCTAAGAGACGGGAGAGTCAAGATGTATGACTCTGCTTCAGGTAAAAGGCACTATCTAACTCTATTAAGTTTTCTATTTTAAATACTTAATACATGATGTGATAAGATTGCATTTTGTTGTAGGATCTAAGAAAAAGAAAGGAAGCTTAAAGGAAGAAGTAAGCTGAGTCTGATCGCGAAGAAATGGATTTCGATCGCATGATTCGATGATTAGATTTTTTTGAGCTGCTACTTTTTAAGTTATGATAGATTGTTTAGGAATATGAAATAGCACAGTTTCATTTGAATTTGCATTGTAAGGACAAGTTTTTCTGCACCTTTTATAAATAAAATAAATTTTGAGTTTTGTCTTATTTGTATATCCTTGCAATGTTATGAAATTTGATGCTTGTATGTTTCTATTGTAAGCAATATTAAGTGGACGTGATTCTTAGTTATGTTATTTATGATAATGTCATAATTTTTCTAAGTAAGGAAAGATTCCCATCGCCTAAGATTCAATTGGACAGAAGCTTGGAATCACATGATTTGAATCATGTGATGTATGGAAATCTTGGTACTTGAGAAATTAAGACTAATTCCTTGATCACACAAGTATGTGAGTCAAGTGAAGGACTAAAGGACTAGAACACAATTTTGTGCACTGGTTGAGTCCACCACAAATAACAATAAGACTATTTGTCATGATTTACTAAAAGTCTAGTAAATATGGTTATGCTTACAAGATTAAGTATAATTCTGAATTATTGAAAAGTTTCAATAATAGCATAACGAATAAGAAGAATCAATTAGGCAGAAAGATAAAAGTTTCTCCAATCTGAAAAGATGGGAGAGTACTTTTGTATCATGTTTTATGATCGTCTTATTGATTATGAAACCATATTACAATTGATCCACTAGGTAAACCTTAGTGCACTAGTATGGCTAAGAAGAGGAATCGGAAATTGTTGAACTGGTTAAATCAAAAGGTGAATTATACTTCGTTCCAAAATCAAGTCTTAGAGTCATACTCCAAGATTGTGACTTGAGTGACACATCTTAAGAAGTTTTAATACACTCATCAAATGTGAAGCATAGTATTGTTTTTCTTACACTTACACGTTTGTAATTGGTAAGTTGTGATGTCTTGATAAGACAAAGACCAACTAAGACCAATTGTGTGTAGTAGTTTGTCTTGATAAGAATCTACACTAACTCTTGAATATTTGTTTGTCATGAAATGTTTCTTGACAAGAAAATCTTATATGTCAAAAGGTCAGTGGGAGTTTAAATGATCATGAAAAGGTTCAAGAACTAATCAAGAGTAAACCTATTATTAGACACTAGGGCACGACTTGAGGTTTGTAACCTATCATGTTGACAAACTTTTATATCTATTCCATTCCAGTAAAATTACTTATGCATATGAGTTCTACGAGTTCTCAATTGACTGCATAAGGGCAAGCACCTTGTTTAATGAAAGTACGTTGACTAGTATAGGTGAGCTGCTAAATCACTTCGAAGCAATGGTGGGACCCTTAATGGCAAGAAATTAAGAATGAACAAGTTATGTCCATAAGAGTTTGGTTTTGACACAAACATTGTCTTATGATTATGGTTATGAAAAATTCACATGGATAAGAGCACATACACCATAAATCTAAGTGTCCTAAGGTTTCTCTCCTTCGAGAAAATGATTGTGAGGAAACACTTTCACTAGGAAGATTTTAAGGAGTTAGTTGTTGTGTAAATTGCATTCTCAAAATTCAATTATGATTATGGCATCCCTCTTCATAGTTCGAATTGTGAGATTTGGCAATTAGTTTAAACATTTAATACTTATTGCTACAAGTGTTGAAATTGTTTAGACACACATATAAGCTTTCTAAAGAAAGGTGTGTGAGGTTGAGAAGCTTAGATAAAGGCTTATCGAAGCATATCATATTAGAAATATGAACTTTGGAAGTCAATAAGTATTGATTTCTAAAAATCCAAATGTTTTCTAAATACGTGTCAAAGCTAGTGGGAGCATAAATGTTATGTTGGTATGGAGATAACTACCATGTTAGTGGGAGCACGATTATTATTATTTTAAGTGTTGCAAGTTAGCAATATTACAAAAGTTTCACTTTGCAAAGTTGCAGGGGTTGAAAAGTTGTTTTGCTATAATTAAGGGAGAGAATATTATACTTCGTTTCAAAATCTAAATGCTTGGATCGAGAAATTTTAATCAAACATAGTCAAAGGACATATATAGATGTTATATTGAAAAGATTCAACTCAAAAGGATTCTATATATGGCAATATTATAGCAAGAAACTGGTAAAGTATCACGTTTTGATAATGAATCGTGTCCCATACGCTTCGGGTATAGGATCGATTGCATTTGCTGTAATATTCGACCATTCTAAAATTTTCCAAATTCCTAGGGCATTAAGAATGAAAAGGGGACTAGAAACGGATTGACTAAAATAATTAAACAACTGTCAACGACAATCTAAGGTTCGCTAAGGATTGGTCACTTGTGAGCAGTTGGAAGTATAGTAATGAATGGACCTTATCGACATTATTATGAATAACTTAGACTCTAATCACAATGAGTTGTCATATGGCAAAAATGGAAATGTTTCCATATTGGGAGTTAGATATCGAGAATCTATGTCTAGATTAGAAACTTTTATGCAAGAAGGATGTTCAAAGGAATGTAGTTTGAATCTAAGACTTCACATCTATGGAATTGTCTTGTAACAATCGCCAACAGAGAACTTTGTAATTTCATTGGCAAAGTCTTGGTAACTTTTGTACAATAAGATTACAAAAGGATCGCTGCATAAAATGTTATAATCTAACATATTCTAATAGTGACGAGAATTTTGTGTTCTTACACTAACAATAAGGATTAGGAGTTGTGAAATGAGTATCATTGGAAATGTAATCAATTGATCTATTTCACAAAGTACAGACGATAGGTAAA
The DNA here is from genome assembly GCF_051521515.1 of Lactuca serriola. NCBI lineage: Eukaryota > Viridiplantae > Streptophyta > Magnoliopsida > Asterales > Asteraceae > Lactuca > Lactuca serriola. The sequence goes on along the minus strand of NC_136411.1, from coordinate 94,451,216 downwards.
CATAGTGTGCATGCCTGGAGCATGGGAAAACTGTTGTTATAATTCTAATAATAAGTTGATTATCCGAAACATTATACAATGAATAATGTGTAGTCAATATGGTGACTAAATAAAAGGAGTTTTATTTATACTCAAAAGTTTGGGGACATATTGGATTCGATTATTCTTGTGTTTCACTTTGCATGTTTTGACTTCCTGAATAATAAGATTATTCGAACGTTCCACAGTCGCTCATACTTTGGGAGTAGGTATGAAAGAAGATTGTCATGAATTGGTTTGTAGGTTTTCTAAAGTGCACTACACATAGCAAAAGTTTGCTACAACGTTCATGAGTGCTTATTAATATGATTTGAGCATTGGATTAAACCCACACTCACTTGAATCGCTTCATGGATTTTAGCACGAGTGATTGATGAGACGATAATATCTTATATTCTTGAAACCAAGACGTGTGAGTTGCACTCTGCAAGTCAGTTGGACATTGATAATATGTAAACGCACCAGTAACTTGGTGTATAAAACATATTGTTGTGTGTGATTTGATGAGTAAGTACAAGAGAGCATTTGAGTCAAAATTTATCTGTTCCTTTTACCCAAAGTGGGATAAAAGCGATATATATGGGCCCCTCAATGATTTAGTGATAACACCCTAAGCGCTTGGCCAAGCCGGGACTGAGTTGATGTGTTCAATTTTAGTCTATTGTCAGTCGTCATAAATCGGAAATCGGGAAACAACACATGAACATAGAGTATGATTAAAATCCATGTCTCAATTCATACGATATCTAAAATGGAGGAATAGATGATCCCTTATCTAAAGGACACGTTTCTGATATGATCAGAGTGCAGTGGCTTTTGAAAGCTATGATTGCTGATCAGGTTCCGAAGTCATACGCAATATAGTTGTCACACCCCAAACCGGAACGGTGGAAACATTCGGGGGTGGAGGACGTCATGTTTAATATCACAAGACATGCATCATAGTAATCAAAGTAATGAACAGCCATTTCATTAGAAAGAATGTGTTTACAAATTATGTGGTCACATAACATAAACAACAAAGTAAATAACAAAACAAGACTTGAAGCTATACTGCTCCATCTTTTGTATCCCAGAGCGCGTACCTGTCTACTGGTCTCCTGAGAATACAAGTTACTTTGAAAGCGTAGATCAGCATTTAAGCTGGTGAGTTCATAAGATTTTAGTGATGTAAGAAGTTGTAAGAAAGTTGTAGTAAGTTGTAAGTTCTGTTTAGAAAAGTTCGCATGTTCCTCCAGAAAATCCTATATTTCCTACTTTGTTGAAAGATAAGTAAAAATTACTCTACAATCCTTTCTATGAGTACTAAATGGATACAAGTTATATAAAACTCAGCGTAAAGAAACAATCGGTTGTGTGTATCTGCCATAAGCCCACAACCAAACAAGGAACAAGAAGTAAGGCGGAAATCACACATCCCCTTGTTTGTTAGATCATTGTTGTATATAACTCCGGCGTATTCACTTGGTACTCATGGAGTTAACTGTACTAGTTCCTTTATATTTGATGAAAAAATTCTTTAAGAAAACCCTTATTTCTTTTAGTAAAAATGGTACCCACAGTGGTTCCTTCTATAATCACTTAGTTTATACTAGCTCTATATAATCTAATATCGAATAGATAGTTAATTGTGTGAATCTGCCCTAAGCCCACAACCAAACAAGGAACAGGAAATGAGGCGAAAAGCACACATCTAACTACCTATCGGGTATTAATTATATATAACCCTGATGTATAGACTAAAGTATTATAGAGTTAACTACCTAAGGTCCTTTAAGTTTATACTGTTTTAATAAAATGGATTAAACCCTTTAATGGTCAGTTTCTAGTTTTGTCTACTAAATTTTCTATTTGAAAAGTTTGTTTTGTACTAGAAAACGGTGTATTGAATTTGTATACTATGACCTGGCCCATACCTAGTACCCCTTATGATTACTTGGTGTATACGGAACATATATGTAGCTAAGATTGAATAGATAGTAGGTTGGGTGAATCTGCTCTAAGCCCACAACCAAACAAGAAATAGGAAATGAAGCGGAAAGCACACATCCTACTACCTGTCTGATCCAATTAGTATATATCCCTGATGTATACACTAAGGAATCAGAAAGATAGCATTATAGGCCCCCTTTCTATTGAATTTACTAGACTCGACTGTTTTGTTTGTTGTTTGTAAAATGTAAGTTTTTCCTAATTTATAACTATCTTAGCTCAAAAATAGCTTGCATTAACTTTCAAGTGGAACTGTCACAATATGAAAGTAATGGGAAAATGTAAGTACCCAGTTGTCTTTTGAATTGACATCTTGTCATACTGATTACCTTAAAACATGTACGTTTTATTAAAGTCATAATGTGATGGATAGTACCCATACTATACGGTCTCCCTGCAAGAGATTCTGGGGACCAAACACGAAGTCCGCAAACAAATTGCTAGGCCTCGTAAATTCACATTAAAGCTATATGATCATGTATACCCAATTTACTATCACCTTTTGTTTAGAACAATGAGTTAGTGATTATTGGTATAGTTAGATCTTGTAGTGTTCCCCTGATATAGCATTTAGTATGTTCGTTCTGTTATAGTATCTTAGTATGTTCTTTCTGTTATCATGTATAGTGTATAGTATGTCTCTTTGATGTATTGTATCTACCTCCCTATTTCTCTTTATAGTATGCTCTAGTATCTAGTATGAACTGAACCTCTAAACTATACCCCTTATAGTTTACTAGTGTTTTACTTGAAATGTTATTGAAAAGACTCATTTTACTACTAAGTTATGCTTGTACTTTAAAAAACGGAGTTTTGTTAAAGTATAAAGTAACATAACTTTAAAAGAGTTTTTCAAATGTTTTGATAACTTATAAAGACATAAGCAATCTTTTCAAAAATCTTTATAACAAACATTTACACAATTATCATTGTGTTCAACTTGTATCCCCTCCCCTTAAAACCATTTAAAACAATTAAAAGATTCATTATAGGGGTATGAACTCACCTTATGTGGGTGATTCAAACGGATATGTGCGTAAGGATGAGAAGTTCCACGAATGAAGTCCCAAAATACAACCGAGTCCTAAATGACATATATGGAAACTATTTGTATGAATAAAGTGTTTATAAGAAACTAACATGCAAGGAAACACCCTTTGGGACTAGGAAACACTTGGACCAAGTGTTAGAATCACATGTGATTCGTCTAAAGGGTGTTTAAGGCCTCTATTAGGTGTTTATGGCCATGGTGTAAACTCATAGTAAAATGTGCATAAGAGGGTGTTTGAATGCTAGGGAAACTTAAGGGACCATTGCTCTACACAAGGATGAGAAAACCCAACTTATTAGAAGGTGTTGAGGTGTTTACGGACACACCATAAAGTGTATGGCTGTAAAATCACCACATGGTCTTATTTTGGGTTTTAAAGGCAAGGAGTTTCAAAGGTTCAAGTGTTCCAAAGGTTCGCAAAGGTCTAGAAGTATTTAAGGCTCAAAACATGGCAAATACAAGGGTTTACAGCCAAGGGAGATACCCCTGGACGTAAACTCTCTTTGATGTTGAGTTTGGTGATGTTTCAAGGCTAGGATCTAGTGATTAACATTCCTAACTAGATGATAGATGGAGTACTCACACTTTTGAGGGCCTTTGATGAGTTTTCGGCCACCAAGAACAAGTGTGTGTTCTTAATGTTCTTGGTGAAAGATGAAGATCTAGTTAAAAGATGTTTTCCATGGATGAATCATGAGAATGAGGCATGATTAAGAAGGATAACAACAACTAGAGGAAAGAATTAATTACATTTTTAGAGGATCTAGATGAAGAACTTGATGATACTTGAGAGAGAGAATGGAAGTGTTCTTGAGGTGGAAGTGAAATAATGAAAGAAAAGTTGAAGAGAAGGAGTCTTATGCGGGGAGTTTACAGGCCACCTTGAGTTTACGACCATAAACTCAAGTGTTGTGGCCGTGAACTCGTTTTGGTGGTCCTAAGGCTTGAATTGTTGCACAGAGGCTCTAGCAGGTACATTCTATCACTCATTCCTTAAGTGTATCAGGCTTAAAACCCAATACAATGACCCTTAACAAGGCTAGAAGGAAATAAATTTTTGGGTTGTCATAATAGTTATTAGACTTATCCAAGTGGGAGACTGTTGGATTAGGTGTCTAAGCTCATAACTATTTTGGTATGTACTTGAGCTGATTGTGAGCATGGTCCTTTTGGGTTTCCTTCACCATAGCAACTGATAGGATGGACTAAGGAGAAAGAGGATTAATTATGATTTATTAATATATTATATGAATAATATATTAAAAGAGAAATCATATTGTTTAATTAATATTAGTCAATAATTAATAAGAATGAATTTTATGGCTAAAAGAGATTAATTAAATAAAGGGGACTGATTGTGTGATTATAAGATATTTGCATAAATGGGCTAATGGACTCCATAGAAGTTGGAGTGGATGAAATCGATGGGGAAACCCATAAGAATTCATCTACAGCTTCTAAGGAGCGAGTCCATGGGCTGCTTAGGGCCTAAGCAGTCAGATTAGGGTTTCCTGGTTGAAAACCCTAACAGCCTACCTATATAAGGAACCCTAAGTCCCCAAAAACTTGGTGAAATAATCCCTAGGGATTGTTGGACGTTTTTGGTGCTCATCCTCAGTCTCCTAAGTCATCTTGTTGCTCATGGTGTTTGTGACTCCATTAGAGGTGCACTATTTGAGGCACTAAGCTTTCAAGAGTCAAGATCAAGGAGATTTGTGATTGTTATTGCTACATAACAATCAAGGTAAGATTTAAACCCTAATTCATATGTTAATTCGATTATTGTATGCTAGATCTAAGGTTTATGAGCTTTGGATGATTATTGCATGTTCATTAGACAAACTAGATCCAAAGCTTTAGGGTTTGCATGTAAACCATAGGATTGTTGTAGTGCTCAAAACCCATCAATTATCTCTAAATTGATTAGCCCTCATTTGCAGGTGTTTCAATTATCTCCCCTTAGGATGATTAAGTCCTAGAATCATCAAAAAAACATTGCTTGTATAATGGTTACATAAGTTATATTTTCATCCTAGTTAATAACCGTAACTCTTATGTCTTTTCTAACGAGTTTCTAACTCTTGACATGAACAAAACAGAATCAATTACTAGCACCTTGGTAACCTTGTGACTTTCCCAGATCCAAGTCCGAGTCATGTGCTTCTGGTAGTGTAGGCCTTTACTACCTTTAACACCTACTCATACTCGTCCCAAGTATTGTCTGGTAGTTGAGCAAGTCACCATATAAGAATTTCACATAGTTATTTAACACATCAGATAACATAACTAAGGTTTATATTATTTCTTGAAACGATTACAGAGATGTTGAAGTTCACCCTATACTATGCCTCTTATATTAGGCTACACCACATGATACGATCTATATGGCTAACTTATAGATCCTTAATCCTAATCCATTGCATTGTCACCTGCTTCATTAAGGATCATTTGGAATGCTTTTTCCTTTGGCTTTGGTGGCGCATTCGGTCTTTCTGCTTCATTTTTCGTTGGGCAATCTTTTGACATATACCCCTTGTCTCCACATTCGTAGTATACCTTATCATTAAGCGTAAAATCCTCGGAATAGTGACTAATCGTTCCACACTTATAACAAGTCACTTCTCCGTCACATCTCCCATAATGCTTCCTCTTGCCCTTTTCACACCACTTGGCTCCATACTTTTGGTCCTCTAGGTTAGACTTCGAGAATCTTCCTTTCTTATCGGATCTTGAGGATCCTTCAAGCTTCCTCTTTTCTCCTGGCTTATCTTTTTATAGACCCATTTCTCTTATCTGGGTCTCTACATTCTTAGCTGCCCAGATCGCGACTTTCAAGGTGGTTGCTTATTTGACCATTGGACCAAAGTTTGCTGGTAATCCATCGCCAAACTTGTTGACCTTGGTGGGTTCATTTGGAACCAAATATAGAACAAGCTTCATTTTCTCCGTAAAACATGCAGCATACTCAGTGACATTCATCCTTTCCTTCTTCAAATTTTGAAACTCGTTGTTGATCTCCAGAAGATCCTGCTCAGAGCAGTACTGCATTTTCAGTTGTAACAAAAATTCTTCCCAATACATCTTACTTGCTTCTCCCTTGGGCATGGTATCACCTAGTAGCTTCCACCAACTTAATACCCCAGTCTTCAACAGTGTTACCGCAAGAGCGGTCTTTTGTTTGTTGTTGCAGTCGCAACTTTCAAACATCATCTCCATCTCGGAGATCTAATCCATGGCTTCCAACGGTGTTGGACTTCCAGAAAAACTTGGTGGTTTGATTGCCATGAAATCCTTGTACTTACATCCACGCCCATCATTTCCTCAATTCGGTTGGTTTCTTCTAACCACTTGTGGCTTAGCTTGACTGACAGTTTGACTACAGTTTCCTTCATCTGACTATTCAATATTCAGTTCAGGTTGTACAATGGATATAGTAGGTTCATCCCTATTAAGAAATATTTTCCTCATCTCCTCCCTTTGTTCGGCCATTGTAGAACGAATCATTGCTTGGACTCCTTCCATCGTGATTGGCCTGGGTGTAGCTGCTACCTCTGGTGCATGCTCAATCGCTGATGGCTCAAGCTGCTGGTTACCGTTTCCTAATCCGCTTTGAGTTCTCACCATGTCGATCTATACTCCAAATCAGACGTTCGGTGTGCAGCGATGATAATTAAGATAGTAAAGCTTCATTTACGATAAACGTATAAATCTCCTTATCATTTTGAAAAGTTACATGGCAGTTCTAATACCATAATTAAACGTTTAGAAATCCAAACACATAAAGTTTCCACATCCTATCGGCAACGGGCCATACATCCGATCAAACAATAACATTATAAAGCATATAAGAGATATTATAGCATAAATCATTTAGCACATCATAGAAATTTAGGCATCTCCCCTAAATAAGCTAGTGGTTGTGTCTATTCAGGCATACATCCTAAATATAGCAAACACTCATCTCACAGTCATCGCTTAGCATTCAAACTTTAAGTCCTGAAATTTCCTACAAATTCTTAGTTCGGTTAAGCGAATGCTCTGATACCAACTGTGACATCCCCAAATTCATGGTCATTTTAAAATTTTTATTTATGCTTATTTTAAAATCAGAGTATCCATTTTAAAGAATGATATTAAGGAAATTGTTCCCAGAAAACATGATAAAGATATTATCAATGAATTTCCGAAGAAATGTATTTTATTTATATTAAAACATTTGGGATGTCATCGTTAATACAGAAACATAAGAATAACGAAATATTACAAGACTTACAGTAATTAAACTAGTGGCTTAAAACTCCTTGAATCTCTCAGCAGAATGTACCTTTAATATCACTACTAGCGATACAATAAACTGAGTGGGTCGGGTTGGGAAACATGGTGAGTACATAGGGTTCTCAACCCACAATAATATAATTATTATGTTTATTCATCAAATAATTAACTCAATTTCCCATCCTCATTATCTTCCTTATTCTTAGGAATCTTCCCTAAGAATCATCTATCCTTCATTCATTCATTCCTAAGGATTGTTGTAACGACCATAAAATTCCAACCAATTTAAACTTTTCAAAAACAACCCGATTTCATAAAATTATTACAAAAAGGTTTTCAATACAATTATATCAGAGTCTTCCCAGAATCACATCACAAAACATAATCATGAGGAGCGGTATGATCACGCCTTTGCCTTGCCACGGTCTCCTGAAGAACCTGAAAAACATTAAACCACAACTGTAAGCCAGAAAGCTTAGTGAGATATCCCCAAAATACCAACCACATATACCATACACGCATAACATGCCATATCATAACAGAACACAGAACAGCCATGCACTTCGGGTCTACTGTGTGACTGGTCCGCCACACCGGCCTTCTATCCACCTGGTCCACCCTCCGAGTCTAACTGCATACATCGAGTTTGCAGTGTGATTGGTCCGCCCGCATCGGGCCTTCAATCCACCTGGTCCACTCTTTGAGTCTACAATATGACTGGTCCGCCCGCACTGGACCTTCAGTCGGCCTGGTCCACTCTCCGAGCCTCAGCACGTCTGGTCCGCCCTCTTGGGGCCTACAGCCTATCCGGACCGCTCGCTAGGCCTTCGGGATAACCGGTCCGCCCTGGGTATGTTGGCCTACAGCATAAAGCAGGTCCCACCTCAACCCAACCCCATTCTAACAACCATGTGCACATAAACATTCAATCATATAACATATCACATCCAATCAAACCGATCTAACAGATCACATAGCATAACATCATCCTAACCAGGATACCAACCTAATCGGTCACTAGCATAGCATCATCCTATATACCAGGATTCCGACCTTAACCAGGTCTCTATCATATACCATCCTAACTACCAGGATGCCACATAGCAAAGCGATAACATAAAAACAATACTCGGATCACAATCCAATAAAGGGTCGGCCTTGGTGTCGTAGACCCTGTTGATATAGTGAGGATAACTCACCTCGCAACTGCCGACTGAATAGATAAATCCAAGCTTCACCGACCACTGATACGATTTCCACCACTGGCCAACCACTAAAACACTGAACTCAAAACAAATGCCAACAATTACAAAAATACCCCTGGAAATCAACTGGTCAACCCTTGGTCAAAGTCAAAGTCAAAGTCAACCCCTGACTGACTCTACTCGCCGAGTCAACCCGATGACTCGCCGAGTCCCCATGCACAGAACTTCCCCAATCCGCGACTCAACTCGCCGAGTCACACCGAGACTCGCCGAGTCCAGCAACTCGAAGTCCTTTCACACTCGACTCACCGGGTCATCCCTTGACTCACCGATTCACAGCTCAACCAGAAGAAAGGTTAGGACCTCACGACCAGACTCGTCGAGTCCAAGAACAGACTCGCCGAGTCCAAGGCTATCTGCAACCAACTCGCCGAGTTGTTCTTCCAACTCGTCGAGTTCCTGACCATATTCATCCAACTCGCTGACTTGTTCTTCCAACTCGTCAAGTTCCGGCCTATCTTCAAGCAACTCGCCGAGTACACCCATGTGACTCGCCGAGTAACCCTAGATCAGAAACCATACAAAGGCTTTCCAAGCCATGCAGAAGCTCTAAACCATAGATCTACTCTTTTACAAGCCATCCATCACGTAAAGTGGCAAACTTTACGTGGATCCAAGGAGATCTAAGCATTTAACACTTTAGGGCTAGGGTTTGGGACAAAAGGGCTTCACCAATCACTCAAAAATCGGGACTCTATGACATATAGGACCATCACAAGCTTAGATCTGAAGTAGCATCCTCAGATCCAAGCTTCTATCTCAGTTTAGATGTCATATGAACCACCACACATGAACCCCATGACAAAAAAAACTTAAGGAAATGGTTCCTTACCTCTGGAATGAGCCCAACCAACTGTAGATTCCTGATCTCCCCAAGCTTTCTGATACAAGCCTCTAAATCTTCAAGCTTAAAGCACCAAAGATCCTTCTCCAAACTCTAATTCACTCAATAATGGGGTCTCCTCACGAATTTAGGGTTTCTGGAACTCAAGGAATGGTAAAGAGGCTGGGGAAAAAGTGTTATGTTCTTTATATAGGGCTCATCCCCCGGAATTAGGGTTTTCTCTAATCAGCACCAACTCGCCGAGTCCACCCATGCTACTCGCCGAGTTGGTTACTTAACACACGACCAGAGTTGCGATCCTACTCGCCGAGTCCACTCGTGGACTCGCCGAGTTTCCCTTTCACACTTACACTTTTAGCCCTTCAACTCTACTCTTGATATTCCGGGATGTTACAATTCTCCCCCACTTAAATTTGGGTTCTTCCTCGAAGCCTGCGGCAACACATCTCCAGGACTACTCTTGCAATGCACCACCTGGCATTAACCAGACCAGGTTCCTCAAAACACAACCACCGAAACCCATACCCTAATTTTGCTTCCCGCGGTGTTCTGATCACCGCCTCAAGCCGGCCACCGGCCTCGTCCTCTTACAACCACACTTACCAACTTATCAACTGAGTATCATTCCATGATACTTCACTCGCTCCAAAACACAACAATCACTCGACTCATACGAGTTAAAAATAACCATGAACCACCGGAACTCCCGGTCTGAGTCCAACTTTATCCACTCCATGCAGACAGGATGACACATCCTTCAGCCTCAAAACAACTCCCATGAGTTCTCTACCTCGATCTCATACCCATGCTGAACTGGCTCTAGCATCTTCGGGTTGGGAAAACCCGATACACTGACGACACCTCCAAACATCCCCCAGAATGAATTTCTACCGCATACATAAATCCTTAATCAAAATCAAACTAGAAATCCAAGATTCCATCCCTGCATTCCTTCCGAGCCTTTTGGCTCTATACCCACGGAAATTTCTTTCGTGGCCTCAACAAACATCCAACCCGGATGTGATTCCATACCACAGCCGCAAACACACTGCTCATCAACCATGATTGAAACACCCCAATCATAACTCTGCACTACTGCTTTCACTTCCGTGAACTTACACTCCCTCTTGGGGCTACATTCCTTTCCCTTTCTTACCAAGGAAAATCCACTTGGTCGCCTTGTCACTACAACAAGTGCCACGGTGCTCACCCAATACTACACCATTCTCTTATAGCATAACCGTTGTCCCATGCACCACACATGCTCTGGATCCACTCGCAAGGACTCTCAAGTCCATGCTCTACCTTCCACTCACCACGATCAATACCTGGGGCCAGACCTTCAGACGCTAACAAGTCGTGACATACTCAATCCATATCCTCGTACCGATTTATCAACACATGCAGAGTCTTCAGCATGACTGGACCGCCTTTCTAGGCCTTCAGCCCATCTGGACCACTCTCGGAACCTTCAGCAGGTCTGGACCGCCCCCCAGGGCCTTCAGCCTGTCTGGACCATTCTCCGAGCCTTCGGCCTGACCGGTACGCCTACCGGCCTTCAATCTATTCAGACCGCTCAACCAGCATCCAACATCCCGAATTATCTCTCCAGGAAATCTCTCCCATGCATAATGTTCTAGCCCTCTAGGGCGTTCCGAACTCTATCTCCACCCTACATGCTAAATCCTGGCCCGATCCCAGGCCTTCCACAATCAATCACCCTTAGTATGTATCCCGCCCCATATGCCTGCCACTTACTCATACCAGCCTACACTCTTGGCTGATCGAACCACTGCTGAACCCCAAGCAGCTAAACAACCTCTCATGACCATCGATCTTCCGGAGAATTTTCCAATTCTCCCCCACTTAGAGCACTGACTATCAACCACCAGCCGTCATCACCGACCTCCCAAAACAACCATACATAACACAATCCCTTACACGCGAACCGATTCCCACTAGAACGAGCAACCTTCACAAAATCACATATTAACACGGATCATCTCGGTTTGAAAGAAACCCGACCCTCAGCTAACCATTTCTTAGACTGCAGATGTTGCCCAACATTCATACCAAACGGCAGATTCCCACTAATAACCCCCATGAAAGATAACCAACAAAATTCCCAACACCAAACCCTTAACCATAACATAACCCTCAAGGAACAACGAATACAATACCAGAGACCACATAACGAGACTAGCAGATATACAATACTCCAAAATAATCACAAAATAATCACAAAATAACAAGACATCAAGGAAGAAACATACCCGCAACTGCATCCGACACTGCCCTGACCTCCTCTGCTGTAAGCTGAAAAGCACGACCCTGAGCCCTTGGGGGCTCCGCTCCACCCTGACCTCCACCCGTAATCCTCAAAATGGTCGGTGCTAGAGCCTGCACCGGTCCTGCAGCAACCTGTGGATAGTTGGCCCTCAAGTGTCCAACCTTATGACAATAATAACAAATCCTTAAATCCCGACCCGGGGCTGCCTGCCAACAATCCCTCGCATAGTGCCCCTCCTTTCCGCACTTGCGGCATACACCACCGGACCTACAAACTCCAGTGTGACCCTTCCCACACTTTCCACAAGTGTGGCCGCTCTGATCTCCCAATCTGGAATCAACGGTCTTGTACCGTTTCGGCGCCGGCTGCGACTACACCGGAGCCTGCCTCTGCTCTCGCAATTGCAACTCAATCTCCAAATCACGCCGCCTGGCGGCCTCCTGCAACTCTAACAAGGTCTCGCAGCTCTACGTAGACACAAACTGCCTGATATCCCTCTTGAGCATACTCAGATATCGGGACATCTGAGCCTTCTCCGAAGCAAACTCGGGGCAAAACATCGCCCTCTCAGTGAACATCCTGGTGATCTCTGTCACCGACTCCGAATCCTGCTTCAGCTCCAGGAACTCCTGAGCCAATCTCTCCCTTTCAACCCGCGGAACATAACGAGTACTAAACATCTCCCGGAACTGATCCCTTGAAACCGTAGCCTTCTACGCGTCCGAATACGACCCCGTGGTCAATCTCCACCAATCCTTCGCCCCGAGCCTTAACAGGTTCAGAGCACACCTCACCCTCTGATCAGCAGGGCATGAACACGTGAAGAAACACACCTCCACGTCCGACAACCATCTCATAGCAACAATCGGGTCCTGAACCCCGTCGAAGGTAGGAGGCTTCGTATTATCGAAGTCCCGATACTGAAAACCCCGACCAGCTCCTCCCCCTGCTGCTGCTACAGCCGATGTAGCCGCGGCGGCAGCCGTCTCTGTGAGAGCCGCATAGAGCTCATCAAAATACTCAACCATGGTGGTCTTGATCGACCCAAACAGTTCCCATAACTCAGCCCGGAACAACGCAGCAACCTCATCATGCAGGATCTCATGAATCCTAGCATCTAACTCGCACGTGCTCATCTGACCAATAACCTCGGGCGGTACTGACCCGCCCTAACCTCCCTCTCCTGCTCCCGATCCGGACCCGGATCCGCTTCCAGCGTGCCTCGAAACCTCCATACTGAAAAACACAGCAAGATCTCAGATACTTCCCGCTAACCCGGGAACCAACCCCCAACCCATCCCTAGAGGTCATGGTTTCTTTGATACGCGTATGGGTCCTGTGCTTTCAGTAGTACGGGCCCATACTACCTTCCACACCTACCCATATTTGTATCAATTATACCACAACACCCTAGTGAAGAACATACATAACAGCACTCAACCCTCACTCCTAGAGGAACACTGGAAATCTCCCACAAGGAAACCCTAGGCTAACAGGCATCATAAATCAGGCAACATTATCATGAAATCCTGAAGATCCTTAGCCTAGTACTAGCATGTTGTTCTATCAAAGCTCAAAAACAAATAACATGTATGGTATTTTGGGGTTACTTACTGGCTCCGGCTGATCGTACCTCCGCGTCCTCCTTTACTCATTTTTAAAACCATTTTAAATTCTCTTTTCGAAAACTCACCTTGATTTGAGACTGGATTCAGACGAATGTTCCTCCAATTCACTCAAACCAAGGCTCTGATACCAACTTGTAACGAACATAAAATTCCAACCAATTTAAACTTTTCAAAAACAACCCGATTTCATTAAATTATTACAAAAAGGTTTTCAATACAATTATATCAGAGTCTTCCCAGAATCAGATCACAAAACATAATCATGAGGAGCGGTACGATCACGCCTTTGCCTTGCCACGGTCTCCTGAAGAACCTGAAAAACATTAAACCACAACTGTAAGCCCGAAAGCTTAGTGAGATATCCCCAAAATACCAACCATATATACCAAACACGCATAACATGCCATATCATAACAGAACACAGAACAGCCATGCATTTCGGGTCTACTGTGTGACTCGTCCGCCGCACCGGCCTTCAATCCACCTGTTCCACCCTCCGAGTCTAACTACATACATCGAGTCTGCAGTGTGATTGGTCCCCCCGCACCGGTCCTTCAATACACCTGGTCCACTCTCTGAGTCTACAGTATGACTGGTCCGCCCGTACTGGGCCTTCAGTCGGCCTGGTCCACTCTCCGAGCCTCGGCACGTCTGGTCCGCCCTCTTGGGGCCTACAGCCTATCCGGACCGCTCGCTGGGCCTTCGAGATAACCGGTCCGCCTTGGGTATGTTGGCCTACAGCACAAAGCAGGTCCCGCCTCAACCCAACCCCAGTCCAACAACCATGTGCACATAAACATTCAATCATATAACATATCACATCCAATCAAACCAATCTAACAGATCACATAGCATAACATCATCCTAACCAGGATAGCGACCTAACCGGTCACTAGCATAGCATCATCCTATGTACCAGGATTCCGACCATAACCAGGTCTCTATCATATACCATCCTAACTACAAGGATGCAACATAGAAAAGCAATAACATAACAACGATACCAGGATCACAATCCGATAAAGGGCCGGCCTTGGTGCCGTAGACCCTGTTGATATAGTGAGGATAACTCACCTCGCAACTGCCGACTGAACAGATAAACCCAAGCTGCTCCAACCACTGATACGATCTCCACCACTGGCCAACCACCAAAACAATGAACTCAAAACAAATGCCAACAATTACCAAAATACCCCTGGAAATCAATTGGTCAACCCTTGGTCAAAGTCAAAAGGGCTTCACCAATCACTCAAAAATCGGGACTCTATGACATATAGGACCATCACAAGCTTAGATCTCCAGTAGCATCCTCAGATCCAAGCTTCTATCTCAGTTTAGATGTCACATCAACCACCACATATGAACCCCATGAAGAAAAAGCTTAAGGAAATGGTTCCTTACCCCTGGAATGAGCCCAACCAACTGTAGATTCCTGATCTCCCCATGCTTTCTGATACAAGCCTCCAAATCTTTAAGCTTAAAGCACCAAAGATCCTTCTCCAAACTCTAATTCACTCAATAATGGGGTCTCCTCACGAATTTAGGGTTTCTGGAACTCAAGGATTGGTAAAGAGGCTGGGGAAGAAGTGTTATGTTCTTTATATAGAGCTCATCCCCTGGAATTAGGGTTTTCTCCACTCAGCACCAACTTGTCGAGTCCACCCATGCTACCCGCCGAGTTGGTTACTTAACACGCGACCGGAGTCACGACCCTACTCGCCCAGTCCACTCGTGGACTCGCCGAGTTTCCCTTTCGCACTTACACTTTTAGCCCTTCAACTCTACTCTTGATATTCCGGGATGTCACAATTTTCCTAAGGAATAGGCACGAAGTCCATCGCTGCCAGGGTTATCTAATAGGGAATAAGTTCATAGCTGCCAATGACACAACTACTAATGTTATTTTTTAGGCACTATGTCCATAGCTGCCAATGTTCATTTGTAAGACACTAAGTCCATAGATGCCAAGGTTTTTAGAGTACATTTGGTGAACACGTAGTTCAAAGGTTATCTATTAGGCATAGTTGCCAATATTATCCACTAGGCACAGCTGCCAGGATATTTAGAGTACATCTTGTGAACATGTAGTTCAAAAACACCTATAGGTTACGATCCTACTAGCGTTCCACTGGACTGTCGAGAATAGTTTGTGGTTGTCATCTCTACTTTGTTCGATGACTGGATCAACGTTAAAGTCAATGCATCTCATCACCTTTCACCTCTCAACATCTATATCGTCTTTTATCTCTCATCATCCATATCATCTTTCATCTACCTATCTTTACTCAATATCATTATAGGTATAAAAATACATATACAATTTGAATCAAATAAAACATGTATAAATCGTTTATCTAGCATAAATATCAGGAACACAGATAATAAGCACATATAGCATGTATTATTATTAAATACTTCATATCTATGTGTAAGATGAAAAGTAACTATGCACTCACTTGTTAAAGTGATGACTCGAAATTCGGGTAGCGTTTTGCTTCTAACAATTTTTTTTCCTTCGACAAAACCTAGTATTATTATCATTAGATTTTAGTCTAATATTTATTGAGACTAATTATTAGTCTAGATTTATCAATAACTCATGGTCTACTTTCATGATCTATCTATAAGGATCGGCTAGGTAGGACAGTTGGGACGCAGGACCATTTCGACATATAGTTTTTCTGAAATCCAACAACCAAGCCAACGTGACCATTCTAGACACCTCTCATATAAGCAGATCAATCAGTATAATGAATTTGCATCATTGATAAATATTTTTTAGAGGTTCATAATACTGATAATGAACTTAAACATAAGTTATACTTAAATCAGGGTAAGCATAACTCACTTACAAGGGAGTTTAGCGAGGAACCGGGCTCTATGCAAGCAGAACTTCTATGCCGAAAGCTCTTCTTCTCGGAGCCTTCTCGCACTCTGAGACTCCTCTTGCACTTAGGAAGTGCTAAGGAAAGATGGGGTGTTTGAGAGAGAGTGGAATAAGATTGGTGTGAGAAATGAGGTGATTTACGCCTCTATTTATAGGTTGGAAATCGTGAGTATGCGGGGCGTAATAACAGGTACAATGGGCGTACTCAGTATGTTAGGTGTACTGCTTGTTACGTTGGGCGTAACTCTGCCAAGTGTCAGCATCGTGTGCGAAGCCGTAAGGGCAAAGATAGGGCTGAGATGGTGCCATGTGGCACTCCGAGGTTAAACCCAAAATTTATTTATCTTCTAAATTCCGTAACTTTCTCATACGAGCTCCAGTTTGACATTCTTTATATCCACATGTAGGTAGCGAATTGATCTACAACTTTTGTTTAGACTCCGTCACCTAATTTTGAATTTTATTTTTTATGTTATATTTTTAACAAGCTTAGACAGTTAAACTCCGTTAAAAATTCATAAGTTTTTCATCCGAGGTTCGTTTTTTGTCTGTCTTTATATCGTTGAGCTCCTATTAATGAGATCTTCGATTCTCGATTAGATTATATCGGCTAAAAATCGATTGATCTAAAATTTTTGATTTCCGGGCTGTGTACTACTATGCTAAATCTTAGTAAAATCATAACTTCCTCATACGAAGTCAGATTTGGACGTTCCCTATATGCACGCTCTGGGTTTAACGTATACTATGACTTTTGTTTCGATCTCTAAGGCTAAAAAGTAGTTTATCAAAAATTCACGTATTACGTTACGCGACGTCGTGCCGGTTTAGTTGTAAAAGTTCAACTATTCATAAGTTCTTCATTACAAGTCAGATTTCAACGTTCTTTATATGCACCGTATCCTTGTGACATATAATATACTTTGGTTAAGATTATTTATTCTAAATAATCTTCTATCAAAACCTCATTTTTAATGCTCATTATCTGTAACATCCAAAAACCCAGGTATACCTTGTGAACCCTTATCTATGAAGCAATTTTCTATATTGGTCCTTGATAAGAAACAAGGGTATTAGACGGGTACGCGGGGCGTACTCGTGCGCATGCCTGATCGCAGAGGGCTGCCTAGTACGACGGGCGTACCAAGGTGTACGCGGGGCGTACCAAGCCCAGCTTGTAACACCTAATATTTAGGGTGTCCCCTATTTAAAGAGTGTTATGGCCTCCTTGTGGCCACCATTTTGAGAGACTTAACCTCCCCAAAACCCTAAATCTCGTTCTTGTAGCAAGAGAGTGCCTTTGAGAGCTTGTGGGTGTGTTTTTTTAACTTTAGGAGTGGAAAGGAAGCTTTGGAGAAGAAGGAATTAGACCCCAAGCTCTTGGATCTGCGCTTAGCAGTGGGAGAGGCTTCATTTGGAAGTAAAAAGCTTCAAGCTTTCCTACTCTTTTGTTGTGTTCATGTGTGGGGTGTTTTAGGGTTTTTGTCCCCATAGTTGATGGCTTTATGAGTTGATAAGCCCCTAGAACCCGAGATCTATCCCATGTTGGCTTACTTTGTGTTGTTGAGCCATAAAAATCTAATCTTGGTCATTAAGAGTTGTCCATGCATGAGTCATGAGTGCTTTAAGGAAGGAAATGGCATGATTTGGGAGTTGGTGACTTTTATAGCCATGCAAAAGCATAACTTTATGGATTAAGAGACATTATAGTAGCTAGATCTGAGATTTGAGCCTTTATCTTAGCCGATTCAGACCAAAAACAACGAGAAGTGCGAAACTAGGACATACGCCGGGCGTAATCCCAGTACGCGCGGCGTAGGGGGTCGAGTTCCCCGTTTCTTGTTAGCCACAAGTTACGCCCCACGTACAGATCTGGTACGCGTCGCGTACTCCCATTGTTGACTTTTGTTAAGTTTTAGGGTTTGGTCAAGATTGAGGGCTATTAAGCATTGGAGGGGTAAAATGGTCTTTTACCCTTCTGTGAGTATAGAGGATTAGTCTAGCTTCTTGAGGGCAAATATTAATTAGGGATATTTATTATGTGTTAGGTGGGAGCTAGACCCGGGAGTAGAGATCACGATCCCGATTGCGAGATTTTCATTCACTAGCTTACGAGGTGAGTCTTCTCACTATACTTTACCTTGAGTGGTAGTTATGTGTGACCATAGGGTCTTATGTGCATGAACTGTGTAATGAGATATCCTGCTATTTACATGTGTTATGCTTATGAGTATTATATTGTGATGCTGAGTTGAGGGACCAGATGGTCCATATGAGTTGTGGGACCAAAGGGTCCCACTAAGACACATTGACTAGAAGGTCTAGTTGAGTTATAGTCTCTAGTGGATCATGTGATGTCTGTGGTATTTTGGGGAACTCACTAAGCTTTTATGCTTACCGTGTTATGTGTTATGTGTTTCAGCTAGTTCTGAGGATCGCGGAAAGGCACCAGCATGATTGTACACACTGGCAAGAGATTTGTTTTTATGATTTTGGGATTGTGTTTTCTTTTATTGACATTTGAGAATATGTGTTTTGAGAATTATGATACAGAATTTTATTGTGTTCAAAATGAAAATTTTGGTTGAAAAATTACATTGTTACATTATCTCAAAATTGACTAGCCCAAATCTGCGGACGTTACAGCTTAACACTAGTACCCCCAACGTACTCTTAAGTCTTATGTATGACTCACATACTAGGTTTAACTATAATACAACCAAACTTTTGAAGGCCATAAATTCCTCATTATAAGTCTGATTCTGACGATCCTTATATCCAAGGAAAGGTAACAAGAAACTCTACGCTTCAATCGACTCATCCTTGCCTTAAAACATCCCAAACAAAAGTCCAATATTCATAAAAGCATGAACTAACACTTTACTGATATACCCCTTGGCTCCAAAACAGAAACCGAACTCCCGAACTGCCTAAATTACATTACCCACCCCCAAAATAGTCTGAATCTCTTTTCCCCAAACGCCCTAAGCCTGAGGGTAACCTATCTTTTTGGGGCACTGCCCTAAACTAGAAAACTATTTGGCATATGGTGTTATACTATATATATATATATATATATATATATATATATATATATATATATATATATATATATATATATATCGAGAGAGAAAAAGAGAAAGAGAGAGAGAGAGCACTAGGTTCTTTTGAGAACCAAAAGATTTGTGAGAACTTGCGAACTCAAATTCAACTCATCATTTTTTTTCAACACCAAAAACACCAATCTTCTCCAAATGGTGCGTCTAAACCAAATCTAGGACCAAAAAAAAGATTTGACGCTTTTTTTTGTATGACTGCTGATGAGCACAATCAGCTGTTGTACGGACTGCGTATGAGCAAAATCAATAGTCATATGGATTGATGATTGATCATCAGTAGTAATATGGAGTACTGGTTGCTCATCAACAGTTCATATGACTGCTGATTGTGTACATCTACAATCCATATGATTGCTAATTGGTTTCATCAACAGTTTGTGCAACTGTCGATTGTGCATACATGCAAATTTCAAAAATAAATAAAAAAGATTGTAATTTGTTTTAATCCTAGATATATCTTAGACGCACCATTTGGAGAAGATTAGTGTTTGGGTGTTGAAAAATGATGAGTTGATTATTAGCTCGCATGTTATCATAAATATTTTGGTTCGCACAAAATATATATATATATATATATATATATATATATATATATATATATATATATATATATATATATGTTGGGGTAAGTTCAATTGAGATAAAAAAAAAAGGTGAAGAATAAAGGAATTATTTTCAGCAAATCTTTTACTTTTGACGCAAAACATTCTGGTCTACCGGGCCAACGGAGGATGATTAATATTCATATAGGAATATAAATATAAGTGTATTTATATGTGAATACACCACCTCCCCTCCGCCACCAACCACCACCACCAACGCCAAAAACAACCACCACTATCTCCGCCAGCACCACTACCTACAAAGCCAACCACAACCAACAACTGTCACCACCACCGCCATATTTATATCTGAACAATCACTTCCGTTATACTTATTCGTATATGAATATATGTATTCATATACGAAAACACTTATCCATATGTATTAATAAATGAATATGATTTGTTCCGTCGTCCCGGAACGGTGGAGAGTTTAAGCGTGAGATTAGAAATGAGTGGCCCTGACTTCTTTCCTTGTCCTCAACATTTTTTTCTCAATTGAACCTTCACACACACACACACACACACACACACACACACATATATATATATATATATATATATATATATATATATATATATATATATACGAAGATTTTTTGGCACTTGTCACACTCTCATTTAATTTGCCAAATGCCATTTTGTGGTTATTTTAAATTAATTTTTATTCAACATGTCATTTTATGGTTTTTCTATTTTATTAATTCCAAATAGTATTTAAATGCAATAATAAATACATATTAATTTTTTTAATGAAATTTTCTTTTAATTTAAAAATTACTAAATTAAAGCTTCGTTAATTTCCTTTATTTATTTATCTAAGTTATTTATTTAAATTTAGAGAAAAAAAAAACACTTTAATTTTTATAATTCATTATTTTTTTCATTTTTCTTATAAATTCAAACTTCTCAAATATAATTTTTGGAATTTTCTATTTACTTTTTCCTTTTAAATAAATCCATGTAATACATGGGTTTCATACGTTTTATATATATATATATATATATATATATATATATATATATATATATATATATATATATATAAGGTTAGGTTCATGTGAGACGACCTAATTTTGTGAGACCGTGAAATGCAATCCAAGTCACTCATATTTTAGATAAAAAAACATTTTTAAAATGCAAAATTAACATGGTATCAAATGAATCTGGATCAATTTATATATATATATATATATATATATATATATATATATATATATATATATATATATATATATATATATATATATATGGTTTAGATTTATAGAAAACAAAAAACCCTAAAAAAACCTCAAAAATCATAAAAAAGCATAAAAAATACTTTGATTATCACAATTTTCTTTTGACTTTATAGATGAAAATATCGCAGTTTTTTCTTCAAATTCAATGTAATTTTTTTTTTTCGAAAAAAACAAAAAAAAAACGATTTTTTTTTCAGTGAATTTGAAAAAAAAAGCTGCGATTTTTTCATATTTAAAGTCAAAAAAAGTTTTGTGATCTCTAAGTATATTTTTTATGCATTTTTAGGGTTTTTTTTAGAGTTTTTTTGTTTTCCATGTAACCCTTCCCATATATATATATATATATATATATATATATATATATATATATATATATATATATATATATAGGGAGAGAGAGAGAGAGAGAGAGAGAGAGAGAGAGAAAGATGTAGGTTCAAATGTTTTTCACATCTATTGTGTGCTAGAATGCACTAATAAGAATTTAGTAAATATTAAATGTATATTAAATAATATTCATACTTATAATTTCTTTTTTATGGAAACTTATTAAATTGATCATTAATATCAACAATAATATTTTTTCAGTATGAATTCGTATTTAGAATAATAAGAACGTATTCTAGTAGAAATAGAGTATATTCTACTAGAATACACTCTCATCGTTCATATTGTATACAACTTTATTTATTTTAAGTAAATGAGTCCTGAAATAACGTTATTGTTAACATAAAACCTAAATACGAATTAATTCTGAAAAAATATTATTGCTGACATTAATGACGAATTAAATTAGTTTCCATAAAAAAAATTATAATTATGGATATCATTTAATATACATACAATTATGGAAATTATTTAATATCTCTCTTTATTTAATTAAATAATTATTTAATTTTACTAAATTTCTATTAGTGAATTCTAACACACAATAAGTATAAAAAACAAATTAACAGGGCCGGTCCAGACGGTGGGCAACCTGGGCGATCGCCCATGACCTACGACTCCAGGGGGCAAAATTTATGGGCTATGTAGTTTATATATATATATATATATATATATATATATATATATATATATATATATATATATATATATATATTATTACCTAAATAATTTTTAGGGCCTAAAGTTGGTTGAAAACAATTTACCTCAAAATATAAACAATTTAGTTTGCTTTTTATTTTTAATTGAAAATGTCTATATTGAATAATAATTATATTTTTTTGAATCTTTATTATATTTGTTTTAGAGGGCCTTTTTTTTCCTTTCGCTCAGGCCCCATATATATTTGGACCAACCCTGCAAATTAACCTAGTGTTATATATATATATATATATATATATATATATATATATATATATATATATATATATATATATATATATATATATATATATATATATATATATATATATATATATATATATATATATATATATATATAAAGAAAAGGTTAAGAACAAAATTCTAGTTATTAAACAAGGAAATCGGTAAATTCACATTTATTAAACCGTGAATTCACAATTATTACAGTCTAAATACATTTCGTTGATTTGATATTATTTACTTTGATATCACCTCATCTATTTTCTTTATAATATTCTACTATATTTTAATATATCCATTTAATTTGTATTTAAATCTAACCGTAAATTTCCAATGATTAATATTGACATAACCAGATTTGCCTCTAAACCGGCACACAAAACATGAAAAGCGTAGGAAACCCATTTTTAAGAATCTGTCGGTAAGGCAAGATGGAGTGGAGCCGAGGTGGACTCGGCAAACATCGTGCCACCTCCTCGGTATGTGATGTTCGACGATAATACTATGCGCATTTCTATTGAGTTAAATGTTGCCGCTTCAGGCAATGACCAAATGGGTCATTTTTTAAAAAAAATTATATATATATATATATATATATATATATATATATATATATATATATATATATATATATATATATATATATATATATATAGAGTGTACACTGCATCTCTATAGTACCTAGCCTAGCCCACTATATATTTGTGTTGTAGATTCGGCCCCTCTTAAGGATGACCCATCATTTTGTATATTTATACTCTTCTCTGTTAATGAGATGGCACACGGGAAATTATCCCACTATTATGGTATCAGAGCGTACACATTAAAATCCCTCCTTATTTAGCCTCTCTTTCCTTTCCTCGATTCTTCTTCTCCTCTGATCCTCCTCGTTGGCTGGCCCTAATCGGTTCCTTTTGCTTGCTCTCTTTCTGATCACCATGCCTGCCACATCAAACACTGATAAAGATGCTCTGGAAAAACCCTTTGGCATTAACAACGTACTTGCTTACGTACCCCTCACGCTCGATCTCAACGAGCTTAACTATGACGCATGGCGTGAGCTTTTTGAAGCTCTTTGTCTCAGTTTCGATGTGAAACATCATCTTGATGACCCGGCCCCAACAAACCCGTCTCACGAATGGGAGAAAATGGATGCTCTCGTCAAACTATGGCTCTATGGCACCCTTCACCCTCTATTCTCCAAATGATACTCAAGAAGGGAGGCACAGCTAATACTGTGTGGACTAGCCTTGAAAGTATTTTCCGTGATAACAAAGACGCCCGGGCAATCGAACTTGAAAATGATCTCCGCTCGATTGAAATTGATGACCTGTCAGTCGCCGCCTACTGCCAGAAAATCAAGGTGACAGCCGATCTCCTCTCTAACATCGACCAACCAGTTCCTGAAAAGACCTTGGTTACGTACATGATTAACGGGCTTGGCGAAAAATTCGATCAGGTTGCTGGGATTATTCGCCATCAACAGCCGCTCCCTTCCTTCTTGCAAGCTCGCTCGATGTTACTCCTCGAAGAATCTCGATTTGCCCGCCTGCGCCCTACTCACGGTTCTCACCATGACAATAGCTCTTCCCCTCCGCTCTCGTAACCGGCTCCGAGCAACAGGCACCTTCATCGCAGCCTTCTCGCCGGGATTTCCGTAGCAATCTGCCACGTAGAGGTGGAGGCAGCGACCGCCGGAATCAGCAGCGTCGTGGTGGGGGTGGCTGTAATAACCGTCAGCAAGATCGTCGACAGTGGACTAATGCAAACGACAACACTGGTGGAAATTCTCACTGGAACGGGAATAATACCATGCCACCTTGGGCCCCCTGGTCCCCTTTACTTGCGCCAAATTGGGCCTCACCTAGTCCATGGATGCTCCCATGGACCCATCAACCTCCACATCCCAACAGAGGGCCTGCTCCTTTTCGCCAACAGCATACTCACATGCCCAACATCAACCATCAACTTTCTTTTCTTCTTCGCCTAATAGTGGGTCCAACTGTGAGGATCAAGCAACTGTTCTTCCTCAGGCTTTTCAAGCAATGAACCTCCAAGACCCAAGCAACTCGGAATGGTTCATGGATACGGGTGCAACAAATCATCTATCGGCGGGTACGGGTAACTTACAAACTCTTTTTAATTTGCGCATTTATCCATCTATCCTTGTCGGTAACGGTTCACAAATACCGGTTACCAACATGGGGCATAACATTTTACCAACTCCACATCGACCTCTTCACTTACATAATGTACTCGTTACTCCCAATATCATAAAAAATCTCATTTCCGTTCGCAAATTTACTCGTGATAGTGATTGATCTATAGAATTTGACAAATGTGGTTTTTCTATGAAGGACTCTTGGACCAAACAAACTCTTCTCCGATGTGATAGCTCCGGAGAACTTCACCCGTTTCACTGCCTCAAGAGATCTCCTCAAGCTTTGCTCACTTCCAGCCCCTTCACTTGGCACCAAAGACTCGGTCATCCTGGGAATGAAGTGCTTCGTTTTTTAATTTCTAGTCGTTTAATTTCATGTAATAAACATGTGTCTCATTTCCTTTGCAATGAATGTCAATTGGGAAAACACACTTGTCTCCTATTTCAGAATTTTATTAAAATTGTTTTAGCCCCTTTTGATTTAGTTCATTCCGACCTTTAGACATCCCCCATTCAAAGCAATAGCGGTTTAAAATATTATATAATTTTCTTAGATCATTTTTCTCATTACTTGTGGGTCTACCCTTTACGCCGAAAATGTTATACAATTTCCAAATTTTTACATTTTCATGCATTTGTTCGCACTCAATTTGATAAAGAAATCTGAGTCTTCCAATGTGACCACGGGGGTGAATTTGACAATGACACCCTCCGCACTCTTTTTGACATAAACGTAATTCATTTCTGTTTTTCATGTCCAAAAACCTCCCAACAAAATGGGAAATCAGAACGTATGGTTTGTACCATCAACAACCTCTTCCGTTCTCTTCTTTTTCAGTCTCATCTTCCACCTACATATTGGGTTGAAGCACTTCATATGGCCTCTCGTCTCCTGAACCGCCTTCCCTCAAAACCCATTAACAATCAAACACCACACTACAAACTCTACCAAACCACTCCGTCATAAGACCACCTTTGCATATTTAGATGCTTATGTTGTCCTCATTTACACCCCGCTCACAAACAAGCTCCTCGGTTCACTCCTTGTGTTTTTCTCGGATACCCAGATAACCACCGTGGGTACCGATGCCTTGATCTTAACACCAAAAAGATCATCATTTCCCGTCATGTCACATTTGATGAAAACGCTTTTCCTTTTGCTTCCATGACTCCTTCCTCTCCCCCTTCATACAACTTCCTTGATTCAAACCTTCAACAAAACCAAATTTCCTCTCGGCTCCTCCGTATGCCAACTCCAACCCTCGCCAACGAACCTACACCGCCTACCTCTCCTTCTGACCATATCCCCTCCGAAAACTCCACACCAACCACCTCCCATACCTCGGGTGCCCCACTAGGCAGCCCTTCTCTACCCCCAACCCCCCCCCCCCACCGTTGACATCTAATACCTCTTCTAACTCATCAACCACCGATTTTCATCCCTCACCTAACCTAAATCCATCTCACCCTATGACTACTCAGTCTAGACTTGGAATTGTCAAACCAATTCAGCGCTTAAATCTTCACACTTCCGCTCTCTCACCTGTTCCAAAATCTCACATACAAGCCCTACAAGATCCCAACTGGAAATCTGCTATGCATGATGAATTTCAGGCTCTTATTAAAAATAGTACGTGGACTCTCGTACCCCGCCCTGAAGGAGTCAACATTGTTCGTTCTATGTGGTTATTTAAACACAAATTTCATGTTGATGGTTCTCTTAGCAGGTACAAAGCTCGTTTAGTGGCGAATGGAAAAAGTCAACAACTCGGGATTGATTGTGACGAAACTTTTAGCCCGGTGGTCAAACCAGCTACCATTCGTACTGTTCTCAGTCTCGCCGTTTCACGCCATTGGCCGGTGCATCAACTTGATGTCAAGAATGCATTCCTACACGACCATTTAACAGAGTCTGTCTACATGTACCAACCTCCTGGCTTCACTGATCCCGATAAGCCTCGACATTTTTGTCGCCTCCAGAAGTCTCTGTACGGCCTTAAGCAGGCTCCTCGTGCTTGGTTTCAATGCTTTGCCAACCACGCAGTTCAACTCGGTTTTCAACATAGAAAAACTGACTCATCTTTATTTGTTTTGAGACAGGGACATGAGATAGCATACTTGCTTATCTATGTTGATGACATTATACTTACAACATCATCACCCCATCTCCTTCATCAACTCATAGACTCTCTCAGTCGTGAATTTGCCATGACCGATCTCGGCTCGTTGAACTACTTCCTTGGGATCTCTATTTCTCGGTCTCCTAACGGAATGTTTTCTTTCTGAAAAGAAGTATGCTACGGCGCTTCTCCAACGCGCTCATATGTCAGACTGCAATCCATGTCGCACCCCTGTCGATTCGGCTTTCAAGCTTAGTGCTCATGGTGACCCTGTTTCCGATCCTTCCATGTACCGTAATCTTGCGGGGGCATTACAGTGCTTGACATTCACCTGGCC
Source organism: Lactuca serriola (assembly GCF_051521515.1). Lineage (NCBI taxonomy): Eukaryota > Viridiplantae > Streptophyta > Magnoliopsida > Asterales > Asteraceae > Lactuca > Lactuca serriola. Next base: position 94,424,036 of record NC_136411.1, on the reverse strand, counting down.
AGACATCTCCTTTGCGGTTCAACAGATATGCCTCTATATGCATGACCCTCGAGAGCCGCACTTTCATGCTCTCAAACACATTCTTCGTTATCTTCGTGGTACTCTAGATCACGACCTACAATTATATGCCTCTTCTACATCTACTCTCACAACTTACTCTGATGCTGATTGGGTGGATGCCCTACGACCCGTCGATCCACATCAGGCTACTGCGCTTTTATAGGTGATAACCTAGTATCCTGGTTTTCGAAGTGACAACACACGGTGTCATGGTCCAGTGCCGAAGCAGAATATCAGGGCCTGGCAAATGTTGTTGCCGAGACAGCTTGGCTCCGCAATCTTCTACGAGAACTTCACTCACCTCCGTGCTCGGCTACGCTTGTCTACTGTGACAACATCAGCGCCATATATATGTCTGAAAACCTGGTTCAACATCAACGTACTAAACACATAGTGCTTGACATTCACTTTGTCTGGGACAAAGTCGCTATTGGTCACGTTCGTGTTCTTCATGTCCCTTCTCGGTATCAGTACGCAGACATCTTGTGACAACCCAAGTTGTCCCGTTACATTTCCCTGTTACCGTTAAGGGAATATTCCAGTATATAAAAGTTCCGTTAATTAGAGGTCGCCAATTTAAATAAACATTTCAGTTGTTTATGTTTAATATGTCGTTAAGTCGTGATAAAAGGAAATAAAAACACATAACACACATTTCCATTTAATTGGAAAAAGTTAGTTTTTATTATTACGACCACTAAATCGGGTGTGACCAAAAGCCCCGTATAACGGCAGTATTGGGTAGAATTCCACTGAGCTCCAACTCCCACCCATATATAAAGGGGAGTAAACTCCATTTTGAGACTTTTTACCCTCTCTCTCTCTATACTCTCTCTCTAGACTCATTTTCGACCCAAATCCGCAACCAAACGCTTCCAAATCGTAAGTCCGCTTACCCTAGCTTATTCTAAACATCATGATTTGTGTTTGTAGCCCAAAAATCGGACTTAGAAGCTAAGGAAGAGGAGTTTACGGCGTAAGCTCCTCCTTAGGCCGTAAACACCTTAAAAGAGGCCAAAATGACCCCAAAATGTCCCTAAAGGCTTGGAAATAAATTGACGGATTTGCCTAGGAGTGTTTAAACATTAAATCACATGATTTTAGGGGGTAAAAGAGAGTTTATGACCCAGGAATATGCCAAGGCCGTAAACACCTCTTAATCATGTCAAAAAACCCCCAAAACACTCCCAAACCACCCTAGGACTTCATACATAAATTAGGGGCTTATCATTTCAGGTTTAAACCATTTAAACACATCAAAATGGAGGGACAAAAGGAGTTTACGGCCCAGGCATGTACCAGGGCCGTAAACACCCCTAAACATACCCAAATGATAGTTTTAATCCCCCCAAATGGCCTCACACTTCATTATAAATTACTAGCAAGGTATTAGGGGCTTGAAACTTCACAAAACTCAAGGAATGAGAGTTTACGGCCGTAAACTCCCTTAGGAGTTGTCCCTGGGCCGTAAACTCCATTAAGATGCCCTTAAAGACCTTAAACCCACTCATACTATATAGTTTTAGACCTAGAATAATTCCATGAACAAGATTGAAGCCTTAAAACACACTAGAACCCCTCACCATGAGTTTACGGCCGTAAACTCATGGTGAGTAGTCCCTGGGCCGTAAACATGGTGTTGGGAGTTTACTCTCAGATAGTAAACTCCATTCCTAAGCCATACACACCTTTAGACGCTACCCGGGACACCCAAACACTTAACCAAAGTGTTTTCCGCTCCTTTTAGTGCGTATACGTGTTTAATTAGTATTAAATATACTAATTGTATGTGAACATATGTTATCATATGTTAAATAGGTCACTAAGTGTGTCCAAGTCTTTACTTGACACCGAGCACCCAACCGGCACCTTCGTCGGATCCACTTACGCCATGTGAGTTCATACCCCTGAATGAACCTTTTAAATGTTTTTACATGTTTTATAGGGGGGAATACAAGTTAAACATGCCAGTTATCATATCAATCACATGTGATTGATAACCCGCATGCACAAGATTTTACCACACTGTACACTGTTTTACCGAGTAGGATACTATAACGACTTGCAAAAAGGTTTTTCAAACTGTTTCAAACTCTTACTTATACTGTTTTATTCGAAATCATTTCAAACCGATTTATAAAGGTTCCAAGGATTTCTAAAGGTTTTCACACTGATTTTACCAAAGAATACAAAATGCGATTTTCCTAAATATAAAGGTTTTCCAAGGTTTTCATCAAATTTCTCTTTCACGTCAAATACTTATACTTGTTAGTTACCGCTGCTTCGCTTTCACTTATTGTAAACTCCTACTTGATAACACTTTCACTTCCTGATACGCTTATACCTGTTATTGTCTCTATTTCACTTATACTTGTAGTCGCTTATACCTGATAGACGCTCTTACTTCACTTATTGTCGTCTCTACTTTGTGATACGCTTATACTTGTTCGACACTCCTACTTCACTTGCGACCGCTCTTACTTCACTTGTTCGACACTCCTACTTCACTTGCGACCGCTCCTACTTCACTTGTTAGACACTCCTACTTCACAAGAATCACTTCTACTTGATACACACTCAGTCATAGTTAGATGTATGTTTGTACTTATATAGGTGCATATAAGTAATGATTGAAAGACTTAGGAAGGCTCGTCCGCCCTATTTCCTTTTCTTCGTTGAGATGTGGTCTGGTGGGATCAGATGGCCGTCCGAAGGTCGTTTGATTCATTAGTTATATATTATGTATATGAGTATGGACATACATGAATTCTCTAGTCAGTTCAGTTGAGAGTCTCTACCTCTAGTCTACACTTACATTAGAAACACACTACCCACTATTTGGAAGTCTCTACCCACTATTTGGGATGCATCTTCAGGACACGGCCTTCTCCGTCGTCTAGATGGTAACCAAAATCTCCTGTAGGGAGAGCAGACATTGTGTGTATAGATCTATACGGGATTGACAACCCCGCACCCAGACTGCTAGCTACAGTCCCGACCTACCAAGCCAATGGGTGACAAATGTCATATTTCGGACGCTTGTAGGGCGTCTGGTACTCTAGTCAGTACGGTTACGAGTATCCCGGGTTACCTTATAATTCATTGGCTTTAAGGTAACGGTATTTCATTGGCAATTTACACTGTATGCTGGTAATTCATTTTCAGAGTCACACTGTTTTGACCTTACAAGACGTATCTTTCATTTGATACTGTACGGGGTCTGTTTTCTCTGTTTTGACCTTACAAGACGTATCTTTCATTTGATACTGTCTGGGGTATGTTTTTCACTGTTTTAGACCTTACCAGCTATACCTTTCATTTGGTACCTTCTGGGGTCTGAGTCTCTATTTGTTAGACTGAACCAGGCGTGTCGTTTGTTCGATACTCTCCTGGAGTCTATGATTCCTTGCCTTAGCCAGCAATCCTCACTGCTGAGGCATATGTTATTCCCTGATGTCGTTTGCTTTCCTCAATAATCAAATTCAGTATTTTGATAATGATAGCAAATTAGGGAAAATGACTTTTTACCACATAACACTGACCAGTCTTGGTAGAAGGCTGCTTTATTAAAGAAAATATAGGATTTTCTGGAAAGAACTCTAATACACAGTAAACACTTAAACTACTACTTTATAAAGTTATTTGGATAAATGTCACTAAATACTTATGAACTCACCAGCATTTGTAAAAATGTTGATACTCGCTTTTCAAATAACTTGTATTCTCAGGTTAGCATTAGATAGGTACACCCCCGGAGCTGTTGATGAAGATGGCTTAGTACCTTGCTGTACTTACTTATATTTACTTGTATTCTTCGATGTATTGTAATGTAACCATGTAAAACTATTACTATTAATGCAATGTTTTGTTGTACTTTGATTACTATAATGCATGTCTTGTTATACTTGACATGACTTCATCCACCCCAGAACGTTTCCGCCGTTCCGGTTTTGGGGTGTGACACATCTTCACTAAGGGGCTTCCATTTTAACTTTTCTCAGAGTTTCACAACAGTTTAAGCATCCGTCCTCCTCCCGCTCAAACTGCAGGGGCATATTAGTGTACACTGCATCTGTATAGTACCTAGCCTAGCCCACTATGTATTTGTGTTGTAGATTCAACCCCTCTTAAGGATGGCCCATCATTTTGTATATTTATACTCTTCTCTGTTAATGAAATGGCACAGGGGAAATTATCCGACTATTATATATATATATATATATATATATATATATATATATATATAATGTGGATGGACAACTATTGCGTGGACGTGTCGATAATGCTATTTTATGAAAATTACTAAAGAGAATATGTTGTTTAGTAATGTGAATACGTTCAATCTCACAGAACTATTATTATTTTAATGGATTCTTACCAATTCAAATTCAATTTTGTTCTCATTCATCGTTTTTTATTTATTTTAATTCTTACAGAATACGACTCAATAAACATCATGATAACATTCTGATAGAATGAGAATAATTAAAAAAAAAGTGTATAATAACCTTATAGACGATTTAGTTAGTGAAAATGCTTAATAATTAAAATAATTATATAGGACTGAACGTATTCATATTATCAAACAACATATTTTGTTTGGAATTCTCACAGAATAACATTATCCACACGTCCACACAATAGATGTCAATCCACACACACACACACACACACACACATATATATATATATATATATATATATATATATATATATATATATATATATATATATTAATTATTTTTTTATTATCCATAAATACAACCATGCATTCCTTTACATATACCACATCAAAATCTTCTTCTCCGATCTCTCAAAAAATGTTATTTTCATCTTATTTATCACTGAGTATTTTTTTTTGATGGGCTGTTAGAAACGACCATAGAGGTCATTCAAGAGGCTGAACAAAAGATAAAAGAACTATGTCAACAAAATATCGCAAACGCTCGACGGAGAAGATGAAGATACATATAAAGAAATAGTGAAGCTAGTCACCAACGCTTCATGCAAGATTATTTTGACAAACACACGATTTTTCAAGGATATTATTTTCATCGGCGGTTCTGTATGCACAAACATTTGTTTCTATGTATAGTCAACGACGTCAAAGAAGAGTGTCCATATTTCCAACAATGTGCAAATGCTAAAAGTATAGTTGATATTACTCCCTTATAAAAATGCATTGTTGTATTTCGTCAACTAGCATATGCTACTTCCCTCGATGCACTATATGATAATCTTATGATGTCTTGACGTACTATACGACAATGCCTTCACAAATTTTATAAGCATGTTATGAGATTTTATGGTTAATGATATTTGCGAAAACCTAGTTCTAGTGATCTCCAACAATTATACACTCATCATTCAAATGCGCATATCTTTCCTAGAATGTTAGGAAGCCTAGATTGCCTCCACAAAAAATAAGGAAATTGCCAAAATGCATATCAAGGGTAATACACACAAGACGATCATAGTTATCCAACAATCATACTTGAAGCGGTGCCCTCATAGGATTTGTAGATATGGCATGCAATCTTTGGTTCTGCTAGTTCACTGAATGACATAAATGTTCTTAACACGTCTACGTTATTCGATGGCATGTATAACAAGACTACACCAGATTCTTCGTTTGTTGAGCGTGGAACACAACACATGAACAATTATTATCTTGTAGTCGAGATATATCCAGAGCGTTCTTGTTTTGTCAAGTCATTATCTTGTCCAAATGATAGAAGAAGTTGAGGTTTCAGAGAACTCAATAAAATGCGAGGAAAGATGTTGAACGGACTATTAGCGCTCATAAAAACGTTGAGATGTACTGAAATACCCCACATTTTTAATAATACGATTCTTGAAGATATTGCAAATGCAATATATGAGTATAATGAAAACGAGATCGTTTGGCCAACACAAACATTTGAGGATGGAAGCCACGAATACTTGGCAAGAAGAAAAATAATTCATCATGATAAGATCCATCATGATCTTCAAAGATACTTTACGGAATATATTTGAACCATTGATCATATCGATCTTAACGTTGAACCGGTCGATAATTTAGAAGGTCAATTTTCTGATGAATACGTCCTTTAGGTTTATGTATATTTTATTTTTTAATTTCTAGATTTCGAAATTTTAATTTCTATGTTTTTGTTGTCTACGTTTTTTGTAATTTTCTTTAAAATTTAATGAAATTTTAGTTTTAAAATAATTTCTTTAAATTAATTATTTTAGAAAAAAGAAATAACATGACAATGACAAGTGTCATAATTTAGATCCTCCTAAGATAAATTTTTATAACATGTCAAATCCTATGTAACACTTATTATGATTATGACAAATATGACACTACCTATTTTAGCCTAATAGCCCTCTTTTCTTGTAATGAACGAGGGCACGCAGGCAACGGTTCAATGAAATATCCAAATGTTTAGACATATAACCAATGAAATCCTCATCCCTTTCATGCTCTTCACAAGGAATTATTAAGCGAGAAGTTAAGAGGGAACCAGGGATTCGTCTAGGCGACTAGGCCCAAAATCCTACCCCAAATACCACCTTTCAACGGGTAGTAAAAGCAACTGACCCTTTTTTTTTTTTTTTTTTTTCAAATAAATCAACAAAAGTTTGTATATTTCTTTTATTTATAATTTCTAGTAAGTGACCCAGTAGTGTTATTGGCCGAGTCTATAAAATTCTAGAGTAACAACCCAAGTCGGCACCTTGTGAATTGAATACATCTCTCTCTCTCTCTCTCTCTCTCTCTCTCTCTCTCTCTCTCTCTCTCTCTCTCTCTCTCTCTCTCTCTCTCTCTCTCTCTCTCTCTCTCTCTCTCTCTCTCTCTCTCTCTCTCTCTCTCTCTCTCTCTCTCTCTCTCTCTCTCTCTCTCTCTCTCTCTCTCTCTCTCTCTCTCTCTCTCTCTCTCTCTCTCTCTCTCTCTCTCTCATCCGCATATGACATGCATCACCTTTGTCTCCAATGCTCTCAAATCAACCTTCGGGGAAATTAACAAGGAAACAATAACGTTTTCATCGACGAAGACGAAAGAACAAGAAACATCTCCATACAAACTTCCCTTGTCCTTAGCCTTTCTTTAGCATTTCCTAAATCCTTCGTTTTTCAATTCTACTTCTGAAAATATATCGCAAATAAACCCCAAATCCATCCATCGCTTCATTCACGTTTTTGTGCACTTGGGTTTTGTATTTAACCAATAAAACGTGAGAAATACATCTTGATTATCTTTCACACTCTCCAATATTTCTTGAAAAGTGTGAGCTTGTAATTGACAGCCATGGAAAAATCAGAACCACCATTTCAGGAATTCTATAAGAACTTATTCACTAACCATGAAACGTGGAAAGAGAAGGAGAATGGCATTTTTGATGACGTGGAAGAGTGGGAGTTACCATTGATCGATCTCAGCAGGTTGCACCATGGTGGGTGGCAAGGTGCAGATTGCAAGAGAGAGATAGCTGAAGCATCACAAAAATGGGGATTTTTTCAAGTCATAAATCACGGTGTTTCGTCGGATATTTTGGAAAAAATGCAATGTGAACAAATGAAGGTATTCCGAAAGACGTTTTATGAAAAGGCCAAGAACCACCGTGAATTGAATTTTCCGACGGGCAGTTACAGGTGGGGAACACCTTCCGCAACCTGTTTGAAGCAGCTTGCGTGGTCTGAAGCTTTTCATGTACCACTGACTGATATCTCAAACATGGGTGGCTTCACTAGTCTCAGGTACGTAGTTCCTACAAACATATAGTTTTTAATATTTCTCTTATATTTCTCAATTCATATAAAAAGTTTTGGATACGAAGTAATGAAACCATACAAATGGTAATAAGTAATAACATAATCTAAAAAGTGTCATGAATGAATAAATTAATCCTTTAAATTTTATTGTTAAATTTTTGTTTCAAAAGTTCTATACCCAGGAAATAATATCGTGGATGGCGATTGAAAGTTAAGTACTCTTGTTTAATCGACTAGTATGTGCTTTATGATACTTTATTAATAGTTCAAACTGATATCATCGTTAATGTCAAAATCAATCGGATACTATTCGTAAATGTAATATTTAAACGTATTTAAAACAAAATTCAGTTTATCTACAAGGTAGGTTCCACATAGTGTTCCGCAGCAGCACAGCAGCGCCTGGCTTCCGTGTAAACCGTAAAAATATTTTAGATTTTTATTTTTCTATTATTAGACCATGATTGTTTTTTTTTTTCCATGCCACACTAAATATGAAATTCTAGGTCCAATCGGATTTATCGGTATAAATCTTTTTAAATGTTACTATTAATAGTGCTGGAAACTTGACGTATACAATCGACTGTTTTGACATGTGATAAAGAATCGAATGAGAGAAGTCTCCATTCACCAAATTCAATGATATTTCAATACATAGAATCATAGCGCAGAAAGAATAACTATTTAGTCGGCAAGATGACGCATAATAAATCTGGTCATTTATATCTTTAGATCACTTTATATATATATATATATATATATATATATATATATATATATATATATATATATATATATAGGTTCAGGTTCATTTGAGACCATTCTAATTTTGTGAGACCGTAAGACCAAATCTAAAAATAATTTTAAAATGCAAAATAAATGGAAAAATCCAAAAATTCTTTTTTTAAATGTTATTTTCGGAACTTGAATTAACTAAAAAAAATATTAAAAAAATATAAAAAAAATAAAAAAAAAATCCGTTTTTTTTTTGAAAAATTCGTGAAATATTCTAAATAGAATATTTCACTGACATATTCTAAAAAATAATTTTAAAATGCAAAATAAATGAAAAAATCTAAAAATTCTTTTTTTAAATATTATTTTCGGAACTTGAATTAACTAAAAAAAAATAAAAAAAAAATAAAAAAAAATAAACAAATGCGTCTCACGGTCTCACAAAATATAAGTGGTCTCAAATGAACCTAACCCTATATATATATATATATATATATATATATATATATATATATATATATATATATATATATATATATATATATATATATATATATGTATATATAAAGAGGGCAAACTTCATTTATATCTTTAGATCACTTTATATATATATATATATATATATATATATATATATATATATATATATATATATATATATATATATATATATATATATATATATGGCAAACTTGATTTTTTTTTTTTAAAAAAAAAAGAGACGGTGACATTTTTTTAATTCAATTGACATTTTTCTATAAATAATCAAAAAGAAATAGTCACATTTGAATAATATATATGATTTACTCAAAATGAAATAGATATCTAATATTGTATATCTTAAAGGCTTTACTTCTTTTTTTTTTAAATCAAATATATATATATATATATATATATATATATATATATATATATATATATATATATATATATATATATATATATATATATATATATAGACAATGCGTATTTATTATTAAATACCTATTTACATTCATATCCCACATATTTATAATTTTCCCAAATGAAACATGTGTACTTAAAAGTTAAAATTGTGTTTAATGCGATATATATGAATGAAATTAGTGTGTGTTACTATCTTAGGTAAAAGGTGCATTACAAATAAAGTTAATGTGATTTGATGTATTTGGCATTTAATTTATTGGGATTAGACTTTAGCGTTAACCACAAGGGGTTTCATTTTTAACATCTAAAATTGCACATTAGCTGTCATTATCTATTCCTAACATGAAAAGCCACAAGAACAATGCGTGATTAAATTAATCGGAGGTAGACATGAAGAACAATTACATTCATAAAAATAAAAAAAAAAATAAAAACAAACAAACACACGAAGAAAAAATAATAGAGAATCCCCTTCGATAGTTTTAACGTTCTTTATAGTATTTAATGGTATACTCTATTCTTGAAATTATATTTTAATTGGTTTATAGACAACTTTTTTTCTTGCATACACGTCGACAGTATGCGTAGGAAAATGATCTTAGATGATCCACATCCAAACATTCATTAAGCAACTGTGAAGTATTAAATTTGAAATATTAACTTTGAAGTTCGGAGGATGTTGACATCATGTCACGCTTCAAAAGCCAAAGGGTATGTATATCTATATTCATCCCCCACCCCTCCCCAACCCACACATATAATTTGTAAGAAGAGATTTCAGTTGGAATCAATATTTCTATATCAATCAGCATGGTATCATGGGATGAATTAATCCGGTTGTAATAATGTCAGCATATGTAGTGTGGGTAGTCGACACTCACGTACGTAATGTCCAATTGGTGGTCTGTGAAGGACCCAACGACAGGCCAGTAAAATAGCTACGTATACTCGTTTTTTATCAAGTATCATCATCTCAAAAGATGCTACTCCAAAAGTAGTGGGAATCTTGATCTCAAAACAACGTTAGACATTTGTACAGTAGTAGGGTGGATAAGGTCGGTGAATGTACGTTGCCAGCTTCGTGGAATGTGCAACAGTTTGCGTATAATATTTACATGCGAGGACTTTTTTTTTTAACGAAAAAAGTGTTCCCTGTTAATTAAAATTTTCACCTATATCATCTTATATACCTTCAACCAAACTAATTTACAAAGTCCATTTAAAATATGCGATTGTTAATTTATGTATACCTGTGTATATATAAAACGAAATTCTTATTTGCTCTAGCTTCCTGGATTCGTGTTTGTGATTCTCTTTAGGTCTAGATTCTTGCTTTCCTCATGAATCATAGAATAGTTGTACAACATGATGTATAATTGAATGTTTTTCAAGATGCTTTACATGTGGTACGTACCTACCCTAGTTGGCATTCATGTGACCATAGGACTTGTGTGTGTGATCTATTGTGACCAATGTCCTACAAACCTTACCCATTAAGATGAAGCAGTGTACTAGCTTTGTTTGTGGCAAAAACATACACCCAACCTAGCTAGCCATAAGCTCTTTATCTATATACTTATCTCTTTTAGTCGTACTAGTACATGCATTTCAGTAGCTGTACAAAGAATCCACTTCCAAAAACTTTTCCGAACTCGCATGTGGCATGAGCTGGAGTTTCTGACCTCAGTACACTGTTGCATCAATTTATAGTAGGTGTCATTCACTAAAAAGTATACGCCGGGCCTTTTAGACATGAAATAAAGCAAACCGCATGCAATTGTATTTGAAATCTTGTTTCATTTCAAAATTAGTTGCTAATAGTAATCATTATAAAGTTACGTTAAATAAATAAGTAGCTTAATTGTGTTTACTTTTTTTTTTATGCAGCACGACAATGGAACAGTTTGCTACCATGGTTTCAAAACTAGCAGAAAATCTTGCAGAGATTTTAGCGGAGCAACTGGGCCATAAGTCTGATTTTTTCAAGCAGAATTGTTTGCCTAGCACATGCTACCTCCGTATGAATAGATATCCACCGTGTCCCATTTCTTCACAAGTGTTTGGATTAATGCCACACACTGATAGTGATTTTCTCACTATATTACATCAAGATCAAATTGGGGGATTACAATTAGTGAAAGATGGGAAATGGATTGCTGTTAAACCTAATAAAGATGCTCTAATCATCAACATCGGAGATCTTTTTCAGGTATGGAATATGGATTTGTGTTAGTATTGTTTCAAACTCACTAGTTATGAAGTGTCATTCAATATAATTATGCTTTTTAATCTGTTTTAGGCATGGAGCAATGATGTTTATAAGAGCGTTGAGCATCGAGTGGTGGCTCATAAAGAAACTGAGAGGTTTTCCACTGCTTACTTCTTCTGTCCATCATATGATACAGTGATTCAAAGCTGTGTTGAGAATTCCATTTACAAAAGATTCAGCTTTAGAGAATTCAGACAACAGGTTCAAGATGATGTTAAGCGACTTGGTTACAAAATAGGACTTCCTAGGTTTATTATATGAACCAAATAGACCTCAAATTTTGTTTCCAGCAACGTACGTATACCTAGCGTGAAAAATATATATCCCCTTATTTTTGGTATTCAATATTCTACACAAATATTCTCAAATAGAGAGAGCAGTATATGGTACCAAGGCCAGATCACCTTTAGTAGTTTGTATGTTTTACAGTCGTTGCATAGCTCGATGTGGCCACATGCATTTGAAACTTTGTATGATTGATCAGTTTAAATCTTTAAATGAAAACTAAAGAGTTTTATATAGTTTCGACATTGAATAATATCGTTGCTTATGGTTTTTGTACAACATTACCTTATACTTAAACAGAAGCACAATTCAAAAAAACCTGATTCAGAGCCAGGTCATCAAAGATATATTTATATATAGAACTTATCTCATATAATTAACATGCATGGTCTCGATTAGTCAAACAGAAATGCTCAAATAATCATATGGTCTTGGAAATAGACCTGCTCAATGTATAGTAGTTCTTAACGGATTTCTCAAAAAGAAAAATGACAATGTAGGTAGGATAACAAACATATGAATTATTTGACGCTCAGAAACCACATTTGGGTTTCCATTAATTCTTTGAAAAGTAGGATGATAAAGTTAACTGAGATTTAGCAAATAAAAACTGATTTTTGGACCAAATAGAACATTATTTCATCAAGCTTCTTCTTTCACATAAATGAGAAGCATTAAGTAGGAATTTATCGGAATCAGATTCAGAAATATAATGTGCCTTTAGCAAAGTAATTCAAGAAATGAAGGTAACTTGGTTAACAAAGGCGTTGTGCGAGATAAAAAAACCAAAAAACTATTGATGTTGGTAATGCAACCGGATTTTAGATGACTCACTTAGAAGAAGTTGAAGCAATTATGTATTAATGAATGAGGCGATCAAATTGATAACAAACGTATATATTATCTTTCAACATTCTTGGTGGTGCAACATGGAGGATATTGTCAAGTTCGTCGTGAAATCATTAACATCCCAAAAATATTATACCATAGTTAGGAGAGTCAAACCAACGCTCATACGACCTCATGACAGTTCATTGATATGACCGTAAACTAAAGCAACTTTTCATTTTGGAATATTTTTTCATTTTAATGTAAAAATCATTTCCTTCAAAAGATTGTTCATTATTCATTCTCTCAATAGATACCCCACGAGCTTTGGTAATATTGTTAGTCAATTCCATAAAGAGTATTGTTTATCAATGGCAATGACATTTCTTAACCCTAAGCCGATGACATTGTCGCCGTAGGTGGAAAATGTCGTCGGGATAGATAATACATATACCGACGACATGTCGTCTGCATAGGGTCCGCCAGGACAAATTTTTGAAAAAAAATATTATTTACTTGTCTTGACAACATGTTGTTGCCATAGGTCAAATATATATCGACGATAAGTCGTCGTGACGTGCTAATTCTATAGTGACAACAACTCGTCAGCACAAGTTGTCACAACCTCAAACCAGAACGGAAACGTTTGGGGGTGGATGACGTCATGTATAGTATAACAACAATTGTATCATAACAATCATAGTAAACATAGCCAAACATTGAATACATATATAAAAATGGTTTTTACATTAGTTTGAAACATAGTTTGTATATATCAAAAGTATAATCAAAATAGAAAGACGTGACTCTATTCGCTCCGTCTTCTCAAAACTCTACGAGGTACCTGTCTACTGATTTCCTGAGAATACAAGCAGTTTTACAAAAGTATCAACATAAAGCTGGTGAGTTCATAAGAATGTTTTGTAGTGAAAACCTGTTAACGAATCTGAAAAATGTATGCATGTTTCCCATGAAAATCCAATATTTTCTAACATGTTTATTCGTTACTATATATATAGTATGTTCTTTTTGAAAACCCTGGCTACTACCAGTATGTATAGTATTTTCTATTTTGATAACCCTGTTTATCACTAGTATGTATAGTAGTTTCATTTCTCATAAAGAAACCATGTATTTTCCATACTTATGCTAAGTAATCATTGTTTATGTAAAGTATATTACTACGTAAATATATCGTTGTTATCTACTTGCGAGTTTTATGACCATACTAAACTTGATATGGCACGAATCGGGCACCAATATCCTTTATGACTTTGTCACCCGTAGACCTACCGGCCCTACTGTAGCTAGCAGCAAGGTGCAGGATAGTCAATCTCGTATAGATCTATACACAAAATCATGTCCTCCCTCGAGGAGACTGATGGGTTCTTGACATAAGATCTTTCCTATGTGCACATACAACCCTATAGCTTGGATCTAGGTTTCACTAATTGAACATGCAACATATCCAAGACTTTCATGGCTAGATCTAATGTAAACTAAAATTCAAAACATATGAAAACAGATCTAGAATAATACCTTGAGTTACTTGCTTGAAAACCTTTTTCTTCTTGGAGCTTAGAGTCACAAATGTCACTCCTCTAATGGCTTACAAACACCAACTAGCAAGAAGATGATTTGAGAGAGGTAAGGAAGAGGGAAATCGGCTCTAGGGTTACTCCAATAGCAAGGTTGGCCGATTTCCTCAACCCTAAGGGTCTATTCATACTGTGAGCTCCTAGGGTTTCACCCTAAAACCTTAATTGGATAACTTAGCCTCAAAGCAATTGAAATTTCCTCCTAGATAATGCCTTGGACGATTTCTAGGTGATCCACATCCCTAAAATCGTCCACCCCGATATCCATAAGGATTCTTAGCTCAAAATACAACTATCACACATTTGACAGTTTATACCCTTTACTTCAGTTAATCTCTTTAAGTCACCAAATTAATTCCTAATTAATTTATGACTTATATTAATCAAATAATATTATTATTCCTTTAACATATTATTCTTATAATATATTAATAATAATATCTCTTCTCTCTATAAATCACCCTGTCAAGTTGCTATGGTGAAGGCAACCCAAAAGGACCATGCACAATTGGGTCAAGTACTTACCAAATATAGCTACAGCCTTAGACACTAATCCAACAGTCTCCCACTTAGATAAGTCTAGTAACTATAAACGCAAACACAATCCGATTAGCAATCATAGCTCTCAAAGACGCTGTCAACTCTGATCTTATCAGTAACATGTCCTTTAGATAAAGGATCGTATAGTCCTCTGTTTTGATATCGTGCAGACGATTTCATGAAACATTGTCATACTTATTGTCCAGCAACTATTTTCTCGATCTCAGATTTATTCGACATAGAACTTAATTGAACACATCAATTTAGTCCTGACCGGGCCCGACACATAAGTCAAATCAAATCATCGAGCGGCCGTGATATCGCTTTTACCATCTTAGGATAAAGTAACAGATAAACTTCGACTTATATGCATTTACTTATCGACTAACCAACTATACACAACAATGCGTTTTATGACATCAATTTACTGATGCGGTTTCGCATTATCAATGTACAACCAATTAGTAAATGATAAACCATATATCTAGGTTTTAAGACCATATGATATTATCGTCTTGCGATCACTCCAAAGTGATTCCAGCAAGTGCGGGTTTATTCCAATGCTCAAAACTTGTTCATAAGCACTCATGAACGTTGTAGCAAACCTTTGCTATGTCTAATACCATTTAGACAATCTACCCATCAATTCATGACAATCTTCATTCATACCCACTTCCAACATATGAACGATTATGGACAGTTTGAATAATTTGATTATTCTTAATAAACTCAATTATTCTGGAAGTCAAAACATGCAAAGTGAAAAAATAGCTAAACAATTAACATAAGACAGTAAATTTACTTATAAAGAATACTCTTTTATTTAATCATCAAATGTCAATTACATTTATCTATTTCATGTTTCTAAAACTATCTAATCTAAACTAATATCATCCTTCAGCCCAATACTCCTAGCATGCTGCAAGTGCTTAACCCTGTTCAGTCCCTTCGTAAGCGGATCTGCTGGGTTATCTTCTGATGATATCCTCTTAACCACGAGGTGTCCTTCTTCTACTCGATGCCTAATAAAGTGATATTTTCTATCGATATGCCGAGATCTACCATGATCCTCGGTTCCTTGGTCAAGGCAAACGCTCCTTCATTATCACAGAAAATTTCCATGGGCTCCTTTATGGCAGACATAACTCCAAGATCGCCAACGAAGTTCTTCAACCATATTGCCTCCTTTGACGCTTCGCTCGCTGCAATGTACTCTGATTCGCACGTTGAATCAGCTACAGTTTCCTGTTTGGAACTTTTCCAAGTTACCGCTCCTCTATTAAGGGTAAAGACCCATCCCGACTGCGAACGGTAGTTGTCCCTGTCGGTCTAGAAACTGGCGTCACTATACCCTCGCACCTTTAAGTCATCACCCCCTCCGAGGACTAGAAACCATTCCTTGGTCCTCCGAAGGTACTTAAGGATGTTCTTGACGGCAATCCAATGCGCTCTACCAGGATCCCCTTGATATCTACTGATCATGCTCAAAGCAAAGGCCACGTCAGGACGAGTACAAGTCATAGCATACATGATCGAGCCAACTGCAGAAGCGTAAGGTACTCGGCTCATCTCAGCTATCTCAGCTTCGGTACTCGGACTTTGAGTCTTACTTAACTTGGTATTACTTTGTATCGGTAGTTCTCCCTTCTTTGAGTTTTCCATACTAAAACGTTTTAGTACTTTATCTAAGTAAGTCTTCTGACTAAGTCCTATTAGTCTCTTACTTCTTTCTCTCACTATCCTTATTCCCAAAATATAGGAAGCCTTTCCGAGGTCCTTCATAGCGAAGCACTTCCTGAGCCAGGACTTGACCTCCTGCAGAGTCGGGATGTCGTTTCCTATGAGCAGTATGTCATCGACATACAAAACGAGAAAGCTAACTATGCTCCCACTGGCTTTGACATATACACATGATTCATCTTCGCTTCGTACAAATCCAAACTCTTTGACTTCTCATCAAAACAAAGATTCCATCTGCGAGACGCTTGCTTAAGTCCATCAATGGACTTCTCAAGCTTGCAAACTCTATTTGGATGCTTCGGATTGACAAAACCCTCTGGCTGAGCCATGTAAACATCCTCAGCCAACTTCCCATTAAGGAAAGCAGTCTTGACATCCATTTTCCATATCTCATAATCATTAAATGCAGCAATAGCCAGCATCACCCTTATAGACTTTATTTTCGCAACTGGTGAGAAGGTCTCATCATAGTCAACTCCGGGAGTTTGAGTAAAGCCCTTCGCCACCAATCACGCCTTGTACATGTGCACATTCCCATCCATGTCGATCTTCTTCTTGAAGATCCATTTGCACCCAACCGTCTTACGTCCGTGCACATTGTCAACCAAATTCCAAACTTGGTTGTCATACATGGACTGAATCTCGCTGTTCATCGCCTCTTTCCGTTTTGTAGAATCCGGGCCTGCCATGGCTTCCTTATAGCAATTAGGTTCATCTATATTTATTAGTGTACTATCACTAATATACGTGTCTCCTTCGGTAGTAATATGAAAACCATACAACTGGGGTTGAACTCTAACTCTTTCGGAACGTCTAAGAGGTAACGACTCGTCAATTGGTTCAACCGGAGTTTCCTCCTTGGGTTGAGTGCCAGCGGTTGAGGTTCCTTCATCACTCGACTCTTGAATCTCTTCTAGATCAATCTGCCTCCCACTGTCTCATTGGTTTATGAGTTCTCTCTCTCTCTCTCGGAAAACCCCTCTCCTCGCAATGAAGACAACATTGTCACTCGGTCTATAGAAGAGATATCCAAAGGATTTCTGCGGGTACCCGATGAAAATACATCGCTCATTACGAGGTTCGAGCTTGTCATGAGTTTCTCGTCTTACGAAAAATTCACAACCCCAAACCTTGATATGTGCCAACGAGGGAGCTTTCCCCGTCCACATCTCGTGAGGTGTTTTGGCAACCTTCTTTGTTGGGACTCGGTTAAGGATATGAGCGGCAGTATCTAAGGCATACCCCCAAAATGAGATAGGTAGTGAAGCACGACTCATCATAGAACGAACCATGTCTAACAAGGTTCGATTGCACCTTTCTGCCACACCATTCAACTGTGGTGTCCTAGGTGGCGTCAATTGCGAAACTATTCCACATTCGTTAAGATAGTCGTGGAATTCAAGACTTACGTACTCTCCTCCTCGATCGGATCGAAGCATCTTGATTTTCCTGCCCAATTGATTCTCCACTTCATTCTTGAACTCTTTGAACTTTTCAAACATTTCAGACTTGTGCTTGATTAAGTAAACATACCCATATCTACTATAATCATCGGTAAAAGTCACGTAGAAGCGGTTTCCATCCTTTGTGGTGGATCTAAAGGGCCCACATACATCAATATGTATGAGATCCAATAAACCCTCACCCCTCTCACAAGTGCTAGTGAAGGGTGACTTGGTCATCTTTCCAAGTAAACAAGATTCACACATGTCATCTTCCCTAAGGTCGAATGACTCCAACACTCCATCATTTTGGAGTTGGGCTATGCGTTTCTTGTTGACATGTCCAAGACGACAATGCCACAAAGATGCTTTATCCATACTATTGGAAGAATCCATACACAACACATCATTTCCTAGGTTATCTACAATCATAACAGTTTCATAAATTCCATTACAAGGCATTGCTTCAAAGTGTAAAACACCATTCAGATAAGCATAAATAGAACTATTCATATTATTAAACGAATATCTAAATCCTTGTCTAAACAAACCATGAAATGAAATAATGTTTCTTGCCATATCTGGCGAGTAGCAACAATTATTTAAATCTAGACCTAATCCGTTACTAAGCACTAAAGAATACACTCCAATATTGGTGACAGGCGATGATCTTCTATTTCCCATGATTAGATTTATTCTTCCTTGCTCCACATCCCTATCTCTTCTTAGTCCCTGCAAATCAGAACAAATGTGGTAACCACATCCTGTATCAAGAACCCAAGAAATAGTGTGAGATGAATTACTAGATTTAATTATGTATATACCTGCAAAAGATGGCTTGATCTTTCCATCCTTGATGGCTTGCAGATATTCCGGGCAGCTTCTTTTACAATGCCCTATCTTGTGGCAATGATGGCACTCTGCCTACTTCGGGTTAGGGTTGGGCTTAGCGGGATCAACTTTGGTCCCACTAGAAGAGGAACCATCTTGGGACTTTCCTTTGCGGTGGCTCTTTGACGAAGCCTTCCTCTTCTTGCCCCTTCCCTGCCCTATAGCCAAAACAGGAGCAACGGTTGGTGCAACAGACTTGTCCTTTAGGTTGCTCTCAGCAGTCCTTAGGAGTCCTTGGAGTTTTCTTAGGGTGACCTCTTCCTTTTTCATGTGGTAGGTCATCCTAAATTGGTTGTAGCATGAAGACAAGGAGTGAAGAACAATGTCGATGGCCAAATCCTCCCCAAAGTTAACATTTAACTTGCGAAGACAATCAACATATCGTTGCATCTTTTGCAAGTGCATAGTTAACGATTCTCCATTTCCCATTTTAGCAGTGATCATGTTGGTGATGATCTCATAGCGCTCTTGCCTCGCGCTTTGGTGGTACGTCTCTATCAAGTCTTAATGCATTTCATACGGATACATGTCCTCATAGGACTTTTGGAATTCTTGGTTCATAGCCGCTATCATGATGCAATGGACTTTTGTTGCATCACGTTCATGTGTCTCAAAGACAACCATCTCTTCGGGAGTAGCGATTTCCGGGTTGACCTTCTCGAGCTTTTCGTCGAGGACATACTCTTTGTCCACGTAGCGTGCAATAGTGCGAATGTATCTTATCCATTCGCTAAAGTTCGTACAATCGAAGGTCACCTTTTGGCAAAGACTAATTAATGTAAATGAGTTAGCAGCAGCGTTGTTTGCGTTTGACATCTACAAATAGAAAGGACAAAGTTTGATTAGAATTGGATCTCTAATTAAACACCCAAAATGAAAAATTAGGGCTAGGACCCAACAACATTATTTACATATTAGAAAAGGAATGCCGTAATCCAATCATGCAAATAATTTTGAGGTAAGTGAATGACGATTCACTAATTCTTCACCGCAAAAACATAGCCTTAAGTTTTATTGAGAATTCCTAGATTTTAGATATTCATTGAACTCTTCAATGGCCTGTTTAAATCTCGATATGCCCCTCTAGTTTGTGACTGGGATACCGAGGATCACAAAGCGGGTGTGAATAACCATGCAAATCTACATGGTGCCTTCATTGTTACAATCACCCATTCGATGTCCCGGTAAACCACACATGCTCCATCGAACTATGATAAACAATGAATCACCCTTTGCCACCTTTGCTTAGAACCAGTTAGTGTGTCGGTAAACCACACACGCTCCAGTAACTTCTTAGCAAGGGTGCAAAGTGCAATTTTATGGGATTGCATCAATTCACTTTTCCTAAAGTAACTAAGATTGGGAATTTTACAAAATAGTTTAGTTACTTTATAGATTCATTATACTTATTAATGAGGAGAGAGTTGCCATATCCTACCTGTTCGGCTAATGATCCTCCACCGGTCAAGCAAGCGATGGGTGTGAGTGAACACCCATTAAGCGCCATTTTATAGGCAGCAACCTTAAACCCACCTTATAGACCGGCTTCGTGAATGAGGCCTACTAACGGTAAGACTAACATTTTAATTTTACTTATATATTTATTAAGCTTTTAATAATATAATAGTATAGGGTTGAATTTTAAACTTGTAAAACTCTAGGGGTTGAAATTTAAATTCTACTAAATTAAACTATTAATCTCAAAATTCAAATTTCAAAACTTCGGGATAAAAATCGAACTTTTTCAAAACAATAGGGATCAAATAAAGAATAATTCAAATTAAACAATTAATTTCATAATTATCTATATTTGAGCTAATTAAATTTTAGTCATTAGATAATTACCAAATAATCTTAAATAGTCTAATATTTATCATATAAATATTCAATATTAAAAAGATTTGAAATTATCTATTGTTATGTCAAGGATAATCATTAAATTAGGTTAAAATTCGGATTTTTACATAATAAAATGATTTAGGTATCAATCCAAGACAAAACAGCAATAAAATCCCGAATTATCCTTTGTCTGACGTTGGGACTCGCCGAGTCAAGCTTTGGACTCGCCGAGTAGGGCCAATTCATCGAGTCCAAACACTGACTCACCGAGTTGGGTCGACAGAGGGCAAGAAAAATGATTTTCAGCAAGCAAAACAGTTAAGCATCATATTCAACTGAAACCAATCATGACTCTGATACCACTGATGGATTTTTGACATAAGATCTTTCCTATGTGCACATACAACCCTATAGCTTGGATCTAGGTTTCACTAATTGAACATGCAACATATCCAAGACTTTCATGGCTAGATCTAATGTAAAATAACAATCAAAACATATGAAAATAGATCTAGAATAATACCTTGAGTTACTTGCTTGAAAACCTTCTTCTTCTTGGAGCTTAGAGTCACAAATGTCACTCCTCTAATGGCTTACAAACACCAACTAGCAAGAAGATGATTTGAGAGAGGTGAGGAAGAGGGAAATCAGCTCTAGGGTTACTCCAATAACAAGGTTGGCCGATTTCCTCAACCATAAGGGTCTATTCATACTGTGAGCTCCTAGGGTTTCACCCTAAAACCCTAATTGGATAACTTAGCCTCAAAGAAATTCAAATTTCCTCCTAGATAATTCCTTGGACGATTTCTAGGTGATCCACATCCCTAAAATCGTCCACCCCTGTATCCATAAGGATTCTTAGCTCAAAATACAACTATCACACATTTGACAGTTTATATCCCTTACTTCATTTAATCTCTTTAAGTCACCAAATTAATTCCGAATTAATTTATGACTTATATTAATCAAATAATATTATTATTCCTTTAACATATTATTCTTATAATATATTAATAATAATATCTCTTCTCTCTATAAATCACCCTGTCAAGTTGCTATGGTGAAGGCAACCCAAAAGGACCATGTACAATCGGGTCAAGTACTTACCAAATATAGTTACAGCCTTAGACACTAATCCAACAGAGACTCTGGTTCATAAGAGTAGTCCTCCACTTAGTTATGTTTGTAAGCGCCCAAGGACATGTCTCCAACTAGATTAACGACTTTACAAGTAATAATACAGAAAAAACCTTTTTATAAATAACATAAAGGTTTATAAAAGATAAGTTTGTAAATCGTGTAATGAATTCCCAAACTATACCTAATATAGTTTGTGTATTTGTATATGTATAACCTTGTATAAATCCTCAAACTATACCTATTATAGTTTTTGTGTTTGTATATGTATAACCTTGTATAAATCCCTAAACTATACCTATTATAGTTTGTGTGTTTGTATATGTATAACCTTGTATGAATCCCCAAACTACACCTATTATAGTTTGTGTGTTTGTATATGTATAACCTTGTATGAATCCCCAAACTATACCTATTATAGTTTGTGTGTTTGTAAACTGTTCAGAAAACTATGTAATTGTATTTTCGAAATAGAAGCGTTCCTCTTGCTTAGCACAGTACATAGGAATAAAATATCTAGATATTTTATAAAACGTGGAAATCGTTGACTCTATTAATTTCATAAGTTTAAAACTTAAAAAGAAATCATTTATGTTTGGCTTGTATTCCCCCCTGAAAACATTAAAAATCATAAAAATGTAGGGGTATGAACTCACAGTTTGTTGTGTGAAAACGTCGAACTGGAAACAAAGATCCTCGAGTTGTTATATGTGCCACTTAATGGAATTCTAATATCAAATAGGGATAATGACTTGAGAGGGTAACAAACTATATCATTTGTATATATTTGGTCACTTAATTTTTTTTGGTGTGCTATTAACCATTAAACTTGTTTTTTTGTTTAAAACATATCACTATCACCTGCAATAGCAGGTAAAACTTATTTGGGGAGGGGGGTTGAGTTCCATCTCCGGCGACATTTCCGGCGAAAGCAAGCTCCGATGGCATCTTCGGTCATACTCGCCGGCCAAACATGATATTCCGGTTACCTTTTTTTGGCAAAACATGTATTTTTCGGCAAATAGAGTTCTTGAAGGAGCTACTTTTTTTTTCCAAAAATCTATGGGGTTCTAAGATCTGAAACATGAACACATACATATTTGGAGCTTCATATTTCAAGCTTTTCCGATATAGACAAAGAAACCTAAAGATTTCAAAATGTAAGCTTCTTCTGGAGATGAACGATTTCTGATTTGGAAAAGCACCTCCAATTGATCTTTTATTTTCTCTCGTCTTTCTATTTTTCTCTTTTCCACAGATTTGATGAACAACAAATCTTCAAAAATGTTTTTTTTGGTAATCCGATGAACACAAGATCTAGAACTCAAGATCTTTGAAATTCAAGACCTTCAAGAACTCGATCTCTCTTCTTTCTCTTTCTTCTCTTTTCTAGATCTGAACAACAAATCTTCTTTCTCTTTCTTCTCTTTTCCAGATCTGAACAACAAATATTCTTTCTCTTTTTCTCTTTTCTAGAGATCTAATGAAGAACAAATCTTCAAACTCGTGTTTTCTAGTAATCTGATGAACATAATATTTGGAACTTAAGATCTTCGAACTTCAAGAACTCAATTCCAGGAAACCCTTGAACACGATATTGAAACCGTAAACTCACTGATCTCTTGTGTTCTTGAAATCGTAACCCACTAAAATCATAAACCCCATAACACGAAGTTCAAGTTTCTAAAATTATGAGTTTAATGACTTTTTTGAGTTTTGAAATCGGTTTAAGAAATGTTCAAGAACACCATTATTCATATATGAAGTTCAAAGGAATTTTAAGTTCTAAGGCTCTTTCATATTTCATTAATGGGTTTGTTTTAGAGAAAAAAAAAAGAAAAAAAACAGAGCGGAAAAATATGTGAAGTTCTGAAACTCTTTCATACTTGGCCGGAAACCGGAGAAGATGATCAGAAAACACATGTTTGGCCGGAAACCGACAAAACCCACTATTAACAGTCACACTGGTATAATGTACACGTTTCAACAAGTTTAAGGGTTAATAAAGCACGGAAAATAATTTAGTGATCAAATGTGACCAAAAGTTAAAATATGTTACCCTCTCAAGTCATTATCTCTATCAAATAAATACGTATATGTATCTAAATTAGCGATTTCGATAAATAAAGTGTTAGGAAAACAATTGCTTTTGGTTAAGGAATGTTATCGGGACTTGGTTGAATTGAGGAAACGAGTTTTTCAACACTAAAGAGGTATGTACGGCCGTGAAGTGTGGTTTACGGCCAACATGCAGTTTACGACCGTGAAGAGTTTTCGGCCGTGAACTGAGGTTTACGGTCTTTGAAGATTCGATGAGTGTACGGTCGTAAATGAGTTTACGGCCTTTGAAGATTTGATGATTTGAAGCGTGTACGACCATAAACTCAAGAACAATGATGTTGCATTTCGATGAAAATGTGCTCTAAATGCTCCGAAATGACTCCCAATGGTTATTCTAGATGATTTCCGGAAGAATAAAGACGTTTTTGGTGTTTACGGTCAAGAGTCTAGAGAGAGAAAGAGAGGGTCGGCCAGAAAAGTGTAAATGAGGGGGTAGGGTCTCATATTTATAGGGTTTCTTGTGGTTGGTGGTGGGGTCCACCTAGCATTGACTGCAAATGAGTTTACGGTCGTAAACTGCTGATTCATTCGAAGGAAAACTCGAATTTCGTGCGGTTTTGATCCCTACTCGTATATAAAGTTCAATTATATAATTAAATGATTTTCCAAACTGAAGGAACTTGACGAGACTCAATAAAATTCAAATTTTTATTAACGGAAGTTGATTAACGGTAACGGGAAAAGTTTCGAGTTGCCACATAAATTTATAACCGCTTTACAGATTGGCCTATGACGACAACTTGTCTAGATCAAATTCGTTTTACATTTAAGACCTATAGCGATGACATGTCGTGGTATAACCATTATATATATATATATATATATATATATATATATATATATATATATATATATATATATATATATATATATATATATGTATATGTATATTAAAGACATTTTATGTGGGTTTCTTTCTTTATTTATTTTTTATAAGAACATGAGAGGAAAGTTCGCGTCATTGAAAGATAAGTTACGCTTTCGTTCAATTGTAGTGAGCATAACTCATGAAAACTGTTAGGTCAAACCCATCATTATATGCTAGGGTGTTTTGGATATATATATATATATATATATATATATATATATATATATATATATATATATATATATATATATATATATTGCTAAGCGTCATAAATAATAAACTTATAGTGGCCTGTTTTTTCATACAGTTATGAATGTTCATTTATGGTCACCGTTTATAAATACTATTACGGCCATTATAGATTTTGGAGACACAAATGTAATTAAGCTGTAAGGATAAACTATCTTTAATAACATGTTTAATGATTTATCATTACTATTGTTTACATACACCGACAAATAAAAAGTTAAGACTTCACAAAAAATGATCTATACTAACATTTTTTTATTATGATTATTTATCATTTTTAGTGACATCTACTCTAATAAATAATGATTTTTTGTCACATGTCATACTCTCATTTAATTTGCCAAATGACATTTTGTAGTTATTAAATTTTTTTTTTCACATGTCGCTTGATGAGTTTTTTCTATTTTAATCAATTTCACATGATATTTTAATATAATAATTATAATAAATATAATAATAAATGGATATCAATTTCATTAATGGAATTACATTCCAAGTTAAAGATGATTAGTTTTTTTATTTATATCTTTAAATTATTTGTTTAAATTTAAAAGATAAAATACATATTTCAATTTTAATAATTCATTATTTTTCTTATCTTATGATAAATTCAAAGTTCTCAAATATTAAGACTTTTATATTTAACTTTTTTTTTTTTTTTTTTTTTTAAATTAATCCATGTCATACATGAGTCTCACAACTAGTGTTTAATATTATATCGTGGATATTGTGTATTTTACTCACTCACAAACAATTAAAAGGTAAGCATAAAGTACTTATAATGATGTGCTTTTTCATATAGAGCGATAAATGTTCACTTACAGTCACTGTTTATAAATATTATTGCGGCCATTGTAGACTTTTGGAGACACAAATATAATTAAGTTGTAAGGATAAACTATCTTTACTAACATGTTTATTTGTTTATAATTATTGTTGTTTACATTCACCGACAAATAAAAAAATTAAGACGTCACCAAAAACGATCTATACTAACATGTTATTTTTTTTATGATTATTGATCACTTTTAGTGACATATTTAATATTATAATATAAATATTGTGAACGTTTCTCACTCACAAGCAATTAAACGATGATCACAAAATACTTATAGTGATGTGTTTTTTCATATATATTGATGAACGTTTACTTACAGTGACCGTTTATAAATTTTATTGCGGCCATTGTTGACTTTTGGAGACAAAAATTTAATTATGGTGTAAGGATAAGTTATGTTTCCTAACATGTGTAATTGTTTATCATTACTATTACTTACATACACCGATTATGTAACGACCGGATCCTGGAATGTATTTTAAACCCAATTATTCATTTTTGCAAAGGGACTCGACGAGTTGGAGGCCCCAAACTCGTGAAGTAGAAACGGATTTTGGACGCGGGACTTGAAGTCTACTCAACGAGTTGAGAAGCCTCAACTCAAAGTGTAGGGCTGCCAGAGTGAAACCCTAATTTTTAGGGTTTGCACCTTATTTAAGCACCTTAACCTCTAAAGGGTGGCCTCATTTGAAGCCTCCATCACCCCAAACCCTAGCTACGATACCTTAAATACGTTTTTGAGTGTTTTGAGCCATTCTTGGTGCTTTCTTGAAGTTTTGAAGAAGAGGAGACTTGGAGAAAGAGCAAGGAAGTGAAGGAGAAGAGTAGATCTGGAAGTAGAACTTCATTTCTGGTTCACTTGAGGTATATAGCTCATACCTTGCTTAATGAGTGTTTAGATATAGTTTTAGGGGTTTTCTCCATATTTTGGTTCAATAATGGTGGCCTTTGGGATTTAGATATCCCATGTGGAAAGAACCTTCGAATCTAGAGCCGTTGAGGGACTCCATGGCATAAAGGTGCCAATTTTATTGCAATGGGAGTCCCATGCAACTTGTGAACCACCTTTTAGGGCCTTTTGAGCTAAATAACCCTTGCATGGATGTAAAGTTAGTAACTTTACATGATATATCGACCCTAGGGAACCAGATCTATGGTTTGGAAGCATTGAACCCCAGTGGAAACGACTGTATGGATTTAGACTATGGGGGACTCGACGAGTTGTTCATACAATTCGACGAGTTGGGTCGTGGTTCCCCAACCTTTTCTGCTACTGGCCAAACTCGTCGAGTCTAGGAGATGACTCAGCGAGTTGGACATGTTTTTGGGTTTAAAGATTGGAGATTTTGATGAGTTCAAGGAGGAAATCGGCGAGTTGTGAGTGAAATGTCCCGAATATGTATGAAGGGGAACTCGATGAGTTCATTAAAGAAATCGACGAGTAGGATCTAGATTCCAGGGTTGCAAGGATGATGGAACTCGACGAGTTCATGAAAGAACTCGACGAGTTCATGAAAGAAATCGATGAGTAGGATCGAGATTTTAGGGTTTTATGGATCATGGAACTCGACGAGTTAAGGGACCAACTCGGCGAGTTGAGTCAACCAGGATGTTGACTTTGACAAGAATGTTGAATTTGACTTTGATCATTGACCAGAGTTGACCCTTAAAGGGGTTATAAGTATGAATGGGTAATTAAAGGATATAATTATGTGTATGAGTTTGAGAGGAGTTGATCCCAAAGACGAGGACAGTTTAGCTACTACGCGACATTGAGGTGGGTTACCTTCCAGTAGTTGTCGGTCGAAGGCACCAATGTCAGCGCACTAGTAGTTGATTATGGTAGAGATGATTGTTATTGTGATAATTGTCTGGTATGTCACTATCGGTTATGCTATTTGTGCTAGTATGTTATGATATTATGTGATAGTGGTAGGAAGGGGACTAGTCCCCGGACCCGGTTGAGATCTACCGGCAGGGTAGGTTGGGCAACCAAATATGTTTGACAGTATGTTATGCTATGTTTTGATGTACTAGTGATAGGGGTGAAATAGTCCCCATAGTCGGTTGAAATAAACTGGAGGGTAGGTCGGGCACCCATGTATGCCTGGCAGGGTAGGTCGAGCACCTAGATATGCTTGGCAAAGGGTAGGTTGGGTACCCCGATATGCCTGACGAGGGTAGGTTAAGCACCCAGATATGCTCAGCAGGGTAGGCCGAGCACCCATATATGCCTAGCAATATGTTTATAGTATGGTATGTGGTATGATGGGGGAACTCACTAAGATTTGCGCTTACAATTTATAGTTTTTGTTCTAGGTCCTTCTTTTTCGAAGGGAAAGGAACTGGTACGGTAACAACGCATCACACACACGATTTTACGCATATGAGATTCTTGGGATTTGTACTCTGGCATTATTACTATCTTATGAGACACTTTTGAGACATATGATCTATGGTTTTTATGAAATAATATAACTTGATGAGGTTTTCTATGATTTGTTTTATGAATCGTTAATCAAAAAATGAAATTTTTGGTCTTAAAATTTTAGATGTTATAAGTTGGTATCAGAGTCTTGGTTTGAGGGATTCGGACACACCTTCGGGGGTCTCTGGACTCAAATCGAAGGTTTGAAATATTTTTACAAGAAAATACTTTTTCTAAAATTTAAAATAAAGAGTTTTGAGAAATAACAAGGTGTGTGATACATGCAATCGGCGGGCTCAAGTAAGTTTTCCCCAAGATACCCATACATGTTTGTTATGATATATGATATGATTATGAGAACTGCATGCTAGATTAGGGCTGGGGATTTAGGGAGGATGCCTTATATACCTATTGTATGTGTATAAGAACTGCATGCTAGATTAGGGCTAAGGATCTAGGAAGATGTCATATGTGCCTGCTAGATGTGCTTATTGAATTACATGCTAGAACTGATTAGTTAGTGATATGATGGCCTGAATAGGATATTCTTGGTTTAGTTAATCAATTCCCGAATGTTGCTTGTGTCTGCTGTTTGGAGTTCTAGTTATCTTTAACTAAATAGTAAACGAATACGTTAAGTTACATATTTCGAGGGCTATATAATTTCAAAAGGTTAGGTCTAGCCCTATTCCGCAACTCTTGTCTGAGTCCAACCATTGTAGGTTAGGACCTCTCATTTAAAGAATTATCTAGTCTTAGTGATATGTAATGGTATTCGCGAGCTAGTTAGGTAAAGGTAGCAGGGATTTCTTATACAACTGATGGCGGAGAGTATGTTGGTGAGTTACCCTAGGCTGAGCCTAGGATGAGAGTAGTGCAGCGAGCACTAGTCGTAAAAGCGACTTAGTGAAGTCAAGGAAATCCTTGAGGAAAGGACGGATAGATGTTGAAGGTAGTATGGGCCCGTACTATTGAAAGCAAAGGATCTATAATTGAGTCAAGGAGGGCTGAGATAGAACTAGGGAACTTGTAGAGTGTGTGAGACCTCTCAAGGTTATGTATGACCCTAATGATTATGTGTTTTGTTTCACAATGGTGGTGACATGTCATGTAGCAGGAGGTTCCAGGTCTGGGACAGGTTCAGGTTCAAGCTCGAGTGCAGGTTCCGAGCCGGTTGATGACGGACTACGCGAGTTCATCACATCTGAAATTACGAGAGGCATCCTTGAGATGACCCCATTGATTTTTGGGTCGATCAAGGAAGGGATCATCGAGATGATGGAGGAGCGCCTCAAGGCATTCAGGAGTCACATGGCATCTGGACAGACAAGGACACACACACACTCTCCTTCAAGGATTTTAGGGGATGTAGTGCGCCAAACTTTCACGGGGTGAAGGACCCCATTGTGGCCAAGAGGTGGATTGCAGACATGTAGTTTGCTCAGTCGACAAGCTTTTGCCTTGAGGGTTCGAAGGTCCGGTATGTTGCAGGTTGTTTGAGGGATAGAGCTAGAAACTGGTGGGAGACGGTTAGTGATTCGTTGGGAGCCCCATCCATTGAGGCTATGACCTGGTCGAACTTTGTGACCAGGTTTAGGGCTGAGTTTGCGCCGGCTGTGGAGCGTCAGCAGCTAGCCTGGGAGTTTTTAGATATGAGGCACATGATTGAGTCCGTGGCAGAGATTACCGCCAAGTTCAAAGAGTGGACTTTACTGGTGCCTCAGTATGCAGGGGATGAGGAGACATGTTGAGGGCTGACATCTGAAAACATGTCAGCTACTCGGCATGCCCGACCTTGGATGATATGATAGCCAGGGCGAGGGAGTGGGAGATCAACATAGAGCACCTCCGAAAAAGGAAGGCAGAGGCTAGGCAGGTTATGTGGGTTTTGGGGAAGAAACCAAAGGCCATATGAGGGAGTTTACAGAGCTGGGGGATCGGGCTGCTACAAGTGTGGCAAGACTGGGCACTTTAACAAGGATTGTACAGTGCCTACCCCTACCATTCAGATGTCAGACCTGATTTGCTTTCATTGCAATCAGAGGGGCCATAAAATGGCCAAATTCCCTTGACTAACATCAGGAGCGCTAGTGGCGGCGCCAGGTCCAGCGACCATGCGGATCATGGATGGCCGACATGGCAAGACAAAGACTCCAGTGGTGAGGAGCTAAACCTTCTAGCTGACTGTCGAGGAGGCGTGTGCCGCACCGGATGTGGTGACGGGTATGTTTTCTTCTCCCTAACTCTTATTACATGTCGGTTATGATATTTATCTGATATGTTTAAGTGTTTTGTTTAGGATCGTTCCATATGAACGACATCCCAGTAAATGTGTTATTTGACTTGGGGGATACTCGATCATTTGTCTCTCTTGCTCTTAGGAAGAGGTTTTGTGAGTCTTTGGGCATGTTGGATTATCCTTTAGAGGTTAAGATTGCTAACGACCGATCTGTCTGGGAATTAGAGGTTTTCAGAGATTGCATTTTTAGGTTGTATGACGAGCATTACCTCATGGATTGGGTACCCATTCCGTTGCGTGGGAACAAGGTTATCATTGGCATGGATTGGCTAAGACCTAATGGGGAGGTGATTGACTGTGCGCAGCAATTGGTATGTGTCAGAAGTGAGGGAGAGCTGGGTATTCAGGGCGAGAGGCCGCATCGTGTACCAGCTATGTGTTCGTCAGCGAGGGGGTAGGCGCTACCTTCAACAGGGTTGTGTAGGGTATGTCGACTACGTTATCGATACCCGGGAGGTGCGTAAGGCGAATATGAGTGAAGTACCAGTGGTACGAGAGTACCCAGACGTATTTCAAGAGGAGCTTCCTGGGATACCTCCAGAGAGAAAAGTGGAGTTCAGGATCGACCTAGTCCATGGTGCGGCTCCGATAGCCAAGGCATTATATCGAATAGCTCTTTCCATGATGCAGAAGTTGTCTACACAGCTGCAGGAGCTGTTAGATAAAGGATTTATCACGCCGAGCATTTCGCCTTGGGGAGCCTCGATCCTGTTTATGAAGAAGAAGGATGGGTCACATCGGATGTGTATAGACAACCGGGAGCTGAACAAGGTAACGGTGAAGGACCGTTGCCCACTCCCGAGGATTGATGATATCTTCAACTAGCTATAGGGGACATCTTGGTTTACCAAGTTAGATTTGCGTTCAGGTTACCACCAGATGCGATTTAGTGATGAGGATGTATAGAAGACTTCTTTTCGGACTCGCTATGGACATTACGAGTTCGTGGTGATGCCCTTTGGGCTCCCCAATGCCCATGCCGCGTTCATGGACCTCATGAAATGCGTATGCATACCGATGTTGGACCGGTCTGTGATCGTCTTTATTGATGACATCTTGGTTTACTCCAAAACTCAGCAGCAGCATGAGGAGCACTTGCAAAAGGTGTTGGATACCCTAAGGAGGGAGAGCTTGTATGCTAATTTCTACAAGTACGAGTTGTGGTTGCGCGAGGTGCAGTTTCTGGTGCACCTTGTCAACCAGAACGGGATTTTGGTTGACCCGACCAAAGTAGAGGCCGTAATGAGATGGGAGGGTCCGAATTCTCCATCTGAGATTCCGAGTTTCCTCGGGTTAGCAGGCTATTAACGGAGATTCATATGGGACTTCTCCAAGATAGGAGTACCCTTGACCCGACTGACGAAGAAGGTCGTGGTCTTTCGTTGGGGGCCTGAGCGGCAGGCAGCATTCGAGACATTGAAAAAGGTTGTTCGGGGCGCCGATCTTAGTATCGCCAGAGGGCGTGGAGGATTTTGTAGTGTACTGTGATGCGTCTATTTCGGGTTTAAGCACAATATTGATGCATGGGGCACGTCATCGCCTACGCCTCAAGGCAGCTGAAGCCTCACGAGACGAACTACCCGACGCACGATCTGGAGTTGGGGGAAGTTGTTTTCGCCCTCAAGATTTGGTGACACTACCTCTATGGGGTCCATTGTACCATTTACATGGACCACAAGAGGTTGAGGTACCTCATGGATCAACCAAATCTGAACATGAGGCAACGTCAGTGGCTAGATGTGGTTAAGGATTACGAATGTGAGATCCTCTACCACCCAAGGAAGGCCAATGTGGTAGCCGATGCATTGAGCCCTAAGGCATTCACAGCCCCGATTAGAGATATCTGTCTGAGGATGAAAGTAGTGACTCCGCTTCTGGAGAAGATCCAGGAGGCCCATCAGGAGGCTATGAATGAAGAAAACCGGAAGAGTGAACGTATAGTGGGCAAGATTTTGTCCTTCGACTATGATAGCCGTGGGCTGTTGACCCTTCACTGCCGAGTGTGGGTTCCATACACAGGAAATGAGCACTAGATCCTGATCGAGGAGGCGCGCAAGTCTAGATTTTCCATCCATCCCGGGGCGACAAATATGTACATAGATCTTCGCCCTAGTACTGGTGGCCCTGCATGAAGCGGGATGTAGCCTAGTACGTCGAGAGATGCTTGACCAGCAGGAAGGTCAAGGCAGAGCACCAGAGGCCTCATAGCAAGACGCAACCGTTGGATACCCCTATGTGGAAATGGGGAGATCTTACTATGGATTTCATCACGAAACTTCCCAGGACCGCACTGTGAGTGGATTCGATTTGGTTCATCGTGGATTGGTTGACCAAGAGTGCCTATTTCATTCCAATCCAGGAGACCATTTCGGCCAAGAAACTTGCTGACATCTACATCAGGGAGATAGTAGCTCGACAAGGAGTGCCAGTCTCTGTGATTTCTGATAGAGATGTACGATTCACTTCCAGATTCTAGAAGAAGTCTCACGACAAGTTGGGTACTCGTCTGCACTTTAGCATAGCTTTTCACCCGCATACAGATGGTCAGATCGAGCGGACCATCCAGACTCTGGAGGATATGCTGCGGGATTTCGGCCTACACTTCGGTGGTAGCTGGGAGGAAGTGCGAACCCATATATGCTTGGGTGAGGTGGGGCAGAGGGTCATGGGGAGTACCGAGGTGGTACTAAAGATGACAGAAAGGATCCAGCAGGTCCGGAGTAGGCTTCAGACAGCTTAGAGTCGGCAGAAAAGTTATGCAGAAAAGCGTCGTTCGAACCTGGAGTTTAAGGTAGGAGATATGGTTTTCTTGAAGGTGTCACCTTGGAAAGGTATCATCCAGTTCAGAAAGCAGGACAAGTTGGGTCCTAGGTACTATTGGATTAGATGTTTAAGCCAATAACTATTATTGGTATGTATTCGACCTGAGAGTAGCATGGTCCATTTGGGTTGGATGGCATTGGAATAATTGGATAGACAAAATGAGAAAAAGGATACTTATGATTTATATTAATATATTATAAGTTCTAATATATTAATATGAAATCATGTTATTTAATTAGTATTGATCAAGAATTAATTTAGAATTAATTTAGTGATAAAAAAAGAACTAGTTAAATATGGACTCTTATATATATATATATATATATATATATATATATATATATATATATATATATATATATATATAGAATGGGCCAAGTTCATTTAGGTTGGGCTAAGCTTTCATGGATAGTCCATGGAGTTTTTAACACATGGATCCTATGGAAATGAAAGGTGATGGGTATTAGGGTTTACATGAATGTAACCCTAATCCTCCACACTATATAAAGAGGTCTATAGTTCATGAAATGGGCACTAGTGTATAGTACACAACAGGGCAAATCCGATTTCATAAGCGTGAACTTAAGTATTCTTCTTTCAAGTTATTCCAATGTGATGAGATTTAAAACCTTTAAATCTATGAAGATCGATTAGATCTCAAACAGGCAAATAAATATAAAACTGTAAGAACACGAAAATAAGAACGAGACAAGTGTGAATCAAACGAGTCGAATGATTAAAACAAAATCCTCAGAAGAGCTCGATTAAGAACATCAACTGTAGAGGATTGGTAGGTTACAAGAACGATTAAAGAAATCTGGAAATATTATCGTTACGCTCTAGAATTATCGTATCAATCGTTAACCTAATATGCATGCAAGCATATACTTATATATTAAACATAATGGGCTCTCGGTTGGACAGGCCCAAACCGGAGTACAAAATAAATAAACTATCGAGCCCAACGACGCAACACTTCAAAATAATCTTCAGCCCAACAATCTCCCCCTTTGCGTCACTTGGAGCGAGATCTTCACTTGTTACTTGGGCCAGCAGCTGAAGCAGGTACCTTCTTCTTCACAGTGTTAAACAGACATTTGGTGAGCGAGAGAATCGTCTGTCTAAACCGGATGTACCATTGGATCATATCGTTGAAGTACTTGATGTCATCAGCTGAATTCTCTTTACACCTCTTGATGATTGATAACACGTGCTCCAGACAAGCAGTGGTGTAAAGGTGTTTGTCAGCTAAAGCAAAGAGACATTTCTGTCCTTCTGCTCTAGTGAACATAACCGAGTTGCGTCTCGGGTCGATTCTGCCCATTTGCATTTGGTTGATATCACTGGCCGATCCCACAGGAGCTATCTTCGGTTTCTTCTTGAAGACTGTGGCGACCTCCTGATCCATAAGGGCAACCTCTATGATATAGCAGGCTAACATCCTTTTGATATGGTCTGTTGATGTCATTTTCAGAACCGAACCTTTGCTTTCGGTTGGTATTTTCTTGTGAACCGAACCTTGGCTTTCGGTTGTTGTGGCTCTCAGGCTTTCCGACAGGATTGTTTTCATACTTCAGATTCTTGTCTTGATGTGAGAAGTATGCATTATGGGATTGCCAGAATTGTCTCCTTTCAGAGAGATTCTTCCTGTATCTTTGGTTCCTTTCTCTCTTCTTATTCCTCATCTGCTTTGGTTGATGATGAACATTAGCTTTCGTTTTCTGTTTCTCCTTGGCTGGTTCCTTTTGAACTGAAGGAGTTTTACTTTGAGCTGAGGGAGTAGAGGGAATGTCTGAAGGAATTTCACTTTGAGCTGAGGGAGTAGAGGGAATGTCTCCTTTTGCCGAACTTTCATCCTCCTGAGGAATATCTTTCGTACCACTGGTGCTTGGCTTATCGAAATTATCCGGCTTATTCAAGGGTTCAGGTATGTATCTTCCTTTACTCATCCAGGAGGTTCTTTCAGATAAGTCAACGGTTTCGTTTGCATTATCTATTGGACCAGACCAGAAGTACTCATCACAGCCATCAGCATTGTCCTCGTTTACAATAGCTGTGAGTTCAGCCGTCTGATGTTCGGTTACTCCAGTGACCTTTTATACTTGATTAGGAGTGGTCCTGACCTTCTGATACACAACTGCTTTCTCTGCTAAGATCGGGGACTTTTGTTGGGACAATCGAGCGAACTCCACTGAATTTTCAGAAATAAGATTCTTGTGGTTTTCAGGTTCGCTTTTAACAAATTCTGAGCAGTCAACCGTGTCCTCTACAAAAATTTCACTCATGTTTTCGTCCTCGTTAAGCTCAGATGCATTTTCAACATCAATTTTGTTTTTTGAGCTTATGTTGGCGTTTAAAGAGTCAAATTTTTGTATGGTTTCGGTTCTCAGTTTAAGTCTATCATTTTCATCCAAAAGATTTTTAAGCATGTCCTTGTGGTCCTTGGATTTAATGAAAGACTCAATTTTGTCCAGTCCATACATGTAGGTCGGATTGACATCATCAGACGATATCACACTCTCACAATTATAGGCTTCTGCATCAATTTCATCCTCCATAAACTCAAGGAAGGGCAAAATCATGCGATGGATCTTTTGGCCTATTTCACAGTCCAAGTGAAGCTGAGTAATATTAGAATATAGACGTTTTGCAATTAAACAAAAAACATTCCGCTGTTTTAATAATTTTAAATTATCTCTTTGCAAGTAAATGTTTTCGTCTTTAACTTTAACTAATTCAGACTCCTTCAACTCGATCCACATTCGCCGCTCCTCACTCTTCGACGCCACCCTGCTTAATTGATCAGTTAGGTTAGAATTGGTGACTCAAGTTTGAGTTAAGCTACTATCTAGATGAGAAATTCTTGTATTAACATTTTTTAGTTCTTTCTCATATGAGGATTGTGGTACTTTAGATGAAATGAAAACCGATTGTACCTTCTTTATCAGTTCATCAAGCTCATTGAACTGCTGGCTGAGTGGTTTGACCGTAAAGCACATGTCCTCCTGCACCTTCGGTTCATTGCTTCCACTATCGGTGTTGTATCCTCTCATCTGAGATACATCAGACACCATGAAGCATCTTCCTCCACTGCTCTCCTCCTTTGCCACATAAGCCTTTCCATGAGTAGGCTTCCTTACTTCATCGTCTTCTGAGTCAGTAGACCAAACTTCAGTGCTACCGAACTCGTCATCAGCAACCGAACCCTGCACAATAAGAGAATTCATAGAAGGGTTAGCGGTAGACTTCTTCTTTCTCAATTCATCCAGCCTTTTCTACAACACAGCTTCCTCATCCTTTCCATCATCCTTTTCAGCCATCTTCTTAAGGACACAATCCTTAGCATAGTGGTTTTTCCCGCCACAGTAGTAACAGCTTACTCCGGAGTCGCCATCCACCTTCGGTTCCTTCTTGGGCTCCTCAACCTTCGGTTCATTGTTAACTTTCTCTGAACTGTAACTCCCCTGCCAGTTTCGGTTTTTATTGCTGGGGAATCTCTTCTTTATGAACCTCTTGGGTTAGACACCATCATAGCATAATCCTCAGACGTGAGGTCATACTCTTCCAAGTTAAGGTCTTCATCCTCCATCACAACTTTACTCTTTGATAGAAGGGCCAACGAACCAAGGCTTGACACAACATTCTTTTCCTGCAGTACTATCTTCTCCTGGGACTTGAGAATACCCACCAGTTTCGCCAGAGAATATGATTTAAACTGTTCATGGGCTTTGACTCTAGACACCACCGCTCTCCATTCAGACCTCAGACCATTTAAGAAAGTAACCTTCTGCTCGATAAGCTTCCTTTCAATATCGTGTTTAATCATTTTGCTGAGAAGATGATTGAAGCGATCGAACGTCTGGGTCACTGATTCTTCGGCTCCTTGCCTAAATTCTCCAAACTCAGATAAGAGCAAGGTTTGGATAGAATGTTCAAGATCTTCGTCTGTAGAGTACAGTTCGCGAAGTCTATCCCAAACTTCCTTTGCCGTCGTGCATGAGCTGACCAACCTAAAGGTGTCGGACTGAAGGGCGAATCTGATTAACCTTAACGCCTTGATATTGCATTGGAATTTGTCCTTCTCGTCTTGTGCAATATCTTTAACATCCTTCAGCAGATCATTGTACTCCTTTTGAGTTTTAATAATCCTGGACGTTGCAGAATGAGAGAATGGTCCATTAATGATGGCTTCCCATATGAGGTATCCATTATCCTCAGATCCTATCACGTAGTCTTCAAAGTGATGCGCCCATACTTTATAGTCATGGGTATATAGGATTGGAATCTTTGTCGTCGAACCAATGCTGTTGGAGATATTAATAGGATTTGATTGCGACTCGTCCATTATGATCGAAAAACCTGTTCAAAGATCAGACTTGTAATAAAGCAGATCAGGGCAAAACAATAAATATCAAGATACGTCAATAATGAGACGACGGCTCAATAAATATCAGTAATTGCGGAAAAACCCTAATTGAAACCTTTTCATAGAAAAGATGTGTATTGATTACACAGCCTCCAGCTCTGATACCAATTGATGAGATTTAAAACCTTTAAATCTATGAAGATCGATTAGATCTCAAACAGGAAAATAAATATAAAACTGTAAGAACACGAAAATAAGAACGAGACAAGTGTGAATCAAACGAGTCGAATGATTAAAACAAAATCCTCAGAAGAGCTCGATTAAGAACATCAACTGTAGAGGATTGGTAGGTTACAAGAACGATTAAAGAAATCTGGAAATACTATCGTTACGCTCTAGAATTATCGTATCAATCGTTAACCTAATATGCATGCAAGCATATACTTATATATTAAACATAATGGGCTCTCGGTTGGACAGGCCCAAACCGGAGTACAAAATAAATAAACTATCGAGCCCAACGACGCAACACTTCAAAATAATCTTCAGCCCAACACAATGGTATTTGGTGTTGTGTGAACCATTTGAGGTGAAACACTTGGGGCACTAAGCTCTTAAAGGTTCAAGACTTCAAGCTCCATCAAAAGGTATGTCATTCTACTAGATTCATGTATTGTATATACTTCATATTATGCTAGTTAGGATGAAACCTTGGATTATTGAATATTTGCATTTATAATAGAGAAAACATAGATCCAAGGTTTATAGGGTTGCATGTACACCATAGGAGTGTTAGAATGCTCAAAACCCATCAGTGCTATTAGAGCCAAGGCTTGTTTTCAATTATACTTGATGCAATAGCTTAAAAATCGAAAATTCTGGCTTTCTGGGCAGTGTACTCGCTGAGTCCATGAAGAAATTCATCCTACTCGTCGAGTAGGTTCATACACTTGACGATTAGGAGCCCCTGACATCGTATTTTTGACTTTTAAGGCTGGAATATGACTAGAATCATTACCCTAAGCTATTTTTTAACCTATAAACCTTTTTTTGATGTGATAATGATCATTCTAATCCAATTCAAAAGATAATTGTCAATAGATTCATGTTTTGTATTAGTTTAATGGTTAGGCTAATTACATGAAAATTGTTTGATTTGAATTGGCTTGTTCATATGAGTTTAATGTAGATCATAGTTTCTTGAAATGCTTGTTAGTTGAATTGAAGATCTTGGTGTTTTTTTAATAGATTCCATAACTTTTCCTCAAGTTATGGAAAAACAAAAGTTTTTTGTGTTAAATCTTCATTAAATCCATAGGTTACACAGCTTGAAGAGTCATTTTCTCATAGATAGTTTTACATACTCCATAATTTGTCCTCAAGTTATGGATGTTCAAGAGTCTCTTCATTAAAGTCTTCAAAACCCATATTAAACTCATATGTGATGAAATTGAAAAGTTTTTTGAATTGTTCAAAACTTGCCCTCAAGTTTTGGAATTTGTAAAGCTTCCCCCCATGAATACTTTAATTCCAAGTTAAGCCCTTAGAATTTTAAAAGTTAAAATTCAACCCTTATACTATTATAATATTATTGGTTTAATATATATATATATATATATATATATATATATATATATATATATATATATATATATATATATAAGAGTAAAGTTAGTCTTACCGTTAATAGGCCTCATTCACGAAGTCGGTCTATAGGGGGGGGGGGAGGGGGGATAAGGTTACTGCCTATAAAATGGCAGTTTAATGAGTGTCCACTCTCACCCACCGCTTCCTTGACTGGTGGAGGGTCGTTAGTCGAATGGTTAAGACAATACTCTAATTCTCCCTTCATTAAAAGTATAATGATGAATACTAAGTAACTAAACACTTATAAATTCTCAATCTTAGTTACTTAGGAAAATGTGCATTTGGTTCTAACCCATGAAATTGCACTTTGTACCTTACCAAGTCATTGGTGGAGCATGTGTGGGTAACCGACACAATAACATGAACTAGTAAGAGTGGCAAAGGGTGACTTAATGTTTATCATAGATGGTGGATCGTGTGTGGGTAACCGGCACATCGATTGGGTGATAAAGATTAAGGGTACCAAGTTAATTTGCGTGGTTATTTACACCTTGTTTGTGATCCTCGGCATCCCAGTCACAAACTTGAGAGGGCACAATCGAGATTTAAACATGCCATTGAAAAGTTAAATGAATCTCAAAAGATTTAGGAGTTTCAATCCAATTAAAACCTAATACCTATTTCATTTTTCATGGTGGAAATTGGTGAATCGTCATTCGCCTACCTTCAAATATTCTGTAGCTTGGATTTCGACGTCCCTCTTCCAAGTTATAAAATATTGT
Source organism: Lactuca serriola (assembly GCF_051521515.1). Classification (NCBI taxonomy): domain Eukaryota; kingdom Viridiplantae; phylum Streptophyta; class Magnoliopsida; order Asterales; family Asteraceae; genus Lactuca; species Lactuca serriola. The sequence goes on along the minus strand of NC_136411.1, from coordinate 94,383,644 downwards.
GTTGGGTCCTAGCCTTAATATTTCAAATTGGGTGTTCGATTAAGGACTTAAATCAACTAACTTGAATTTCTCCCATTGTAGATGTCAAGTTCAGACAACTATGATCTTCCCAAATATCTTGGAACAAGCTTTCCTAATGAAGATGATGTCTCGGGATTGGATCATGGAAATCATACTTCTCTTCCTCCACCTCCTCCGATTATTCTCCTTGACTCACAAGCTCGAAGACTTGAAAAGTTCAAGATCACTCAAGTCCTACATGCAATGAAACATAAAGATGGAAGACCTGCGTGTACTCTTGTCTTAGAGATGAATTCACACATTGACAGGTTGAGAATATTAGGTGTCGATATCCCAAGGAAGTTGGATATTGAGTGGGTTCTTCAGTCACTTCCTGAGTCGTATAGTGAGTTCATTAAGGACTACTATGTGACAGATCATGACATGACCCTTATTGATCTTTCTTATTTGCTTGTTGTTGCTGAATCAGAAATGTTTTGGACATTGACAATAGTAACATTGGAAGTCCAGAATAGCTTTCTCTTCCCAATGGAAAGGGATCGGCCTTGGTCAACTCGGTTGTCCGAAAGGTAAAGGGAAAGGTTAAGTCTGTGATTATTCCGTGTAACACTCCCAAAGAGTCTATATGTTTTTATTGTGAAGAGTAGGGACATTGGTTGCGAAGCTACCCTAACTACCTGAAAGATCTGAGAGAAGGTAGAATCAAAAAGTTTGACTCTGCTTCAGGTAAGTTCACTATCTAACTCTGTTAACTTCCTAATTGTTGATTCTTAATACATGATGTGACTAGATTGCATTTTGATGTTTGGCTGGATCAAGAAAAGGGAAGGAAACTTAAAGGAAGATTATGTTGAATCTGATCACGAAGATGGATTTCAATCGCATGGTTCGAAGATCGGATTTTTGAGCTACTACTTAGAAATTATGATAGATTGTTAGGAAATATGTAATAGCATAGTTTTCATTTAAAGTTGCATTGTAAGGAAAAAGTTTTTTCCGCATTTTATAAATAAATAAAATTTTGTTTTAATTTATATCTTGTTACAATGGCATTTATGAAAATATGATGTTTGTATGTTTCTAGCAATATTGGAAATTTGAATTTGATTCTTTCATTTGTGGTAGTGTCTAAATTTACCCAAATAAGGAAAGATTCTCATCACCTCAGTTTCAATTGGACCAAAACTTGGAATCATGCAAGTTGTATTGTATGATGAATGAGAATTTTCATCTTTGGAAAAATTAAGACTAATTTCTTGTTCACATGTATATGTGAGTCAAATGAAGGACAAAGGGATCGGGTACACTTGGTTGTGCGCTGCTCAGGTCCACCACAAAGATCGATACGGCTATTCGTCATGATTTACTAAAAGTTAGTAAATATGGTTACACTTACAAGTTTTAGTGTAATAATGAAACATTGGAAAAGCTTCAGTGTATGGCAGGATAGATGAGAAGAATCAAATTAGGCAGAAAGATAAAAGTTACTCGAATCTGAAAAAATGGGAGAGTACTTTAGTATCATGTTTTATGATCATCTTAATGATTATGAAACCATATCGTAATTCATCCTCTAAGGACATCGTAGTGCGTTCTTATGGCTAAGAAGAGGAGTCATCAATTGTTGAAGTGGTTAAATCGAGAAGATAAGTCATACTTCGTTCCAAAAACAATTCATAGAGTCATACTCCAAGATTGTAACTTGAGTGACATATCTTAAAGAAGGTCTATAAAACTTTTCAAATGTAAGAGTAAAATGTGTTCTACTCTTGTACATTTGAAATTGGTAAGTTGTGATGTTTTCGATAGAACAGAGACCAACTAAGGTGAATTGTGTGAAATGTTTGTCTTGATAAGAATCCGCACTATCTCTTGAATATGTGTTTGTCAGGGAATGGTTCTTGGCAAGAGAGTCTTATGATGGGTTTTGAGCAATACATCATTCCTATGGTGTACATGCAAACCCTAATAGCTTTTGGATCTAGTTTGTCTAATGAACATGCAATTGAATATCCAAGGCTATAAACCCTAGATCTAGCATACAATTAATCATATTAACATAAGATTGGGGTTTAGATCTTACCTTGATTGTTATGTAGCAATAACAATCTCAAATCCTCCTTTGTAATGGATTTAGAAAGCTTAGAGTCACAAGTGTCACTCCTCTAATGGCTCACAAACACCAAGAGCAAGAGGATGAAGAATGATAAGAGAGGAGGCACCCAAAAACGTGTAGAAACCCTAAGGAATTAATTGGCCACGTTTTTGGTGCACTAGGGGTCCTTAAATAGTGAGGCTATTAGGGTTATCTAACAAGGAAACCCTAAGTTGATTGCTTAGGCCCTAAGCAACCTATGGACTCCTTCCTTAGAGGCCTTGGACGATTTCTAATGGGTTTCCCCATGGAATTTGTCCACTCCATCCTCTATGGAGTCCATTAGCTTAATATTCAACTATCACACAATTGACAGTTCTAGTCCCCTTTATTTAATTAATCTCTTTTAGCCACAAAATTAATTCTTATTAATTATTAACTAACATTAATTAAACAATATGATTTCTCCTTTAATATATTATTCTCATAATATATTAATAAATCATTATTACTCCTCTCTCTCCATAATTCATCCTATCAAGTTGCTTTGATGAAGGCAACCCAAAAGGACCATGCACCATCGAGCCAAATACATACCAAAATAGTTATGGAATTAGACATTAATCCAAGAGTCTCCCACTTGGATAAGTCTAATAACTCTTATGCATATAACTTCAGATCCTGATCTTCAATCGTAGCTTTGAAAAGCCGCTGTCAACTCTGATCTTATCAGATACGCGTCCTTTAGATAAGGGATCATATATTCCTCCATTCTAGATATCGTATAGACTGAGACATGGATTTAAATCATTCTCTTTGTCTATGTGCCGTTTCCCGATTTCTGATTTATGACGACTGTCAACAGACTACAATTGAACACATCAATTAGTCCCGGCTTGGCCAAGCGCTTATGTGTCATCACTAAATCATCGAGGGGCCCACATATATCGCTTTCATCCCACTTTGGATAAAAGGAACGAATAAACTTTGATTCAATGCTTGCTTGCACTCACTCATCGAAACACACACAACAATATGTTTTATGACACCAAGGTACTGGTGCGTTTACATATTATCAATGTGTAACCGACTCGCAAGATACAACTCACACATCTCGGTTTCAAGAATATAAGATATTATCGTCTCACCAATCACTCGTGATAAAATCCATGAAGTGATCCAAGTGAGCGTGGGTTTAATCCAATGCTCAAATCATATTCATAAGCACTCATGAACGTTGCAGCAAACATTTGCTTATGTCTAATACACTTTAGACAATCCACACACCAATTCACAACAGTCTTCATTCGTAGATACTTCCAACATATGAACGACTGTGGTCCGTTCGAATAATTTGATTGTTCTGAACCAATGAAATTATTCAGGAAGTCAAAACATGCAAAGTAAAATACAAGAATAATACTAATCCCATATGGACCCAAACTCTGGGTATAAATAAAACATTTTATTTAATCACCATATTGATTACTCCTTATTTGTTGTTTCGGGTAATCAACTTTTTACTTGAATTATTACTACACTTGTCCCATGCTCTCAACATGCACACAATGTTTACCTACGGTCCTTACTTTGTGAAATAGATCAAATGAACACATTTCCAATGATACTCATTTCACAACTCCCAATCCTTATCATAAGTATAAGAATATCAAATTCTTGTTACTTATGCTAGATTCTAACATTTTATGCAATAATTCTTTTCGTAAATTTATAGCTCAAAATCATCAAGACTTGGCCAATCTCTATCAGAAACAATTCTATAGATATGATGTCTCTCGCTCAAAGTACATTCCTTTGAACATCCTTCTTGCATAAAAGTTTCTAATCTACATATAGATTCTCAATATCAAACTCCCAATATGGAAACATTTCCATATTTGCCATATGACAATTCATTCTTAATAAAATCTAATCTATCCATAATAATGCCATCCAATACCATACTTCCAACCACTCACAAGCGACCAATCCACAACGAGCTTTGGATCGTCCTTTGATAGTTGTTTAATTATTTTAGTTAAAACCGATTCTAGTCATTTTTCCCTCTAAATGCGCTAGACATTTGGAAAATTTTAGAATGGTCAAATATAATAGCACTAGCAATCAATCATTTACCCGAAGTGTATGGGACACGATGCATAATGTCTTACATAAAGGTATGAAACTTTATCAATCTTCTACCATAATATTTTATGTGTCTCGTTCTTACAATTCGAACTATGAAGAGGGATACCGTAATCATAATCGAAATTTAAGAACACACTATGTATCATTTGACTAAATTTATTAAAATTTCTCAATCTAAGCTTTAGATTTTGAAACGAAGTACAATATTTTCTCCCTTAATTATAGAAAAACAACTTTTCAACCCTCACAACTTTGCAAAGTATAACTCTTGTTTTCTATAATTAATATTGCTAACTTGCAATACTTTCCTTAATGATCATACAAGCACAACATTTATGCTCCCACTATCATGATGATTATTATCATATAAGCATAACACTTATGCTCCCACCAGCTTTGACATGTTTTAGAAAACAACTGAACTTCCGGAAAACAATACTTATTGAATTTCTGAAGTTCATATTTCTAATACCTAATGCTTTGATAATCCTTTATCCAAGCTTTTTAAACTTATACATCCTTGCCTTAGATAGCTCATATGTGTGTCTAAACAATTAAGACTAATTGCCAAATCTCACAATTCGAATTATGGAAAGGGATACCGTTACCATAATCGAATTCGAGAATACAATTTTAACAATCACTATCTTCTTAAAATCTCTCTTAGTGAAAGCATTTCCTCACAGTCATTTTCATGAAGAATGGAATCTTATGACACTTATATTTTAATGGTGTATGTGTTCCTATCCATGCGAATTTGTCAAAACCAAAGTTTGCGACAAATCCAAACTCATATGGACTGAACTTTCTCAATCTTGATTTCTTGCCTTATGGTAACACGAGTGCCCACCATGTCTTCCAAGTAGTTAAGCAGCTCACCCTTTCCTATCAATGTACTTTTCATTGATCAAGGTGCTTGCCTTTTATGCTTTCAAATGAGAACTCATAGAACTCACATGCATAATTAACTCAATTGGAATGGCACAGAAACAAAATAATGTCAACACGATAGGTTGTAAACCTCAAATCGTGTGCTAGTGATGATTGATAAGGTTTATTCTTGATTAGTTCTTGAAACTTTTCAAGACCATTAAGACTCCCACTGACTCCTTGACATATAATATTCTTTTATCAATAAACATTTCTCGACAAACAAATATTCAAGAGTTAGTGTAGCTTTTATCAAGACAAAACACTTCACAAAATTGGTCCTAGTTGGTCTTTGTCTTATCCAAGACATCACAACTTTCCAATTTCAAATGTGCAAGAATAAGAAAACCTTTTCAGATTCCACATTTGATGAATGTTATAAACCTTCTTAAGACTTGTCACTCAATTCACAATCTTAACTCTAAGACTTGATATTGAAACGAAGTATGATTGACTTCTTGATTTAACCATTTCTTCAATTCTTGATTCCTTTTCTCAGACATACAATTGCACTAAGACTCACTTAGAGGATTAATTGAGATATGGTTCTTAATCATTAAGACCTATCATAAAACATAATAAAAGATACTCTTCCTTCTTCTTAGAATAGAGAAACTTTTATCTTTCTGCCTACTTGATTTTTCTTTATTTGTTCTGCTATTTATTGAAACTCTTTCAATCAACTGAGAATTACACTTGATCTCATAAGTATAATCATATTTACTTAACCTTAGTAAATCATGACGAATATCTTTGTTACTCTTGTGGTGGACTTGATCAACACACAACCTTGTGTACTCGATCTCCTAGTCCTTCACTCAACACTTTGTCAACGAATTAGTCTAATTTCCAAATATGAAATTTCTCATTCATCATGCAACCAAGTTGTATGATTCCAAGTTTCTGTCCAATTGAAACTTGGGCGATGAGAAACTCTCCCTATTTGGTAAATTCTTGACATTTCCACAAATAACATAATCCATTATTGCTAATAACAGAAACATTCAAACATCAATTTTTCATGAACGCCATTGCAAGGATAAATAAATAATATAAAATCAAAATTTATATTATTGCGAAAAAAATTGTCCTTACAATGCATTTCAATTGAAAAAACTATGTTGTTACATATTCCTAAGCAATCTATTCTAACTCCAAGTAGTAGCTTAAGAATCTAATCTTCAAGCAATGTGATCGAAATCCATTTCTTCACGATTAGATTCAGCTCCCTTCTTACCTTAAGCTTCCTTTCTTTTCTTCGATCCTACAAAACATCAAAATGTAATCTTATCAATCATGTATCAAGAATCTAGAATAGGAGCTTAAAAGTGTTAGTTAATGGATTTTACCTAAAGTAGAGCCATACGTTTTGACTCTCCCATCTCTTAGATCTCTTAGGTAAATAGGACAACTTCGTTTCCAATGTCCCTTCTCTTGGCAATAAAAGCAAATGGATTCCTTTGGGATGGCACATGGAACTATCTCAGAATCTACCTTTTCTGGATCTCCAATGTCACCATTTTCAATATCCATTGAAGTTTGGGAGTTTGATTCACCAGACAAATTTGCTCAACTAGCTCGCCAAATCATTGCTGATTCAGCAACTATAAGCAAATAGGTCAAATCAATGAGGGTCATGTCATGATCCATCATATAGTACTCTCTAACGAACTCACTATATGATTCAGGAAGCGACTGAAGAACCCAATCAACAGCCAACTTACCTGAAATCTCGACACCCAACATCCTTAACCTATCAATGTGTGACTTTATCTCTAAGACGTGTACACACACATGTTTTCCATGTTTACTTGCCAAAACGGCTTGAGTGAGGTTGAACTTTTCAAGCCTTCGAACTTGTGGGTTAGGGAGAATAATTGAAGGAGGTGGAGGAAGTGAAGCATGATCTCTTGTTCCCCGATCGAATCGTGGAATATCATATTCATGTGGAAAGCTTGTTCCACAGGATTTTGGAGGACCATAATTGTCATACATTCACATCTACAAAACGGGAGAAAATTCAAGTTAAGTTGATTAGGATCCTCGATGTGACACTAAAATGAAACATCGAGGCTAGGATCCAACACAATACCCTACAACCTAGAAGAGGGATGCCGTAATCCAGTTGTAGAATATTTGAAGGTAGGTAAATGGCGATTTACCAATTTCCACCATGAAAAACGAAAAAGAAATTTAAGATTTAAATCTATTGAAAATTCCTAGATCGTTTGAGATTCATTGAACTTTTCAATGTCATGTTTAAATCTCGATATGCCCCTCGATTTGTGACTGGGATGCCGAGGATCACAAAACAGGGTGTGAATAACCATGCAAACTTACATGGTGCCCCCAAATGTTATAGTCACCTATTCGATGTGCCGGTTAACCATACACGCTTCACCGAAGTATAACAAACAGTGAGTCACCCTTTGCTACCTTTGCTTAGAACCATTTAGTGTGCTGGTTAACCACACACGCTCCACTAACGTCTTCGCAAGGGCACAACGTGTAATTTCATAGAATTGCATCAATTCACTTTTGCCTAAAGTAACTAAGACTGGGAATTTTGTAAAAGCATTTAGTTACTTTTGTACTTCATTATACTTATAATGGAAGGTTTCTGTCCTATCCTACCCGTTCGGCTAATGACCCTCCACTAGTCAAGAGTGCGGTGGGTAAGAGTGGATACCCATTCAATCGCCATTTTATAGGCAATTTCCTTAAACACCCCTTATAGACCAGCTTCGTGAATGAGGCCTACTAACGATAAGACTGACTGTTTACTCGTACATATATAATACTAGACTTTTAATGTTATATATATCGTATAGGGTGTATTTTACACTTTTAAAATACTAGGTGTTCTAAGTTAATAAATTATACTTTTAATTTAATTAAATGTAAACCAACACTTTATGGGTTTATTAAATCTCTTTTAATTATACACCTTAATTAATTAATAAAACCATAAGGGTGTGATTTGAACTTTTCAAAACAATACTAGGGTTTTAGAATTTAACATTTCTAAATTAAACTTTTAATCAACTTTTAAAATCCAAAACTTGAAGGCAAGTTTTGAAACATTTCAAAACATTAGGGTTTAACTTATTTAAATTTCAAAAACAAAACTTTATAGTTCAAATTTAAACTATAAAACCTAAAGGGATTAATTTGAAACTTTTCCAAACTTTGTCAAGAATATTCTAGATCACAAAATTCAATAAGGCAATTAACAATTAATTGGTGGTTATCTAATTTGACCTAGTCCAAATTCTTGCAAGATAATTCATCAAATCACTCAAATAATTAAACATTATCCTATAAGGCAACAAATATTTGATTAATTGGTAATTATCTTCTATTTTGGTAAGGATATTCACCCAAAATCAATAAAAATCAGATTTCATTCATCAAAAACGTTTTTGGTAATAATCCTAAGCCAAAATAGCACAAAATCCCGATTTTTCCTCTTTCTGACCAACTGACTCGTCGAGTCAGGCATGGACTCGGCGAGTTCACCATGGACTTGGCGAGTTCATCTATGGACTCGGCGAGTTCAGCCCCCATAAACCCTAAATTTCAAACTTTAATCAAGGATAATTCACAATAGCATCAAATACATCAAACAAACATCCATGACTCTGATACCACTGATGGGTTTTGAGCAATACATCATTCCTATGGTGTATATGCAAACCCTAATAGCTTTTGGATCTAGTTTGTCTAATGAACATGCAATTGAATATCCAAAGCTATAAACCCTAGATCTAGCATACAATTAATCATATTAACATAAGATTGGGGTTTAGATCTTACCTTGATTGTTATGTAGCAATAACAATCTCAAATCCTCCTTTGTAATGGCTTTAGAAAGCTTAGAGTCACAAGTGTCACTCTTCTAATGGCTCACAAACACCAAGAGCAAGAGAATGAAGAATGATAAAGAGGAGGCACCAAAAAACGTGTAGAAACCCTAAGGAATTAGTTGGCCACGTTTTTGGTGCCCTAGGGGTCCTTAAATAGTGAGGCTATTAAGGTTATCTAACAAGGAAACCCTAATTTGATTGCTTAGGCCCTAAGCAACCTATGGTCTCCTTCCTTAGAGGCCTTCGACGATTTCTAATGGGTTTCCCGAAAGAATTCGTCCACTCCATCCTCTATGGAGTCCATTAGCTTAATATTCAACTATCACACAATTGATAGTTCTAGTCCCCTTTATTTAATTAATCTCTTTTAGCCACAAAATTAATTCTTATTGATTATTGACTAATATTAATTAAACAATATGATTTCTCCTTTAATATATTATTCTCATAATATATTAATAAATCATAATTACTCCTCTCTCTCTCTCTCTCTCTCCATAATTCATCCTATCAAGTTGCTTTGATGAAGGAAACCCAAAAGGACCATGCACCATCGGGTCAAGTACATACCAAAATAGTTATGGACTTAGACACTAATCCAACATCTTATATGTCAAGAGGACAGTGGGAGTCTAAAAGATCCTGAAAGAGTTTCAGGAACCGTTCAAGAATAAAACACGTAGTTTATCACTAGCGCAACTTGAGGTTTGTAACCTGTCGTGTTGACATATTCCTATTTTTGTGCCCATTCCAGTTAACGTTGACTATGCATGTGAGTTCTACAAGTTCTCAGTTGTTTGCATAACTACTTGGAAGCAATGACAGGCCCTTGTGCAACTAGGTGGCAAGAAGTTAAGATTGCACAAGTTTAGTCCATATGAGTTTTGGATTTATCACTAACCTTGTCTTCTGATTATGGTTTTGACAAATTCACATGGATAGGAACACATACACCATAAAGTCTAAGTGTCATAAGGTTTCTTTCTGATTCATGAAAATATTGGTGAGGAAACGCTTTCACTAAGTAGGTTTTAAGTGGATAGCAGTTGTGATATTTTCATTCTCAAAGTCGTTAGTGGAGCACGTGTGGGTAACCGACACACTAACATAGACTTGTGAGAAATCGAAAAGGTCTAAACAATTGAGACTATGATTACGACATCCCTTTTCATAGTTCTAAAATTGTTTAGACACACATGTGAGCTATCTAAGGAAAGGTGTATGTTTTTGATAAATTTTTGTCAAATAATCTCGTATCAGAAATCTGAACTTTGGTAAGAAAGTCAATAAAGTATTGATTTGTAAAAGTCCAGCTGATTTATGGATACATGTCAAAGCTAGGGGGATCATAAGTGTTATGCTAATAATTATCATGTTAGTGGGATCATGATAATTATGATAAGTGTTGCAAGTTAGCAATGTTAATTATAGAAACAAAAGTTTCAATTGAGAAATTGTTGTTTTGCTATAATTAAGGGAGAGTAAATTATACTTAATTTCAATTCTAAAAGCTTAGATTGAGATTTTAATCATCTTTAGTCAACGATATATATATATATATATATATATATATATATATATATATATATATATATATATATATATATATATATGAATTTTATGTTGGAATGGTTCCACATAAGGAAATTCTATATATATTGCGTTCTCAAAATTCGATTATGATTACAGTATCCTACTTCATAGTCGAATTATGAAAACATGGCAAATAAAAAAAAATATTGTAGCAAAAAACTGGTCTAGGATCATGTCTTTATGTGAGACATCATGAATCGTATCCCATATGCTTCAGGTATAGGATCGATTACATGTGCTATAAAATTTATCCTTTCTAAATTTTCCAAATTCCTAGGGCATTAAGAGGGGAAAAGTTCTAGAATTGGATATGAATAAAATGATTGAGCAATTGTTGAGGACAATCTGAGGTTTTACCAAAGATTGGTTGCTCATGGACAGTTGGAAGTATGGTGTAAATTCTTGGAAAGGACCATATTGACATACTCTGAAAAGAGGCAACTATTGTTCAGAAGTGATAGTCAAAATGGGAATATGGAAATGTCTCCATAGGTGGAAGTTATTCAATCTGTGTTTGATAAGAAAAAAACCTTAATGCAAGAAGGATGTTCAAAGGAATGTACTTTGAATTTGAGACTTCTCTTCCATGGAATTGATTTCCATTGGAGTACTTTGTAATGTCTGTTGCCAAGTCTTTGTGACTTTGTGCATAGTCATTACAAGATGATCAATGTATATGAGTTTAGAATCTAATAGATTTCAGTAAATGGTAGGAATTTAAACTTCTTACACTTACGATAAGGATTTGGGATTGTGAAATGAGAATCACTGGAATTATGTTCAATTGATTTATTCCACAAAGTAAGGATCATAGACAAACATAGTATGCATACTTGGTGTATGGTATAACTATTGTTTGGACAAACATAGTGTGCATGCTTGGAGCATGACATGACTATAGTTTTAATTCATAAGTTCTGAGACCATATTGGATTCGATTATTCTTGTGTTTCACTTTGCATATTTTGACTTCCCGAATAACTAGGTTATTCAAACTTTCCACAGTCGATCGTACTTTGGAAGTAGGTATTGAGGCAAGACTGTCATGAAGGGTCTGTAATTTGTCTGGGACAAAGTGGCTGCAATGTTCATGAGTGCTCCTGGAATGAGATTCGAGTATTGGATTCAACCCACGCTCATTTGAATCACTTCATGGATTTTATCACGAGTGAATTATGAGACGATAATATCTTATATTCTTCAAATGGAGACGTGTGAGTTGTAGTTACGTATCAGTTGCACATTGACATATGTAAACACAACTAGTAACTTGGTTGTTATAAAACATACCGTTGTGTGTAATTTGATGAGTAAGTACAAACGAACACTTGGATTAAAGTTTATCCATTCCTTTTTCCCTTGGAGGGATAAAATCGATATCGGGAAACAACAAATGGACAGAGAGAATGATTATAATCCATGTCTCAGTCCATATGATATCTAGAATTGAGGAATATATGATCCCTTATCTAATGGACATGTCATTGACTGGGTCAGAGTTCGGCAGCGACTCTAAGAGCTACGATTGCTAGTCGGGATCTTGGAGTCATACGCAATAATAGTTTTAGACTTATCCAAGTAAGAGACTACTGGATTAGATTTCTAAGCCCATAACTATTATTGGAATGTATCCGACCCGAGAGTAGCATGGTCCATTTGGGTTGCATGGCATCAGAACAATTGGATAGACAAAAAGAGAAAAAGGATACTTATGATATATATTAATATATTATAAGTTATAATATATTAATATGAAATCATATTATTTAATTAGTATTGATCAAGAATTAATTTAGTGATAAAAAAGGAACTAATTAAATATGGACCCTTTTATATATATAGGACGAGCCATGTTCATTTAGTTTGGGCTAAGCTTTCATGGATAGTCCATGGAGTTTTTAACCCATGGATCGTATGGAAATGAAAGGTCATGGGTATTTGGGTTTACATCAATGTAACCCTAATCCTCCACACTATATAAAGAGGTCTCTAGTTCATGAAATGGGTACTAGTGTAAAGTTTACAAGAGGGAAAATCTGATTTGATAAGAGTGAACTTAAGTATTCTTCTTCTCAAGTTATTCCAAGGGTATTTGGCATTGTGTGAACTAGTTGAGGTGCAACACTTAGGGCACTAAGCTCTTAAAGGTTCAAAACTTCAAGCTCCATCGAAAGGTATGTTATTCTACTATATTCTTGTATTGTATATATTTCATATTATGCTAGTTAGGATAAAACCTTGGAATATTGAATATTTGCATGTATAGTAGAGAAAACATAGATTCAAGGTTTATAGGGTTGCATGTACACCATAGGAGTGTTAGAATGCTCAAAACCCATCAGGTACTTTGGTCTCTATCGGGAAGATCATCGAGTGTTATGTGGTACGTTCCAAGAGTCAAGTGTTACGTGGTATGTTCCAAGACTCAAGTGTGGTGTATCTAGTGAAACATTATGTGGGATAGACTGTTGGCATACCAATTAGTGATGGTTGGAACCCTAAGTGGGTGAGAACTGGTATTCTGTTGAGAGGATCAGCAAACCGTGCAAGTATGGTTAGAGGACGGGTTATGAAGATCTAAAACACAGACTTACGAGACATGGGTTATGGGTGGAAAAGGTCAGCTGGAAAGTTACATGATGTATGTGTATGTGCTTAAGAAATGATGACTGAATCCATGGCAAGTGGCTGTTGATCAGAGAATTTTATTTTGGTTAGGGATTTTCGGATTGCAAGGGTTGAGTGGGAGAGCATCAGTCACTGAGGTCAGGGTTCAATATCGGGGATTTGCTAGTTTGGAGTATATATTGTGATCTATACTATAGGAGGGACAACAACTGATTTATCAACCAATTTCAGAGTCGGTGTGAGCAGTTTCTTATGGGTTGTGATCAATAGAGGATGGAATTTCAGATTTTCTTCAATGTGTTTTCAGTCGTTGATGATTCCTCCATGTTTCAATTTGTGAGATTGGAGTATTTCTTGGTATCCGAGTATGATGTTGTGAGTGGAATATTAGTGGTTGAGGCAGAACCTCGTGAGATCAAGCAATGGTGAATCGCGGTATCTGAGTATGATGCCGTGAGTGGAAAATCAGTGGTTGAGGCAAGACAACATGAGATTCTGTGATGCTGTACTGAGGTAACATAGTATGATGTCCTAAATTTTTGGTCATGTTGAGTCTCGAGTTCTGAGATGGCAAGTGGAGTACGAGTGAATATTGTTCCAGTGGGAACCCATCAATTAATTGTCGTCGGAGTGGGACTATTCAAGGGTGTAACTATGCTAAGAAAAGTGCCTTGTCTTCGAGAAATTACATCAGGAGTGGTGGTGCATAAGCTGGGTGGGTGTACGCACCTATCTATGTTAGGCAGCGGAGCATGAGTTAGTGAACTCAGTGTAGTGATGGCTTGATGATGAGATTATGGGGTGATAAGAGAGTGAGTAGATTTATAGTGCCTAAAATACTCATATATCATTTATAGTTCCTTTAAGTTATAACATAAGTTATTTATAGTGCCTAAAATACTCATATATCATTTTAATGTAATGAACTTGGTATGTTTTAAACTTGTTGTCGTGTTATAGTATCATAAAATACTCCCATAATATCTTATCCTTATGTTTTGATCTAGAATTTCCTTGAATAGTGTTAGGTAAGTTTTAAGACTGTTGCAACACCACATCACTCCCAAACACATGTTGGTCACATCTCGAATGAATATAGTTGATCAGGCTATATTGATCCTAGTTGTGATTACATAACTGTCCGGGTTTGACCGTAGTGTTCAACCTTTAAATACTTATGTTCCGTTCTTCTTGTGATACTTGTTCTAGTATCTATATATGTATAAGCATGTATGGATACTTTTATAAGGTATTGTTATATACTTAAAATATAATATCATCCAGAGCACTTAAACCCCATTGTATTTATAGTTGTATGTCTTTTATCGGTTGATATACTTAATTAACTATAAACAATGCTCTGATACCAATCTGTCACACCCCAAAACCGGAACGATGGAAACGTTCGAGGGTGGAGGACGTCATGTTTAGTATCACAAGACATGCATCATAGTAATCAATGTAATAACCAACCATTTCATTAGAAAGAAATTGTTTACAAGGTATGTGGATCACATAACATAGACTATAAAGTGAATAACAAAACAAGACTTGAAGCGATACTGCTCCGTCTTCTAAATCCCAGTGCGCGTACCTGTCTACTGGTCTCCCGAGAGTACATGTTATTTTGAAAGCGTAGATCAGCATTTAAGTTGGTGAGTTCATATGATTTTAATGATGTAAGTAAGTTGTAAGCTCTTTTAGAAAAGTTCGCTTGCTCCTCCAGATAATCCTATATTTCCTGCTTTGATGAAAGATAAGTAAAAATGACTCTACAATGCTTTCTATGAGTACTAAATGGATACAAGTTATATAAAAGCCAGAGTAAACAAACAATCGATTGTGTGTATCTGCCCTAAGACCACAACCAAACAAGGAACAAGAAATGAAGCGGAAAGCACACATCCCAGTGTTTGTTAGATCTTAGTTGTATATAATCCTGGTATTCACTTGGTACTCACGGAGTTAATTGTAATAGTTCCTTTATATTTGATGAAAAGATTCTTTAAGAAAACCCTTATTTCTTTTAGTAAAAATGTTAACCACAGTGGTTCCTTCTATAATCACTTAGTTTATACTAGCTATATATAATCTAATACTGAATAGCTAGTTAATTGTGTGAATCTGCCCTAAGCCCACAACCAAACAAGGAACATGAAATGAGGCGGAAAGCACACATCCAACTACCTACCGTGTATTAATTATATATAAACCTGATGTATAAACTATGGTATTATAAAGTTAACCACCTAAGGTCCTTTAAGTTTATACTAGTTTAATAAAACGGATTAAACCCTTTACTGGTAAGTTTCTAGTTTTGTCTACCAAATGTTCTATTTGAAAAGTATGTTTTGTACTAGAAAACGGTGTATTGAATTTGTATACTATGACCTGGACCATACATGCTACCCCTTATGATTACTTGGCGTATATAAAGGTAGGATCGAATAGATAGTAGGCTGGATGAATCTGCTCTAAGCCTACAACCATACAAGGAACATGAAATGAAGCGGAAAGCACACATCCTACTACCTGTCGAATCCGATTAATATATATCCCTGATGTATACACTAAGGAATCATAAAGTTAGCATTTTAGGCCCCCTTTCTACTGAATGTACTAGAATCGACCGTTCTGTTTGTCATTTGTAAAATGTAAGTTTTCCCTAGTTTATAACTATCTTAACTCGAAAATAGTTTGCATTAACTTTCAAGTGGAACTGTGACAATATGAAAGTAGTGGGAAAATGTAAGTACACAGTTGTCTTTTGAATTGACATCCTGACGTACTGATTACCTTAAAACATGTTTGTTTTATTAAGGTCATAATGTGATGGATAGTACCCATACTATACGCTTTCCATGCTAGAGATTCTGGGGACCAAACGCGACTTCAGCAAACAAATTGATAGGCCGTGTAGATTCACATTAATGTTATATGATCATGTATACCCAATTTACTATCACCTTTTGTTTAGAACAACAAGTTAGTGATTATTGGTATAGTTAGATCCTGTAGTGTTCTCCTGCTATAGCATTTAGTATGTTCGTTTTGTTATAGTATCTTAGTATGTTCTTTTTATTATCATGTATAGTGTATAGTATGTGTCTCTGATGTATTGTATCTACCTCCCTATTTCTCTTTATAGTATGCTCTAGTATCAAGTATGAAATGAACCTCTAAACTATACCCCTTATAGTTTACTAGTGATTTACTTGAACTGTTATTGAAAAGACTCATTTTACTACTAAGTTATGCTTGTACTTTAAAAACGGAGTTTTGTTAAACTATAAAGTAACATAGCTTTAAAAGAGTTTTTGAAATGTTTTGATCACTTATAAAAGTGTTGGGATGAAGATTATTTTGATGATTGCGTCTTTTGGGCTCGATAGTTTAGTTATTTTCTATTCCGGTTTGGGCCTGTCCAACCGAGAGCCTTTTATGTTTTATATATAAGAATATGCTTGCATGCATATTAGGTCAACGATTTTAGCGATTCATCTAGAGCATAACGATAGCATTACAGGTTTCTTTAATCGTTCTTGTAACCTACCAATCCTCTACAGTTGATGTTCTTAATCGAGCTCTTCTGAGGATTTTGTTTAATCATTCGACTCGTTTGATTCAATCTTATTTCGTTCTTATTTACGTGTTCTCATTATTTTATATTTACATACTTGTTCAAGATCTAATCGATCTTCATAGATTAAAGGTTATTTTTTAATCTCATCAATTGGTATCAGAGCAGGAGGCTGTGTAATCAATACACATCTTTTCTGTGAAAAGGTTTCAGTTAGGGTTTTTCCGCAATTACTGATATTTATTGAGCCGTCATCTCATTATTGACGTATCTTGATATTTATTATTTTGCCCTAATCTGCTTTATTACAAGTCTGATCTTTGAACAGGTTTTTCGATCATAATGGACGAGTCGCAATCAAATCCAATTAATATTTCCAACAGCATTGGTTCGACGACAAAGATTCCAATCCTATATACCCATGACTATGAAGTATGGGCGCATCACTTCGAAGACTACGTGATTGGATCTGAGGATAATGGGTATCTCATATGGGAAGCCATCATTAATGGACCGTTTTCTCATTCTGCAACGTCCAGGACCATTAAGACACAAAAGGAGTACAATGATCTGCTGAAGGATGTTAAGGATATTGCACAAGACGAGAAAGACAAATTCTAGTGCAATATCAAGGCGTTAAGGTTAATCAGATTCGCCCTTCAATCCGACACCTTTAGATTGGTAAGCTCATGCACGATGGCGAAGGAAGTTTGGGATAGACTTCGTGAACTGTATTCTACAGATGAGGATCTTGAACATTCTATCCAAACCTTGCTCTTATCTGAGTTTGGAGAATTCAGGCAAGGAGCCGAAGAAACGGTGACCCAGACATTCGATCGCTTCAATCATCTTCTCAGCAAGATGATCAAACATGACATTGAAAGGGAGCTTATCGAGCAGAAGGTTACTTTCTTAAATGGTCTGAGGTCTGAATGGAGAGCAGTGGTTTCTACAGTCAAAGCCCATGAGCAGTTTAAATCATACTCTTTGGCGAAACTGGTGGGTATTCTCAAATCCCAAGAGAAGATTGTGGTGCAAGAGAAGAACGTCGTTTCAAGCCTTGGTTCGTTGGCCCTCCTATCAAAAAGTAAAGCTGTGATGGAGGATGAAGACCTCAACTTAGAGGAGTATGACCTCACGTCTGAGGATTATGCCATGATGGTGTCCAATCCCAAGAGGTTCATAAAGAGGAGCTCAGGGAATACAGATCTCTTGCAAATGGTGGCAACGTCAAGTTTGGAAATAATTCTTTCGGCACCATAAAGGGATACGGTATGATAACAAATGGTGACTTTACTATAAGGAAGGTGGCTTATGTGGAAGGACTCCAACACAACCTCATCAGTGTATCTCAGCTTGTTGGAGGTACAGGTCTAAAAGTCTCATTCGATGATGAAGGTTCTGAAATTACTGAGAAAAAGACAAAGAAGGTAATTCTCAAGTCCGAGCGAAAGGGTGAAATGTTTCCTCTGAATCTTAAACCCATCAAAGGAAATCCAGCTATATGCCTGTTATCAAAAGCTCAATCTGACGAAAGCTGGTTGTGGCACCGAAGACTCTCTCATCTCAACTTTAAAGATATCAACCGACTTGTCACTAGGGGTCATGTTTGGGGTCTTCCATTGCTCAAGTTTGACAAAGATCATTTGTGTGCTGCATGCGAAATGGGGAAGCAGAGTCGTCAAAGTCACCCATCTATAATCAACACAAAAGTTGTTGAACCACTCGAATTACTTCATATCGATTTGTGTGGTCCTTCATCTATCGAAAGCATCGGTGGTAGCAAGTATATTCTTCTTATTGTTGATGACTTTTCACGATTTTCATGGGTGTTCTTTCTAAAGCTCAAATCTGAAGCGACTCATAAGCTGAAATTGTTCATCAAGCAGATTGAGGTACAGCTCAAGAAGGTCGTTCGCAACATTAGGAGTGACAATGGTCTGGAATTCAAGAACAAGGAGTTTGAAGAGTTTCTAGCAGAAAAGGGAATAAGTCACAACTTCTCAGCTCCCTACACACCTCAACAGAACGGAATAGTCGAAAGACGAAACCAATCTTTGTGTGAAGCTGCCCGAACTATGCTAAGTTTCGCTTCCTTACCTCTTTATTTTTGGGCTGATGCTATTTCTGCTGCTTGTTTTACACAGAACAGGTCTTATCTCAACAAGAGATTCACGCTCACACCTTACGAGATTCTCAATAACAGAAAGCCCAATGTAAAATTTTTCCATGTGTTCGGCTCTCGGTGTTTCATCTTTAACTCTAAAGAACACCGCAACAAGTTCGATGTCAAAGCCGACGAGGGAATCTTTCTGGGCTATTCTCTCACATCCAAGGCGTACAGAGTCCTAAACAAGCGTTCGAGAAAAATTGAAGAGACATACTATGTGACCTTTGACGATAGCTATGTCAAAAAGCTACAGGCCAAAGAAGATACCGCTGGCGAAATCTTTCCTCAAACTGGCCAAGTCACAGTCTCGATCGCTAACCTATATGATAAATTTCTGGACCTCTTTGACGAACCAAAGAAAGCTTCTCTCTCAGAAGCAGGTGCAGCAGACAACAAGGTTGATCACATGAAGCGGATTGTCGAAGATGCTGCAAGGAGAATGCATGAAGGAGGATCAACTACTGATGACTCTCCATCCAACAATGCTTCAGTCGAGGGGGAGCCAAGCTCACATGTCGAGGGGGAGCCAAGTTCTACAACTCCAACCGAAGGTGCTTCTCCAACCGAAGGTACCTCTCCAACCGAAGGTGCTTCAACGCCTGAAAGTCCAGCACCACAAGTAATCCCAGAACCTCAAGTTTCTCAAAGCTCATCAATCGAGGGGGAGCATGATGATATGACGCTTGATTATGATAGCCAATCTGAGCCAGAAGAAATGATCAATGCTGAACTAGACCCAACCTTTGATCCGAATTATCCTCCTCTTACCAAATGGACCAGAGATCATCCTATCTCTCAAGTAGTTGGTGATGTATCTGAAAAGGTTCTGACCCGATCACAACTGAAGGCAAAACAGACATCCTTATTTTCAAAGGTTGAGTTTTGTATGTTTAACTCATTTGTATCAAAAGTTGAACCAAAGACAGTTAACACTGCCCTCGATCACTCTGATTGGGTTCAAGCAATGCAAGACGAACTGAACGAATTTGAAAGGAACAAAGTCTGGCGCCTCATTCCAACTCCTCCAGATGCTTCGGTTGTTGGTCTCAAATGGGTTTTTAGGAACAAAATGGACAAGGAAGGTAATGTTATAAGGAACAAGGCTCGTCTGGTAGTAAAGGGATACTGTCAGGAGGAAGGGATAGATTATGAAGAGACTTTTGCTCCAGTAGCTAGGCTAGAATCTGTTAGAATATTTCTGGCTTATGCTGCTCACAAAAACTTCGAGGTTTTTCAAATGGACATCAAGTGTGCATTTCTCAATGGAGAACTCGAAGAAACTGTGTATGTGGAGCAACCTCCTGGGTTCGTGAACGAAAAGTATCCAAACCATTGCTATATTCTGGATAAAGCTGTGTACGGCCTCAAACAAGCTCCGAGAGCCTGGTATGAAACGCTAACTAAATTTTTAAAGATGTCTAAATTCAAACAAGGTTCGGTTGACCCAACCTTCTTTCGCAAAAAAGGAAGGTAACCACCTTATGATAGTTCAAATTTATGTCGATGACATCATCTTTGGCTCCACGAATCTCAGCTTAACAGCTGAATTCAGAACGCTGATGGAGACTAAATTTGAAATGAGCTCAATGGGTCCTATTAACTTTTTCCTTGGTTTAAATATTAGACAGGGACCCGAAGGCATCTTTATCAATCAGGAAGCTTACACGAAGACTCTCCTAGCAAAGTTTGGCATGATGGGAGACTCAAAAATCAAAGTCCCAATGGCATTCGACACCAAGCTTACCCCATCTATAGACAAACCGGCTATCGATATCACGCTCTATCGTCAAATGATAGGCTCACTAATGTATCTTACTGCTAGCAGGCCTGATATCATGTTTTCTGTGTGTTATTGTGCTCGATTTCAGGCAAACCCACGCGAACCTCAGATGCTTGCAGTGAAGAACATCTTACGCTATCTGAAGCGAACTGCCTCCTTAGGTCTATGGTATCCTTCCAACTCAGGCTTCTTTGTTCAAGCCTATTCTGATGCTGACCTTGGAGGATGTGGACTCGATAGAAAAAGCACAACTGGTGGCTGTCAATTCCTTGACGGGAAGTTGGTCAGCTGGCAATCCAAGAAACAAACGTGTGTGTCGTTGTCTACTGCCGAAGCGGAATACATTGCTGCTGCATCCTGCACATCACAAGTGATTTGGATCCAGAGTCAACTTCGAGACCATGGACTCAATATGAAGAAGATCCCACTATATTGTGACTCTGAAAGTGCAATTAGGATCTGTCATAACCAAGTGCAACACTCTAAAACCAAACACATAGCACTGAGGTATCACTTCATCAAAGATCACGTGGAAGATGGAAACGTCGAAGTTCACTTCGTAAGGACCACTGATCAACTGGCTGACGTCTTTACCAAAGCTCTTCCTGAAGCATCATTCAACAGAATATTGCAAGGGCTAGGTATGATGGAATCAGAGTCAGTACCTCATACTACCTCTCAACCTCAAACATAAGAAGCGAAACCAACCGAACGTTCGGGTTCGGTTAAACCATCTGTCTCGCTCATCACTTCAAAGGTAGTCTTTCTCTGTTGTATATTTCTTGTACAAAATTGTGTTTCTTAGTGTTAAAAGTATTTTCCAATTAAATTCCTTGTTTTCTCAAAATTTTCCAAAACCGAAACCAACCAAAGGTTCGGGTTCGGTTTTTCAAAATTTTGTTGAACCAAAACCAACCGAAGGTTCGGGTTTGGTTTTTCAAAATTTTGTTGAACTGAAACCAACCGAACGCTCGGGTTCGGTTTTTCAAAATTTTCAGGAACCGAAATCAACTGAACGCTCGGGTTCGGTTTTTCAAAATTTTCAGGAACCGAAACCAACCGAACGCTCGGGTTCGGTTTTTCAACTTTTTCCCAACCGAAACCAACCGAACGTTCGGGTTCGGTTTTTCATATTTTTTTTCCAAAGTTTTTTTTAAGTCTTATTTTTTTCTTGCTTATTTTTTCTTATTTTTGTTATTCTTTTTATTTTCTTTTATTTTTTCCTAAATCTCAAAAACACCAAAAATATTTTTCTCTTTTATTTTTTCTTGGATGTTCATTCGTTTATGGGGATATAATTAATGAATTACTTAAATGTCCCTAGAAGCATGTTGCTGTATGTGTCCCAAGCCTCATAAGATTTTGAATAATAGCCTTCATGACCTGGTATACACAAACCTTGTCTTCCCAATAAGGCTAACACATTTATTCTAATCGTGAGCTACCTCACTCTCTTCTCACATGAGTTCAGAGTTTACTGCTTGGTCCTTATTTTCGCAGCAGAGGTACTATATCTTCTCACACCATCTCCATAACTCTTCTCCACTACATTCGTTTCATCAACGTAACCCTTGAGACTCTCAGAAATTACCACTGAGGTTTATGGTTACACAACATCTGTGTTTATGATCTTAGTTGTAACTACGAGCTGAGTGAAACCCAAAATTCAACACCTAATGAATTGATGGTGAACAATTAATTTGCTCAAGTTTTCACCAAAGGATTAAAGAATGTACCCTAATGAAATCTCAAAATTTTCTTTTGTGTGATTCCTATGAAATTGTTAAACACCATAACATTTCTTCCCTTGGGATCCAGGTTTTCATTTTTTTTATCTGAGATTTTATATTTTTCCAAGCCAATTTAAAACAAATTCCTACCTACTTGTTTAACAGGCTACACCGGTCTCACAAGTACTTTGTTCACCTTCTTTCTTATTTCAAGAATAGAATTGCTGAATCAAAGCGAAAGCCACCCTTATTTAGCCTAAATAAAAGAAGCCTTTCAACATTTATTAATAAGTGTTTGATCGTAATTCAACGGGAATCCACACCAACACTTTAAGGTCTCTCCTGACCTTGAAGGAAGAGATTCGTGTCCGGGATCATCAGTTTCGTGTCATTATTGACATCACAGAATATCCTTAAAAGAGTTGCTTTATTTCTTTTTCTTTTACACTCTTTGCACGAAAATATTTGATTTTCCAAAATTCCGTTACTAAATTTTACAGGCTGTATTATTACATGGTGGTTAATTATGGAGTTGTGGTCTACAACAATCCACATGGGCATTTAATTCAAAGGAGCCATTTAAAAGGATAAGACGAAAGGTTGCTGACTAGGCGGGAGTTAAAAGGATTGAAATTCAAACGACGGATAAAAATTGGGCGCGTGTGAATTTGAAACGGCCATGCTTTTACTGACACTGTGGACGCGTGTGCGAAATCCAAGCGTCATCACTCTGGCAATTAAAGGCGCGTGAGGAATTGGAACGGTTTTCTCTCTGAAACGGCGCTTGTTGGGCGGCGTGATCCTAGGAATCTGACACTCTCTCTCCTACGTGATCATCGCACGCCTCAACTGTCATCCATCTGTCACTCAGGAAACCTTTTCGTATTTCCATAGAAGATTTGAACCGATTTCTCTCTCTCCTATGACCCACTATAAAAGGCCGTCTACACCACCTTTTACCTCTTTACTGCCTCCGAAATTTCCAAAGCACAAAAACTCTCAAACAGCTTCACTGTTCATCATCTTCTTCAATCCTCAACAATGGCAGAATCCTCTTCCGTCCATGCTACTTCACAGATCCTACCCATCCGTCCACAACAATGTCTGGTGATTGATCTTAACCCTCTGGCATACGACTCCTACATGTCGTCGATCATCGAGTGCCTGAAGTACTCCCAAATCGCCACCGCTCTCTCCAGGATCGAGTCTGTGCCCATGGTGGCTCTCTCGCAGGTTTATGCGACTGCTTATTATGACAAAGCAGTTGACCGGGTGTTCTTCGAGATTGCTGAACACAAGACATCCGTTTCTCGCCAGCGTTTCTGCACAATGCTAGGGTTGGCTGTTGACCCATCAAGAATAAATCCGGAGACGATTCCGGTTGGGTATCTGTACAATATGTTTTACAACATGGGGTACACGGAGGTCCTCACCTCCGTCGCAAAATTCAAGAAGTCCTGCCTGCCGCCACAGTGGAACGGCATGTTCACAGTCCTCTTCAAGGGCTTGTCGGAATGGAGCTCAGGATCCGACGGTGCAAGTCGCCTTTTCCTGTTGATCATGTATGCGGTCTACAACGGGGTTAACTTGGACTATGGGTTGGTCCTATGGCAACAACTCATCCAGAGCCTTTCTTCATCATCACGACACTCTGAGGTGTCGTTGGCCCGGTTCTGGATTTTGATTACCAAGTGGGTGATGGACAAGTTTGAAATTCCCACTGCTGCAGGTGCATCGATGTCTTCCGTTGGTACGTTTCATACCAAGAAGATCATCGTCTCAGATGCATCGAAATTTTCGTTCATTGGCTCCATTCCGGAGACAATGTATGGCGACGTGCCCTCTGACAGCAGACTGATCCGGACGATCAAGGAGTTCAGGCCAACTGGTCCTAGGGAACTGACACCGGATATGCTCAGGTCTATCGACGATGCAGACAAACCGGTGAACAGGGGCAAAAAGGCTGACAAGGGGAAGCAAGCGACCAAAGCTCCTAAAGGTCCTTCTCCCAAGAAGAGGAAACAGACAAAGGCTGCACCGTCCCCACAACCGAAGAGGAGGAAGACTCAACAGAAGCGAAAGCTTGTTATTCCCTCATCTTCGAGTGAATCAGAGCATGAGGGTTCGGGTTCGGACAGCTCTCCAGGAGGTGAAACCCCACAACGAGGCAATACACCACCTCGGTCACCTACCCCCGAAATGGAACTTCATAATTCACCAGTTCCTTCACCTCCTCCAACCATTCCTACTTCCATTCCGACCATAATCCCCACTACCACTATTCCACCAACATCTTTCCCTATACCACCACCCATTTTCACAACTGCAACCGAAACACATCCAGTAACCGAAACCCCACCCGTAACCGAACCACCGCAAACCGAAACCCATACAACCGAACCTACCCACACTCAACCACCACCCAAATTTAACCCCACACCCACTCAACCTGAACCTACCAAACCCACAACACCCCCATCTTCACCACCCCCTCCATCTCCAGAAAATGCCTCTGATGGCGAAAACCCTTACCTTGGTGGTGAACACATGAACTTTGATTCGGTCTACTATAGTCCGTTTCAAGTTCATAGTGACGAGGAGGATGATGCTCCAGTGACAAAAAGGCATCTAAAGGAGCTCAACGAGAAGGTTGACCTACTTCTCGCATCATCTTCCAACCAGCAGTCCTCTCTCTCTGAAGCTACCCTTTAGAAAATTGTTGACGCCTTCTCCAGGGCTCAACATGATTCGGTAGCCTCAGCAACTGCTGCGATTGACGCCTCAACCAGAGCCTGTGAGGCAGCGACCGAAAAAGTCGATAAACTATTCTCCGACGCTTCTGTCCTGTTGAAGTCTTTGCAGGAAAGCGCCGACGCCACTAAGACAACTTTGGAACCGATTGTTCAGCAATTGGCCAAGTTCGTCTCCACGGAGTTGACTTCGTTCGCTACTCTTCGCCAAAACATAAGCGACGACAACTCGGCCCTTCGTGCCTCCATCGATGCTCGCCTCGATAAGTTACAGGAGGATATCACAGCCGAGAATTCATTGATGGACGTTCTGCCGAGCAAAACAACCGCCCTCAAGGTCAAGAGAACGCAACTTTCCAACTCACAACAACAACTGGAAGCTCTTCGATCCGAAAGGGAGGTGATCAAAACATGTGTTTCGGATGTACACGCTGCCCTATCCAACATCCTGGAAGCACATGATCCGATTCTAAACCATTCGGTGAGGCGAACCCTCGCTGAAAAGCTCTCTCCGGCCATGGACCTTCTCAGCAAAATCGAAGGCCTTCCGAGTTTTGTGTCCATTCCGAAACAAGGGGGAGATGAGAAGAAAGACGGATCGAAACCACCTCCTTCCTCCAAAGCTACTCACACAACCGAACCACCTCCGACTGGTCAAGCTTCGGGTTCGGGTGTGAAGGACAAAGGGAAAACCATAGCTGAGGAAGAAGATGAAGATGAAGACATGGAGACCATTGCTGACATGTTGAAACGAAAGAACAGTCGCAATGCTGATGATGATGCCAGTCGTGTGGCGCGAGAGGCTGAAGAAGTCGAACGCAAGCAAAAGGAAGCCCACGATCTCCTTGAGAGCAGGAAGACTCTCTTCCCTGCCTGGACCAGGGAGCGCTTGATTAAAGAGGCCATAGACACTCCCAGCATATTATGGCTCGAGCCGGTTATCTCGTTCGACTGCAACAATACTGTCGACTCGCAGTTCGATATGCCGCTGACTCGAAAGGCGTTTATCTTCCACGCCTTCTCCAACATCTTTGAAGTCCCTCATCTGAACGCTGAGCTTGACAGGGAGCTCATTGACTTCTATCCGGCGGCTGCTCGTCCTCAATACCTTACTTGGAGCGCCCAGAAGATTGTGAACGTTCGTGTCTTAAAGCCTTATGCCGAAGGAAGGTTCACAAACGTTCGGTTCAAGTTGATTCGGGGATCTGCAAGAACTGCTCATCTTATCTCCCTGGCGGATCTACCGAATTTAAATCCTCATGATTGGATTGTCATGTATAATATCCTTTTGACTGATGAAGCCGAATATGGTCCCATTATAGACCATATCAAAAGGATGTTAGCCTGCTACATCATGGAGGTTTCCCTAATGGATCAGGAGGTCGCCACAGTCTTCAAGAAGAAACCGAAGATTGCTCCTGTGGGATCGGCCAGTGATCTCAACCAAATGCAAATGGGCAAGATCGACCCGAGACGTAACTCGGTTATGTTCACTAGAGCAGAAGGACAGAAATGTCTCTTTGCCTTACCTGACAAACACCTTTACACCACTGCTTGCCTGGAGCATGTGTTATCAATTATCAAACGGTGTAAAGAGAATTCGGCTGATGATGTCAAGTACTTCGATGACATGATCCAATGGTACATCCGGTTTAGACAGACCATTCTCTCTATCACCAAATGTCTGTTTAACACCGTGAAGAAGAAGGTACCTGCTTCAGCTGCTGGCCCAAGTAACAAGTGAAGCTCTCGCTCCAAATTGACGCAAAGGGGGAGATTGTTGGGATGAAGATTATTTTGATGATTGCGTCTTTTGGGCTCGATAGTTTAGTTATTTTGTATTCCGGTTTGGGCCTGTCCAACCGAGAGCCTTTTATGTTTTATATATAAGAATATGCTTGCATGAATATTAGGTCAACGATTTTAGCGATTCATCTAGAGCATAACGATAGCATTACAGGTTTCTTTAATCGTTCTTGTAACCTACCAATCCTCTACAGTTGATGTTCTTAATCGAGCTCTTATGAGGATTTTGTTTAATCATTCGACTCGTTTGATTCAATCTTGTTTCGTTCTTATTTACGTGTTCTCATTATTTTATATTTACATACTTGTTCAAGATCTAATCGATCTTCATAGATTAAAGGTTATTTTTTAATCTCATCAAAAAGACATAAGCAATCTTTTGAAATATGTTTATAACAAACATTTACACAATTATCATTGTGTTCAACTTGTATTCCCCTCCTTAAAAGCATTTAAAACAGTTGAATGATTCATTATAGGGGTATGAACTCACCTTATGTGGGTGATTCAAACGAATATGCTTGTAAGGATGAGAAGTTCCACAAATGAAGTCCCAAAACACAAACGAGTCCTAAATGATATAAATGTTAAGTATTTGCATTAATATAGGGTTTATAAGCAACTAACATGCAAGGAAACACCCTTTGGTACTAGCAAACACTTGGACCAAGTGTTAGAATCACATGTGATTCATCTAAGGGATATTTAAGGCCACTATTAGGCATTTACGGCCATGGAGTTTATGGCCGTAACTCATGGTAAAAGGTGCATAAGAGGGTGTTTGAATTCTAGGGAAACTTGTGGGACTATTGTTCATCAAGAGGGTGAACAAAACAAACACTTTGGAAGGATTTTGAGGTGTTTACGGCCACACCAAGAGTGTAAGGCCATAAACTCTCTAAATAGTTCCATTTGGGTCTTAAATCAAAGGGGTTCAAGAGTTTTTTATGGATACCAAGTGTCTAGAAGTGTTTAAGGCTCATGTTAAGACCAAAACAAGGGTTTTCGGCCAAGGGAAATACTCCTGGCCGTAAACTCTCTTTGATGTTGAGTTTGATGATGTTTCAAGGCTAGGATCTAGTGATTAACATGCCTAACTAGATGATAGATGGAGTACTCACAATTTTGAGGGCCTCTGAGGAGTTTTCGGCCACCAAAAACAAGTGTGTGTTCTTGGTGAAAGTTGAAGATCTAGCCAAAAGTTTGATTTCCATGGATGAAATCAAAGGGTGATTCTTGAGTAAGAAGTATAATACACAACTAGAGGGAAGAATCAATTACTTTTGGAAGATCGAGAATGAAAATCTAGATGATACTTGAGAAAGATTGGAAGTGTTCTTGAGGTGAAAGTGCAAGAATGAAGGAAAAGTGAAGGAATTGATACTTAACGGGGGAGTTTACGGCCAACCTTGAGTTTATGGCCGTAAACTCAAGTGTTGTGGCCGTGAAATCCTTTTGGTGGTCTTAAGGCTTGAAATATTGCACAGTGTCTCTAGCAGTTACATTCTAACACTCCTTCCTAAAGTGTACTAGGCTTAAAACCCAAAAGAATGACCCTTAACAAGGCTAGAACTCATTAGAAATGAGTCTGAAACTCAGTTAATTTGAATGGTTGGACTTTACTAGGCAAAAAATTTCGGGTTGTCACATCATCCCCCCGTTAGATGGAATTTCGTCCCGAAATTAGCTTTCTTAGCAGCACTACTAGGGTTGCGCTCCTCTGATTGGCAGAATACCTACTCATAGACCTGGCACTTTGCCTTACTGTTTAAGATGGGATCCATACTTGGTCCATCTATCATTACCTCGTATATACAAGTCGTATATAGTTAGGGTTAGTAACACGGTCGGATGTGCAATTCTGCCCCAGGTCCACAACCAAACAAGGAACATGAGATTGGGCGGAAGCACACATACTAAATCTGCATAATCATAATCATATACCACCCTCAAGTATACACTGAATAGTGATAGCTGGGCTTTATTCGTCCTTAGCCTCTGTGCTCCAACTTAGTCTGTTGGACGAGTGGTATTTCGGAAATGTCTGCTGAATATACGGCGACAAGGCTTTGCAAGGAAAAGTACTCTTCGCACGAGTACTTCGGGGTTTGGAATACGAAGAGCAAAACTGAGATCTAGGTCGGACTGTGGTTATGAATGACAAAGGTTTCATGAATTTGACGGTCAAGGCGATAGAAACATATGCACTTAGTATGGTGAGGACCACGCCAACTCATGACGAATGATAGCAACGGACTCTTTACTAAAAAAAGTTTGGCCGATTTGAAAGAAACGTTTGTTATACGATGATGTATCCATAGTGTGCTCGACAATGTACTCTTTGTAAACGTTCTAGCGTTTTTTGTTTTCCCCTTGATTTTAACACTTCTACGTATCGTACCGCGATGAGCGAGGACATACTATGAAAGTACTTTGAAAACTAGTGTCGATACTTTATACTATGATCCTCCTCGGTACCATTATGATCGCCTGTGATATACAAGTTACGAATAATCAAGATGAATAATATGGTCGACTAAGTAACTCTGCCTCAAATCCACAACCAAACAAGGAATAGGAATTAAAGCGGAATCACTCACTCTAAATCTGCAAAATCTTAGTTATGCACAACCCTGATGTACATACTCAACCATCATAGCTTCTCTGAATGGATCTTTTAGTTCTCTTGAATAATATGACTTGTTTCAAACTGTGAGTTATTATAATTACTTTTAAGTGTTTTCCCCAAGTTTTAATCTTATATAAATATAAATTAATTTTTAAAGTAATTGCTATTTCGAAAACGTATCGCTGCTCGCTGACGACTCCGGGGTTGATTCTCCTGCAGTGATCATCAGAATTCGTCCATCCGTGCCTGAGTTCTTTGTTATCGGGCAGTCCCTCTAGTAGTGTCCAGTCTCACCACAGCCATAGTAGGCTTGGTTTTCTTCAATTCCGGGGATTTGGGAGAACGGTTGAGCCGGTGCCCTGCAGAAACGGACTTTGTGTCCCTTTCTGTGGCAGTTCAGACACTGTATTTCCCAACATACTATGGTGTGGTGGTAGTTTCACTTTCCACACTTCGGGAGGGTTCCAGCATATCGACTGGCAGGTGCTGGACTAGCAGGTGTTGTAGCAGCGTACATAGTACTCGTTTGTTGCTCCTGTGGGGTTTCCTGTGTTGTTCGCTTCTTCTTCCTCTTGTTACCCGACTTCCGTTTATAGTCCTCTCCCTTTGATGGCTCAGGAACGAGGACTTCTACACCATGGTGGACTCCATGGTCGATGAGTCGTTGGGCCATACGTTTGGCACTATCGAATGTGGATGGGTTAGAAGACAACGCTTCTCCTTGGGTCGGGGCAGTTAGACCCCATATGTATCTTTCTATCTTCTTGCTCTCCGGGGTAACCATCCCGGGGCATAGCGCTACTAGGTCACTGAGCCTGTCGGTGTAGGCCACTATGTCCGAGCCTACCATCATGAGCTCCCATAGTTCTTGTCCAGCTTTTGAACTTCGCCCAACGGGCAATATTCTTCCATCATTACCTCTTTTAGGTACTCCCAACCTATTTAGTTATCCACTGACAGAGTCAGTGACTTAACATGGCTATTCCACCATGTTAGGGCTCTGTTGGAGAAGGTGCAAGCAGCAAACTTCACTTTGCTCCCTTCTGGGCACGAATAGATTTAGAAGATCGAATCTGTTTTCTCGAACCATCGCATTAGAGCGATGACTTTGCCATTTCCATTAAAGGAATTGAGTTTGGAGTTCATGAAGTCCTTATACGAACACTCCTTTGGGAGTCTGTGAGTAACTCCGGGGTTGGTTAATTGGGTACAGCTACCAGATCAGAAGGTACCACATTTGCCGAAGTGAGTTAGAGTAGTTGCCACTGTAGAGGATATCGCTGCTTGGAGAGCAGCAAAATCGAACTGTGGAGGAGGTAGTGGCGGTTGAGTTGGAGTTATCGGAGTAGTACGTCTGTTTGATCTGCGAGGAGGCATCTTTGCTAAAATAATACAAAGATGAGATGGAATAAATCTATAGAGTGGATATAAGCCGAAAGCTGAAAGACAAGGTTATCCTAGTTCTGAGTGTATCAGGTCCTGACTTCTACAGTTTTCTAGAAACAATTCATAAAAGAGTCTATACCTAATAAACTATATGAATTTTGAATAGCTATCCTCGAATGAATATCTATTACCTGAATAACTTTTACCAGCTGCACGTAAGAAAATAATCCTAACACATAATCTGAGCAGTGTTTCCACTAACTCATTAAGTTAACCAAGATTATTATTTATTAGTGTGACACATAAGACATTTTGGTTACTTCGGCTGATCCCTCTTTGAAAATTTCTCTTGAACTTGCTCTTGTTCCTCATTGACTCTTTTGTTGTCTACTATGAGGAAGTGGTTACATCTATCTGAGTTTGTCGTGTGAGAATGGATGTGACTAAACAAGGCCTTAAACATCTAAACCCAAACTATGGCCCAAAGCGAAGACCAAAAGATCCGAGGCCCACTCTACTGATTACGTGGGGCGTACTCTGCTCTTACGCACAACGTACTTGCCAAAGGACTTAATATGTGACTTAATGCATGCATGAGACCCAATACCTCCTAAATTTTGCACCTTTATGCTTAAGGAACTCCTAATAATCTCACATCTAAAAGAAAAAGTCCTTCAAATGTCTTAACTCAACAATCAACCCAAAAGGGACCAAAAACATAATAAATAAATCCATAAAGAGATCTAGGCATTTACAAGCAAAGGTTTGAATTTGATACCTCATAAGTCTTCCAAAGAGGGTGATGATTCTGGATCTATAGGCTCCTCACCAAGCAAAGCACCTTCAATCTTCTTTACTTCCTTCACATAGGGAAAAATAAACACCAAAATCTTCTCAAGAGCTCAAAAACAACACAAAGAAGGCATTAGGGTCGATTTAGGTTTTTAGGAGGTTTGGGGGCTGGTAAAGAGCCTAGCCTTAAAGACTTAAGGTTCTTAAATAGGGTAGAACACACTTAAATTAGGGTTTGTGATCATTACTTCTTCGTACACCCAACGTACTCCTTGTACTCCCAGCGTACGGGGCCGAGGGTTCGTGATCGTTCCTTCTTGGTATGCTAAGCGTACACCATTGTACGTCCAACATACTTCACTTTGCATTAGTATGCCCCATACACTCCCTATGTACGTCCAACGTACTATATTTACCCTTAAACCCCAAAATACCTCGAAGGCCATAACTTCTTCATTATAAATGTGATTTCGACGATCCTTATATCCAAGAAAAGGTAACAAGAAGCTCGATGCTTTTAGCAACTCATACGCGCCTTAAGATTTCTCGAAGAAAAAAATCCAATTTCCATAAAAGCCTGAGTTGACACTTTACCAAAATACCCCTTGGCTCCATAACAAAAACCGAACACCCAGATCATCTCAATTACGTCACCCACACCCAAAATGGCAAATGATTCGGGACAGGGCGTTATAGGAGTAGCATTTATTTGTTTCGAGTCGATATCGCATTCAACTGTTGACGTTGTTGCTTGGTGTCGAAATCAACTTCTACTGGTTTCAGTTGGTGATGATGTTGTGTTCCTTGTTCGTTTTTGGAATCCGAGTTGGGGTCAAACATGCTTGATTGTCGTCAAAATCAAATTCGATTTTTTGTGCTATATGGTGCATATATGTAAACAGATTGAAAGAGAACGCAAGGCGGACACAATTTTTACTATATATTCCTTGGAGTAGTTCGAGTTGTGCATTGAGATTTTGACTGATATATGTTGAGTTTGTTCCGTTCGCATTCTAGTATCGTGTTGATTGGAGTTCTAGTCGATGACTCATATCGACTATGACTGGTGACTTTCTTTGGTCACATATCAAACCGAATTGGCATCAACTAAATGTTGAAATCAAGTGGATTAGGAACCGAATTCAGATGGAGTACGTGTTTTGTTGGTTGGTATGATTGGGTCGAATTCGACTAATTGTTCTTCATTCTTTTATGCAGTGGAAATGAATTAGATAAGAAAACAAAATTTTCAATTGAAATCCCTTTACTTTCAACATTTTGGCAACATATACCCAGTTTCAACATTGGAGTAATTTTTTGTGAAGAATGAAAAATTTTCATTTCGAATCCCTACAGTTTAAGAACTTTGGCAAAAAAAAATAACCAGTTTCCACATTGGAGTAAATTTTTGGGAAGGAGGAATATTTTTCACTTCGAGTCTCCGCAGTTAATGCGAATTGTCACTTTATGTCTAGTTTTAGATTTAGGGTAAAGTTTCGCATTAGAAGTTGAATTGTCATAACGGGTCCCTTCATAATTTGTGGAAGTTTCAGTTTATACCCCTCTTTTCAAAATTCTTGCAACTCTCACCCAAAAGTCGAAAATTTTCACAAAATTTGGAAATTTTTCTTGGCGTTTTGTGATTTTTTTGTAAGATTTTCGTGGTTGCATTTTTATCACACATCGAGGGGAGTTTCGTCAAGTTATTCCTCGATCACTTCTCATCCTTTGTGGATTTTATAATCATTTTTTGATTATAAAAAGGAGGAGAATGTAGAAATGGGTATTTTGAAGCTTCTCGGGTATTCCTTTTCAATGCGGATTTGAAGATTGGTGTTACTTCGAGGGGGAGTTGGTCTTGATCGCACACGAGCTCGTTTAGAAATTGAAGTCGGGTCATCCAATCCTAACTTTGAGGGGGAGAATGTTAGGGTTCAAAGTTCTCCTTGGATGTGGCTTAACCTCTTGTGATGTGTAATGGGTTTAGCCTTTCCTATAAATAGGAAGTGAGTGACTCACATTTTATGTAAGACCCATTTTGGAGAGATTAGTTTAGTGAGAGAAATTAGCAATACCAACTTGTACTCTTACTATTCTAATGGAGCTTAAAATGATTTTATTTACTCTTAGTGTTCTTGTTTGTTTGATTCACTTGATCTTTACTATTCCACACATGTCATCATAATCTAGCTCACTACAGTGAGTTCACAACATGGGATGACTGATGGTATTTAATTCAAGTGGTTAGTTGATTGCTAGAAACATTATACAATGAATAAATTTAAAATTGTTATGGTTATTATATAATATGAATTTATTTATAATCATTAGGTGTGATACCATAGTTAATTAATTAATTATTGTGTTTCACTTTGCGTGTTTTACTTCACTGAGTAATCTTAATAGTGTTCAAAATTCCATAGTTGTCCATACATTTGGAAGTAAGTAGTAAATTAAGACGATCATGAAATGATTATAGATTGTTGATTACGGTTAAGACATTGCAATTAGAATTGCTACAATATTCATGTGTACTTTGAAAATAGAGATTTTATGTATTAGATAAACTCACACTTATGGATTCAATCACAAGTAATTCTAACACGATAATATCTTCTATTCTTAAAGCAAATATGTATAGTTCATAGTTACAGTTCAATTATGCATTGGTTTGTTCAAACGCATCACGTAACTGAATCTATAAAGGGTTACTCCTTGTGTGATTTGATATGTAAATTATATAGACTATATAGTCAATGTATTCCGTTCCTTTTTCCAGAATAAGGAAAATCGATAATCGTGGGCCCCTTGGTAATTTGAGTTGATCTATGAAAAGTAGGAGCCTAGTCGGGACTAAATTGATGCTTTCGATTTGTAGTCTACGTTCATCACAAATCGGAAAATAGGACAACAAATAAATAGACATGAGCTTGATCATTTAATCCATGACTTAGTTCCTATGATAGCTTGTAGAACGAAGGAATAGTTGATCACTTATCTTATGTCCAACATTTGATTTGAATCAGAGTTCTATACTTGCAACGCTAGTTAAAGACTTATCCAAGTGGAATACTGTTGAATTAAGGGGTCTAACCCAGTAACTAAATTGGTATATTATTGTAATTAGAAGCAAATCTCTTTTTGGCTTGCCATCATACCTAGAATTTGATTAAAATGATATTTATAGAGAGAGGATGATTCATTATATTATTATGTGATTAATAAACTAACTGAAAATTTTGAGGAAATGATTTGTTAATATATTATATGATTAATATATTAATTGGAAATAGAAAGTTGATTTATTAATTTATTATGTGATTAATAAATTAATATGAGATTAATTGATAAAGTAAATCGATTTGTTAATTTATATGGTTGATAAATTTATAAGAAATCAAATAGAATCAATTAATTATTAATCAGAATTAATCCAGAACTAATTTGAAATTAGTTGAAATTAATTAAAGGTGCAAGGGTTGAATTGTTATTGTTCGATTATTGAACAAAATAAGCATTTCTAGAACCATCCAAGGGTGGACGGTTTTGGGAGCTTCCTTGTGGTTTCCATAAGCCTCTTGGATGCATATAAAGAAAGAATTTTGATTGGGATTAAATCCAATCAAATTTGCTTGGTCCCTAAGTTACCTAAACTATAACTAAGACGCTTTATGACCTTATAACTAAGACCCTTTATGTCCTCTAGTTTTAGGGTTTAGGTGTGAGTCATTAGAGGCATCATACTTTCAGTGTTAGCTTTCCAAGCTCTTCAAAAGAAGGACTGAAGTGATTTTTTTTACTACAATAAATCAAAGGTATTTAACCCTAATTTTTTTTGTTTTTTATTATACTAATTTTACAATTAGGGTTCATGTTAGTTTTTGGTGTTCATAGTATGTTGCATTCAAAGTGTATGACATAGATCCTTTAGGTTGCATGTGCCCTTAAGAGTTAAGTAAAATTCTGAAAGCACATTGTTCATGTAACCTATATAACCCTTCAGTTGGTTAGTAGATACGGTATCTTAGTGATATCGGGTATACTCTATTATTATAGTAGATTAGGTGATATCCCTAGTTTGTAAGGATTCACATCGTATTTACTTTTCTTTATGTACTAGGGTTCAGATCGTTGGTTGATCATCGAATCCTAGAGATTTATGTCGGTTGTCTTTGTGAGAACATATTCTTAGTGAATACCCTTATGCTAATTCTTTTGTTGTTTTATTGTTAATTGATATCAATCAAGAAACCTACAGTTACAAATCGGGTAATTCTGCATGGAATCATTCTCCTTCAAAAACAAAGCACAAGCATTTTTTGCAAGCATGGATGGATTGATATCCTAACCCTATCTTTCTCAACTTCTTCTTAGATTCATAGTATGAGGCTGGAATCTTGAACTTCGGGAAAGCATTCTATTTTCGCTTCCTTTTCATATTAATATTAGTTATAGCATCTTCTTTTTGTTTTCTTCTATTATAGCATTGTACTCTAAATATTATTTTACTTTTTTCTATTATAACGATTTACTTTGTTTTTTCAATTACAACATTGTACTCTTAACAATCATATTACCTAATTAAACTAAACTCATAAGGATTATAAATAAGTCATTAACAATATTAAGCTCTTTGAACCCATACTATTATGAAAATAAAAAACATATTAGGCACTAACATATTAAGCACTTTACAATACAAATCAGTAGAAACTATTCATTAAGCATTCACTTACACAAGAAATTAAGCACTTATCATTAAATTAGAAACACATTAAGCACTTTATCAATTAATCACTACGCACTTATCATGAAATTAAATAGAAACACTTTAAACACTTATCAATTAAGCACTTTATCACTTAATCTTATATGTACTCAAAATACTAAACCTAAATAACTAACACAATCATATATAGTATACATTTTTTATATCCAAAACAACCACTCAACATAAAAAATTACCTAATCAAATATTCTAAATACATAAAAATATTACCTAATCAAAGGTAAAACCAAACCAAAAGCTAGAAATGTTACCTGGTCTTCTTGTTGTGGTGGCCTGAATCCAATGGTGGCTGATGATGGTGGTCCTCCGGTGTTGGATGTTGGTCACCAAAAATACCCCAAATCAGATTTTCTTTTAGAAATGAAGAACCTTACCAGCTATCAGCAGTGAAGAGGACTGGGTGGAAGGAGATTGTCTTACCGAGAAATAAAGAAAAAACATAAAATCGTTCACCAAAATCTCAAAATCAAAGTTGAAAAAGATCGAAATCGGAAATGAGGAGTGGTCTAAAACTTACATGTTATCGCCATTAAAAGATAGTAGTCGGAAGGGTGGTGGTTGGCGTCGATCATTGTTGAGAGATTGAGAGAGAAAGATCGGGTGTGGTGTTGTAACTGAACTCGACTCTACTCGACTCATCTTCCTTGTTGAGGTTAAACCCTATGTTGTCGACAATTCGTCGGTATAGGGTTAAAGAAAACTATGTTGTATTGTATATCTCGCAAATAAGAAATAATATTAAAAAAACTTATATGTTTCGACGACATTTCGTCAGGACAGAGTTCACACGAATCTCCACATTTTATGCCAACGATATGTCATCGGGATAGCTTTTGATAAAGCTGTATAAATACTTTCTGTTTCGGCCGAAGCTATGGCGACAACAAGTCACTGTCAAAGATAGTTAGGTCAAACAAAGTTGGTTTACCAACGACTAGTCATCAACAGAGCCTCATTTGTAGCGATGACTTGTGTCGTCGACACAACGGACAATTCTTGTTGTGGAACCCATAGTAGGATTCATTCTCATACTCATAATATAACGATAAGGTCAAACATATCATGAGTTTTTTTGCAAACAAGACACATTCAAAATAAATCAAAGATCTCAAGTTGATCGGTTACTTCAAAAAGAAATAAGAGTTAGCACACGATTTTGTTAGTACCATACAATCGAATCTAATTTAATTGTTTACTTATTCAATTTCAATTAATTAATTTTCAAATTCAACCAACCATTTTTCAAAATAATAAATAGATGAATAAAAGTCTTGAGAAAACCTTTCATTTGTCTATCATTATAGACAACCTCATATATATATATATATATATATATATATATATATATATATATATATATATATATATATATATATATATATATATATATATATATATATATATATATCATTTAATCTTTATATATAAGTGGTTCTTTTTGTTATTGTTGATTTAGGTTTAACATATAGTTTTATTTTTTATTACGATGACTATAGCTCTTGGTAAAGTTACCATAGACAAAAATGATTTTTTTGTGTATTATGGATGACTAGTTACCGAAGACCGTTTCATTTTTGTAGTTGGGTTAAGCATAACTACATGATATCATTATGTAGTGAAAATCGAATATAGTTTTTGGGACTTCAAGAAACACTGGCTTAACGTATGAGGGAATTGGTCTTTTGATTTTCTTTGTACGATTCTTTTTGGATATTTCAACAAGACTAGAATTCCCTTAAATAGAGAGTTACGGTTCAACTTTTCTTATTGAAATCCTTCATTTTTTAATGAATCTATTTTGATGAATCCAAACTTGTATAAACTTCATGCAGAAGGTAGGTGTTTTACTTTGATGAGTAAGGAAAATGCGAAAATGATAAAAATTCACATCTTTCTAGTTTCGTGTGAGTGCGAGAGTATTTTTCCTAATATGTCTTTAGTGGCTCTTGCCAAACTTTATACGGAACACCGTCCTTTGATGTAGAAGGAAGGTAAGCTAGATTTTGGACCAATTGCTCTTAAATTGTATAATTAGTAGATGCAAGCAAGTAAAAGTTTTATTTTTAAGGTAATGGAGACTAGTTGGGACGCAAATGACTTGCATTCTCAAGGACAATGTCAATCACATTCAATTATTCATCCTAAAATCAATTGGAACTCTTAAGCTTCATATTAAAAGCAGTTCAAATTTACAACATCGTGGAATCGCATTTAGGTACGGATTTGGTAAAAAAGATTAGTGATATTGACATGAAGATGGATAGCAGTTCACATGCGACGAAAAAGTTGAAAGACTACCGTGTACAACTTAGAATATTGTGGATATAATATAAGAGTAAATTACAAAAATGATCCCTACAATTTGTTTAAAATTGAAGGTATTAGCAATGGCAACGGGGCGGGTTTTGGGCGGGGCGACATATTCCATACCCGAACCCGATATTTATATTTGTCCCCGAAGCCAACCCGAAACCCGACGGATTTCTTATCGGGGTGCCCCGTCGGGGCTAAAAATATCCCCGAACCCAACCCTAAACCCGAAACCCGATATAGACCCGAAAACCCGACCCAAAACCTGAAAATGGTGGCAGAAAAAATTAGGAAAGCTACAATGAAACAATTGAGAAATTAAAACCTTACAAAGGCTTAAAATACAAATAAGTTCATAACATAAGTGAACCAAATAGAAATTACTAAAGTCTAATATTGTAACTAAATTCAACACAATAGAGGGAAATTGGGAATATGTGATGGGATTTAAGGTTAGAGTCTTCCGGTGGCTGAAATGTGTTAGAGTGATGAAATCTCATTATATATATATATATATATATATATATATATATATATATATATATATAATTTTTCGGATCGGGGCATGCATACCCCACTCTTTGACTCGAACCCGAACTAAAAACCCGATAATGACCCGAAATCCGACCCGATACCCGATAAGAGTGACCCGATCCGCCCCAAAATCTTCGAGGTTCGGGTTTTCCCGTCGGGTTCGGGTTTTTTTGCCATCCCTAGAAGGTATGATCCAACCTTTAAAGAGTTATAGATTACGTCTATGTGGTTTTAAAAAATTGCATCGATCATCCCTCCATCTAAAAATACTATTTTGTCATTTTTATTATGTTATTCTATTTCTTTTATCTATTTTTAATTTTAATTAAAGGAAAATTAAGAAAAGGCCAACCTCAATCTCAAAACTCCACCTTCTTCTCCATTTTTTTCATCTCATCTGCTTCTTTTGTGTACATAACCACCATCTTCGTCGATCTTATCCTTAGTTCGATCATATAAAACCTCTATCGGTTACACTTTTAAGTTGATTAACCATTAACATCTAAAATCAGATATCAAGCTAAAGATTAAGTTTCTAATTTTACTATAAATAGTGCGATCGAAAATACGCATCACAAAAGTAGCAACAACAATGCTAGTTGCAGCAACCACAACTTGTCATATTTCCTATTGATTTCTAGGAATTTTTCATTCAAAATCACCATGTCAATCTGATTCTTGGCGATTAAAGATGGCTAAACAACACAATGTTTCTTGGAAAAAAAATAACTGGTTTAATGTTAGATTCATCAGGAAGAAGATGGAGATTATGTGAAAAACATCTCCAGTTCCTTAGGAGACTATGTTTATGTCTTTAAGAAAAAGATAGAAAATATGTCCTTAGAACTAAAAATTAAATCGATCCCATGCCAAATACAAAAACGTATTGAAATCGATCTCCAGATCTTTGTCTTGAATGCATGAATCCCAAAATAATAATAATAATAATAATAATAATAATAATAATAATAATAATAATAATAATAATAATAAAATAAAAAAGAAAAAGCAAAAGCAAGTTTTCTAACTAAATGAAAACAAGTCAAGAGAATTTGTTTTTGATGGGTTTTGTAGCACCCGAGTTAGCGGGTATGAAGTTGCTGACTTAGTTTATTTTTCAATTCAAGTTAAGGGGGTGGAAGGATGGTGAGTACATTGGACGTACATTATGTGTACATGGCATACTTGTTGCATGCGCGCCATCAGAAGATCCTCATCATACGTTGGGCGTACCCATGCGTACGTTGGGTGTAATCAAGTCGGGGGCAAACCCAAATTTTTAAGGTTTGCACCCTATTTAAAGTCCTTAAGTCCCTCATGATCTTTACCCCCTCAGCCTCTATTGTCCTTCTAGTGCAAATTGTAAACCGTAGCTTGCTTGAGTGCATCTTTGAGTATACCTTGACTATTTTGGTGATCATTGTTAGTTTTGAAGAAGAAAGAATTTTAGGAAGAAGCGAAGGAGAAGAAGGAGTGTGTAGATCCAGAAGTATGCCACCATTTCTAACCCATTAAGGGTATAGCATTTGAACCATGATCATTTCAAGCTTACATCTAGGTTTAGGTTAGAAAACGGTATCTTTTGGTCACATAATTGGATTCTTGGAGTATGAGAAACTTCAGGCCATATGAACTGTCCTTTTGGACACTTGGAAGTGTTTTGAGTCATAAAAATCAGATCTTGATGGTTAAGCCTCAACCATGAAAGTGTTAGTAACCATCCAAGTGTGCTTATGGACTTAATACATGATTTGATCCCCATCCTTGCATGCAAAAGAATAAAGCTTGCAACTTTATTGCTTAAGACATTATTAGGGACTTGGATCTAAGTTTTGGACGTTAGGACTTAATGGATTGACTCATGGTAGTATGTTTGGGTTGGCAGACCAGTACGCCATGCGTACTCAAGAGTACGATGCGCCTATTAGGTTAACAATCCAAGTACGTCGCAGGTACACGGTCAGTGGACTCAAATGATTTTTAGGTTCATGGTTATGTTGGGCCTTGGACTTGTTTAGGTTGGGCCTCAAGCCCACTTGTTGTAAAAAGACATTTTTGGGCCTAAGGTCATGATAGGTGTTCTTAGGCCATATTGGGCCCTAGAAGCCCTATAGTAGGCTTGGATGTCTTTTTTTGGGTTTTTATGGATTTGGGCCTTGGAGGAATGGAGACCCAATAAGGAAAAGGTAAAGGAGCCCTTTTGTCTTAACTCAAGAATTAGGGTTTTGTACTTTCGAGTTAGAGTGTGGCCTAATCCCTAATTAGGATTTTATGTTTGTGCGTTAGGAATATGATTTCGCAAGTTGTTCGTCGAGTGCAATTTGATATCTTTAGTCCGAGGTGAGTCTTCCTTCGCAGTATTCGTGGGTCGAAGGCACCAATGTCGGCCCATTATTTATGATGTAATGTGATGACTGTCTTTGTGGAAATTGTCAATTATTGATATTGCCATATTTATGCAAGTTTTTAGGCAATATTTACTTATATTTTTATACATATTTTGGTTATTTGCATTGAATAATGATAATTATAAGCTTTAGATGTACTTTGCAGCCAAATAGAAGCAAATTTTGGAGAAAAGGACCAAAATCGATAAAGATTGGAACTTTGGAGGTTTGGAGAGTAAAAGAGAAGAAACCCACGTAAACAGCTCAATTCACGATGTGAGTTAGAATATTCCAAAAGATAAGCATCACGGATCAGAATCCTTGTCAAAAACGGATATCTATTGTATTCGCGACATGAGGCTTACTTGCTCACGACATGAGTACGAAAATTTTAGAAAATATAAATAAGGCTTGTTCCCTACAAATTGTGAGACTTTTGGCTGACTTGGAGATCTTTTGGAGTCGAAAATCAGAAGGAGAAAAGGTCTAGAAATTGGTTGCATACCAAGGAAGAAGGAAGAGTTCATACTTAGCTTAATCGTTTAGTACATTTAACATGATTAAGATTTTAGTTTGTTTATGTTTGTTTGTTTGCATGTCCATCTAAATCTAGCTGCTTCAGTTGGCTAGATGAAGCTGGAAATCATGGTTTTAATACTTTAGCTTTGATTTACTTGTTGGTTATGACTTGTGTTTGATTGATTGAACCTAGCATGCTTGATTTAATATTTGATTGCTTTAAATTATTGTTCTGTGTAGTTAGTGAATATGAATATGCATGAATTTGAATACCTAGTAATTTAGTGAAAATTAGATTATTAGAGCTAAGATCGAACCAATCTTAGATAAGTAATTGGACTATTGAATTAGGTTGTGCTAGAGAACTCATATTATGACCGTAAGTGTGTTTTTCAAATCAGTCTTACATGGCTCCAATTCTATTTAATAATTGATTATGTGTTAACTATTGTGTGACCAGACATAGATCTACATGAATTAATTAATGTTAGTAAATTTAGAACTGAATTGCTAATACTATCTTAATTGGTAACCAACAGTAATTGTCATGACTAATTTATAAACCATTGAGGGAAAGTGGATTCGAACTAACATAAATGTTTTGTTTATTGATTGAATTAGTGTTAAGAAATTAAGTTCATCTAAACTTGCAAAATTTGATAAAACCATAATTTAGCTAGGAAATTATGTTAATTCAATAGTAGGTAAATT
This sequence comes from Lactuca serriola, assembly GCF_051521515.1. Taxonomy (NCBI): domain Eukaryota; kingdom Viridiplantae; phylum Streptophyta; class Magnoliopsida; order Asterales; family Asteraceae; genus Lactuca; species Lactuca serriola. The sequence continues at coordinate 94,340,490 of NC_136411.1, read as the reverse complement.
AATTAGTTAAAATCATTCCCTATGATCGACAACCGACTTACCCAAACTATTCTATAATTCGACTAGGTAAACAGCCTAGACTCACGACGTGAGTTCAGTAGTTTTTTGTTTTGCTTTTCTGTTATGTTTTCTGAGACAACAAGAGGTGGTACTCTTTACCACGTCGTGGTGACCAGTCAGTAGGTAATTTTTAGTTCATTTTTGTTCAGTTTTATGTTTTATGTTTTTTGTTTTATTTTAGTAGTTCATGAACAGAGAGTCCAACACACCTTTGGTGCCACCACTTGAAGATCTAGAGTCGGCCCTTCACAAGAAGACGAATAAGAACACAGGAGTGAACCAAACACCAAAGAAGTCGCCTTTTAAAGATCTAAAGTCAATTTTTGGAAAGAAGTCGGTAAAGAAAGTGGGAGAATCTAGTACATCATCAAAGGTTGAAAGCTTTGATCAAAAATCTAACCCACAAGAATCCGAGTACGAATCTGACCCATAATTCAAACTACATAGAAGTGAATCCGAAGACGAGCCAGAAAACAAGAAGGCAAACATTGTGAATATGTCTATGGGGGCCTACAGGAAGCGAATTATAGATGATGCTGGTCTTGGCCTAGTTCAACCTGCAATTCATGCAACTGCCACATTTGAGCTGAAGGGACACATCCTTATTGCACTAAAGGATGTACCATTTTATAGAAATGATCATGAGGATGCTTACAAGAATTTGGATGAAGTTAACGACATAGTGGACTATCTTAATGTCCCAAATGTTCCTAGAGAGAGAGTCTTGCGAAGGATGCTACCAGTCACTTTTAAAGGAGCTGCAAAAGACTGGCTGAAGGCACTTCCACCTGGTGCAATCACTACTTGGGCCCAAATGCGCGAGCAGTTTCTAGAACGATTTTGCCCACCATCGAAGATATCTAAACTCAAAAAGGCAATAACCAACATTGAGCAACTACTAGGTGAGTCACTATATGAGGCATAGGAGCGCTACAAGGGATTATTAAGAAATTATCCTCAAAATGACCTCAACATACAACAAGAAGTCTCAATATTGTATGATGGTGTTAATGTCATGATAAGACAGATCCTTGATTCTCAAGGACCCCTAACAAGGAAAATTTCGGGGGAAGTCAAAGAGTTGGTTGAAGAATTTGCAAAGCATTCTCGTGAGTACCATAATCCAGGGTTGGATGGAGTTAAAGGAAGTGGGGGTGGACAATCTGCAGACATGGCTGTAGCGACTGCGATGCTTGATACTATGGATAGGAGAATGACAAAGATGGACTAGACAATACAAGCTATTAGATTTGGGTGTGAAAGGTGCAATGGTCCACACCTGACTAAAGGCTACCACTTAGATGATAATGGGAACAGAAGAGCTCAAGTTTGCTACTCAAGTGGGGACAAATATGATGAAGACTGGAGGAAACCAAAGGAGTGGCTGCCATATGATAAATACAAGAAGCAAAAGGAAGAAAAATATAGGCAGATAGGTCGAGGATTCATCCAAAAAGAGCAACCACCAGCTGAGAAGAAATTTGGCTTGGAATACATGCTAGCTCGTTTCATGGAAGCTTCCGAGAAAGGCATGATGATACTGATGCAATATTGAATGATCAAATGAAGATGATGAAAGATCAACAAGCTATGATGATTGTCCAGCAATCCCTATTAATAAATCATCAAGCATAAATCCATAATCTCGAAGCTCAACTTGGTCAACTAACAACTTTGGTGAACGAAACAATATCTTCACAATTCTCCGATAAGAAGACGCAATCCCATGTTATGATGATCGAGACTAAAGAAGACACCATTTCTAAGTTCATCGAAGCATTAGAGGAGGAGCCAAAACTAGCTAAACCAAAACCAAAGAAGTCAAAAATCGAAAATAATATTATTGTTGAAACACCAAACTCATGATGTGAGCCAGCTATGATCATGATGTGGGACCGGTCTGAACAGAAAACTTTCGATAGTGTTCCGGCTTACCATCCACATTTACAGTTTCCATCCCGAGCTAATATTAGTCCACTGGAAAGGGAACATTTGGATTTCATAAAGCAAGTAAACGGTATTCCAATAAATACTCCTTTTATTGAGTCATTATCTAAGGTCCCCGACTATACAAAGTTCATACAAGATTTGATGGATAATCGTCAACAATTGAAGAGAAATTCCAAGGTTATTCTTAGTGAGCAAAGTTCAAAAGTAGTATTGGGAGAATTACCTAAGAATATGGGAGATCATGGACGCCTCACTCTTCCATGTGAGTATGGTAATAATTTGCAAACATATGCTTTAGCCGATTCTGGGGTTGGCATAAATTTGATGTCTTTCTCATTTTATAAAAAGCTCAATACTCCGAAATTAAAGGCTACAAGAATGACCATTCACATGGCCAACCATTCAGTGACACAACCCAGGGGCATTATAGAATGCATCTTAGTGAAAATTGGAAATTTTGTTTTTCCAATTGATTTTGTAGTAATGCACATGAAAGAAGATGCCAATGTCCTAATTATTCTTGGTCGCCCTTTACTTAATATTGCTGCTGCCGTAGTTGATATTCGTGAATCCAAGCTCACTTTGAGAGTTGGAGATGAAGAGGAAACTTTTGGAGTTCAAGATGGTTTCCAAGGGAGTGATGTTCAAGGTGAAGTCTTCAAGATTGATGAAGAAGATAAACTTGGAGAATTACAGAAGCTCGTGGAAGAAGAATTAAAAACAATTCAACAAGTCAAACGAACAAAACCAAAAGTATACACCCCATTTTTAGTTGAGGTATTTGCCTATACAAAACCAACTTCTTGGGTAAGCAAGGAAAGCGACGGTTTATCAAGTGATGAAGACGAGGTTACTTCTAAGGAGATGAGTCCAGTTGTGAGAGAAGAGAAGATTCCTATGGAGCTTAAAAACAATGAAGAAAAATTGGAAAATACGGGGACCAAATGCAAGATCGATGTAGACGAGAAAAAAGCTAAGAAGGAAAACTCAAAAAAAGGCATACATTAAACGAGTTCAAGCTTATAAAAGGTGATGGAAGGAGCAGAAAGTTCAGTTGGTGATGGACTCTTCGGACGACTCAACGTAAGGAGGCACGGAGTCCAACTCATGACTCTATAAAAAAGAAGCGCTTCTCGGGAGGCAATCCAAGCCTGGTTTGAATTTTCTTTTCCTTTTAGTTTTTGAATTCTAGTTTTTAGGAAAATCAATCGTCTCATCGTCTAAATAATTTTATGAATGGTAAAAAAACAATAAGTGTAGGGTTCCTGCATTAAATGGTAATTAATTAAGATTTATAGTTATTAAAAAAATTGGATTTCTTAAGTGAATATTTGATGAGATAGAATTCACGACGTAAGTCCAAGAGGACTTACGGACCACTTCTCTATTAGCCCAATAAGTATATAAGTTCACTTGATGATTAATTGGATGGCCCAACTGCATAGCCCTAGAAGCCTCACGACGTGAGTCATTAAAAACTCACGACGCGAATTGTGAGTTAGACGGGACCACAGATAAAGGACCAGAACCCACTTTGACCTAATCACTTCTCCATTCCCACGAAGTGAGGCTGTTTCTCCTGGTCCCCCAATTCCGATTACGGCCATATAAAACTCAATATTCCATTTTAGCTTACGTCATCTACACTCTAAGGTATTGATTTCTTGATTTTACTTGTTAATTTTTTTTGCTTTAATTGTTAAATATAAGGCTAGGGTTTGTGTTTAGTAAATTGTTGAAATGTTTCCCTAAAATTCGTGTTATAACCATTGCATGTGATTGGATTATGCTTAGGATTGTTATAGGAGTAAACCCCAACCATTTTATTGGATCAATTTATATACTGTCATGAACGATTCTAACATGCACTGTCGACCCACGACGTGAGTTCCTACGAATTCTCGATGTGAATTCTGGGCATGGTGAACCTATGCTGTTTAATTCTAATGCGCTGGAAATTTTTGTTTTGTTGTTTCTTTGTTTTTACAGGAAATGGATCCTAGGTGTCAAATTCTAGCTGGGGTGGCTAACTTGCACCCATTTTATGTATTTCCAACGAATGTGTCGCAGGATGTTCTTACTCGTTATAACAACTGTCTAGGGTGGTTACATAACCATGAGTTCGCTATCGCCCCGACTATGAATTGGCAAAGGTTGAGGGATGTTGGAATTGTTGACCGGTTGACCCCATTTCTTATAAAATTATTTATGGGAAACGAGTACTCTTTCACATGCAAGGGGTGGAACAATCTTTTTGGTATCTAGGAACGAGTTTATAAGGAGTTATGTGTGGAATTTTTCTCAACTGTGGCATTCCACGAAAATGTCTAACATCTCACTTTTCCACAAGCATTAGTTTTCTGTTTAGGTGGAGAATACCGGGAGTGTAGCTTGGTTGAGTTTTCGTGGAGAATGGGTTTGTATGAGGCTTACGAGGACATGTCTCCCAAGTTCGCTATGTTTTTACAGGAGGTTGCCCGTGACTATGAGGGAGAAGCATCGGGGATTGAATTTTGGGGCAATATCATATTGGGAGTGTTCAATTCCGGTGTGTCACGGGAAAGTAGTATCAAGTCACCCATTCATCGTCTTATTCACTGGATCATTAATTTGTCCATCCACCACAAGCGCCATGGAGACAAAGTTACAAAGTTGAATTTGTTTTTCTTATGGGCTATTTTGAAACCGGGGTGTGTTGCAACATCCCGTACTTTCTGGCCCGCTACTTAGCGGAGTAAGCAGTGAGTTCCTGACCTGGGAGCCCGATATGTGGAGGAAATTTCGTCACCCGTTTGGCCCCATCTTATAGGGTGATAGTTCCCGACATTACGAGGTCACTAACTTGTATGGCGTGAACTGAGTTTCCTTTGGGGTATCTTGAGACGATGAGGGTGGTGACAAATTATGGGTCACAATGGGGTATCGCGCACACTGATAATGATGAGGAACAACTCTGCGACCAACTCGAGCTTCAACCGCAGCCGAGACTTCGCCAATGAAATGTGTGAGTATGTAGAGAAACGGGAAGAACTCAAAGATTTAAAGGCAATATACCTACCGACCCATTCCAAAGTCGGGTGGGTACATATTTGGACAACATTCGTGGGGGAGTTAATTATAATACGCAACTTGTCGAGGGTATTTATTCCCACATGGATGTGATTCGACCACCCACCGTGCCGCCATATTTCCCGTATATCCCTACATGGGAAGAACTTTGGATGTCGTAGGGAGATAAGGATGGAACGAGCGGAGCACACGAGGACAACGAGGACGATTGATCATTTTGTTTATTTATTTTTAGTTTGATTTAGTTTGGTTTGGTTTTATTTTGTTTTGAAATTTGGTTGTATTGTAAATATTTAAGTTATTATGTTACTCTTTACTTCCTTTGGTTATTAATTTTCAGATGTACTCGAGGAGTCACGAAGAGGAATGTCGAGAAATTAGTTCGTTCATGTTTAGCCGAGAGAGCGTTAGAATTGAGAGTTAAGACCCACGATTAGAAATAAGTGTGGGGTGAGTCAAGAGAAAGGATAGAGTTAGAGAAGAGTCATAAAATTATGCATTAAAAGGGTCTAAATCCATTAAGGCATTTGGTTGAAGTCAAGAGTTGAAAGCCAAATTACTTTCTATTTGCCCCGTACTCACGTGGTGCACCCTTAATGTTCATGTTGTGAGTCAAGTTTTAATGGTTGCCAGAATCCGTGTTTTAGCGACCTCACGACGTGACTATTATTACACTAACTTCGTGAATATGATATTTCTATATAATGAAGACCATTGACACATATTATTTCTTGGGTCACCAATATTCTTCTTGAGATTAATATGAAGACAATTATGGCTCATATTCTCAACCAGCCATTGTGGTGTGTGCTTTCCCGCATTGTTCTTTCCATTTTGGAGATTTCCATCGCATTCGTTGAAGACCTCGGCTTGATTCCATATTTTTGCTGGCACATTACATATCTCGTGTGATCAAGATCCAAGTTCCTATTTAGAAGAGTCTGTATTCAAGATGCACATTTTTTCCACACATTTGGAATCTGATCATGTCACTGCTATTCCAGGGGAGTGTGTTCCTTTTTCCGCGTTTTTATTTTTTTATATTATGCATAAAATGAGGGCATTGTATATAATAAGTGTGGGGTAAGGGGTCGAAAAAGTAAAGAAAAAGTAAATTGCTAGAATTAGGTAAAATTTAAAATTTTTAGTAGGTTTGAAATAATAATCTAGTAATTTAATCTAGTAATAATAGTTTGAACTTAAGTTGCTAATGTTTTCTGGGATGATCCTTTGAGAACTCAAATGTTTAGTTGAGCATATATACGTTCTAGTGCATCTTTATTCTAGTGATATGATGGGACAAAAACACAACCTTGCGTAGTTTGAGGATCGCAATATGTTTAGCATCGTGTACCAGAAATCTATCCAGGGAAGCTTATGTAGTCATTGTATTTAGGCTAATACCTTAACCAATAAAGGTTGACGTGGAGCGCCCTTGCTTAAGCATGTAGTTTTTTTAGTGAAAAAAAAAGTGAGTTACATGTTAAAAAAAAAAAGAGAAATTACAAAAAAAAATGAAAAGGTTGTAAGAATTTTTGGAGAGTTCAAAGTATAAAGTATGAAGATCAAAGATCAAAAATTCTGAAGAAATTCAAAAGTTGAAGATACCAAAAATCACACAAAAAGGTGGTGAATTCAAAGAAATTAAAGATCAAATATTAAACAAATGAAGAATTCCAGGAGCTCCATTGTGGTATCAAATTTTGTAATTTCTAGATTATGTATGCTTGGGTTGCTTTACAAAAATACCTTGAGGTTAGAATGTTTTATGCGGATGGATTTGGAGGGATGCATAAAATGAGCGTTGCTCAAAAGAAGTGGGTGGGTGTTTATGAGGATTATGAGTATTTAGAATAAAGGGGGTCCTTAGGAAAATTTTAGACACAAATGCATGCGTTGCGGTCTTAGCATAATGGTTGAGTTTGAATTGGATTGCTTTATGTGATGTTACTGATAGGAGTTTGAGTTTAAATAATTAAATTTGCTTGAGGGCAAGCAAAGAATAAGTGTGGGGTATTTGATATTGCCATATTTATGCATGTTTTTACACAATATTCACTTATATTTTTATACATATTTTGGTTATTTGCATTGAATAATGATACTTATAAGCTTTAATTGTACTTTGCAGCCAAATAGAAGCATTTTTGGAGAAAAGGACTAAAATCGATAAAGATTGGAACTTTGGAGGCTTGGAGAGTAAAAGAGAAGAAACCCACGTAAACAGCTCAATTCACGACGTGAGGATTGAATACTCACGACGTGAGTTAGTGTAACGCCTGTGTTTTCGGGCTTGCCATTTTTAACAATGTAATAGTCTAGGTTAACCTTTGTAACCCCTTTTGAAATAATAAAAGTGTATTATTTGAGTATTATGTGTTTTGTGCTTAATTGCTTAATTATGTGGTTTGATTAATTAAGAATAAAAATAAGCGTCAAAATTAAAGTGTAAAATTAACTTGATATCTTTGGTTAATGTTGTAGTAGTTGAAACGAGGTTTCCGAATATATATAGAACACCCAAATCTGACTTCGTATGAGGAAGTTATGATTTATCGAAGTTTCGGTTTAGCGGTATGCAGCCTGAAATACTCAATTTGAGATCGAGGGGTTTTTAGCCGAAGCAATCTAAACGAGGATCGAAGGTCTCGTTGTTGGTATCGAAGCGATGAAAAGTTAGGCGAGAACGGACGTGAAACGAAGAAGTTATGATTTTATAAAGAAGTTTTTCTGTCCCGGCCTATTAAAAATAAATAATAAAAATAAAGTTAAAATTAGCCGACGGAGTCTAAACGAAAGTTGTCGAGCGTAGTCTCACCTACGCGTGGATATAAAGAACGTCGAAAACGGAGTTCGTATGAAGAAGATATGAATTTCCGAAGTTTATTAAATATTTTGTATTTAAATTTAATCTTTAATTCGGATGATTATCCGAAGGAGTCACCGATCTGATCCGAAGTACGCCCCGCGTACAGCGAAGCATGACGCACCTCGCACTCGAGTTCTTCGGATGACGAACGCCATGACGTTTCGGAGCAGTACGCCCCACGTATTGCAGTACGCCCTGCGTACTCCGAGGCTCCAGCCTCTTATAAATAGGATGCGAGGGCAGCCGAGTTCTTTTGCTATTTTCTCTCTTCTCTCTCCCGTTTTGCATCGATTTGCGTGCCGGAATTACCCCGAAACCCCGGTAATATTCTCGAGCCCCGAAGCAAGTCCCAAGATCCCGAAGATCCCGAGAAGTGCGGTTCCCGAGCCGAAGCTCTGCCCGCGAGAAGTTTGATTTTTGTGAAGATCTTCTGGATCTGCTGAGGATTACTACTTCTACAAGCCGTAGTGCTGTCTAATCATCTTCTGATTAGGTGAGTGTATACTACCTTTCATAAACACGATAATAATACAAGTATGGTTTGAGTGTATTAAGTATATTGTTGTTTATATGTGTGAATGTGTATTCACTTTCTTCTATCTCATAGATATGATTATTCCCTATGAAATACGCGTTATGTGTGTGTGGCTCATCTGTTATGTGAAGTATGTATTGATTAAAGCATGCTATACAGGTTTTTAAACTATGTATAAAAATGTATATTTTTATCTACTAATATGTTGGGTAGAACATGGGTACATAGTTGGTGTGTAATAAACAGATGAGAGGCCTCGTTGTTGTTTGATTTAGTCATCTAGCGGAGTTTAGATGACTACCACGGACTTTTCTAGACAGTCTTGTGGAAACATTAGCAGGTTCGCCACCTGTAGGTGTTAATGAACTTGGGTGTTCATTCGCTGTACTCCATCCCCCTCATGGTTGCCTTATTTAACTTATATTGTTGAGGAACCCCCGAAGCATGTGTTGTCGCCCCGATGAAATATTCTTAGACTAGGTCCCTTGTGTTAGTTATTTTAGGGACATAAAGTGAGAATAACGGGAATGGGTAATTGGGTTATTGTTGGTTGGTGGAAATTAAATATGATTATTTATTGTGGGTTGAAAACCCTATATGCTCACCAGGCTCCCAAGCCTGACCCACTCAGTTTAAATTTGTATTACAGGAAGTGGCGCGAGGGCATAAGATGGATGAACCATCAAGTTGTTTTGTTTACAAGTCTGTATATGTATATATTTGTTGAATGACTTGTAATGTTATCGTTTATGCTTATTGGTCTGTATCGGAACATGACACCCCGAGTTTTGATTATATAATGAAAAAAATACATTTCTTTTATGAAATGCTTTGGTAAACATTGTTTTATCATGTTTTGTTTTTGGGAACAAATTCCGCAACTCTTTCAAATCAAAAGGATTTACTCCGAAATTATTTTTAAAGCATAAATGAAAATCGGTCTTTGCTGGCCGAGATTTTGGGGATGTCACAGTTGGTATCAGAGCATTAGTTTAAGCGAACTAGGAATTTGTAGGATTTCTAGACTTAAACTTAGAATGCTAAGTGAAGTTTTGAGACGTGTGTCTGTTATATTTTAGATACGAGCACTAGTTTATTTTAGGAAAGTTGCCTAAAATGCTTTTATGTGCTAAATGTTATATGTTGCCATATATGATATTATTTGTTCAGATCTATGGTCTGTTGCCAACCGGATCTAGAAACCTTATGTGTGTAGGATTCTAAGCGTACGTCTACGATATTAGAAGTAGCATGTAAACGTTTCGGAGTGATAAGGATGATTTGAGTATCTATCGTGATTGAGGATCTAATTTCACCTTATTCGGTGTGTAGATCAAAATGGTGAGAACAAGAAGTGGAGTTGGAAATGCTGACGAAAATAGGAATCAACCACTTGTGATTGAACAAATACTTGTCGTAGCAGCAGCACCTGAGCCAATAACCATGGCTGGTGTGCAAATGATGATTCAGACGATGTTGGATCGTCAGATGGATGAAACTAGACGGTTGCCTCAACAAAATCGTGAAGAACTGTCAATTCGTGTGAGGAATAGACTTGTTACCAGGGACCACACCAATAGCAAAAGCAACTTATCGATTAGCACCGACGGAGATGAAGGAGCTGATGATGCAACTTCAGGAGTTATTGGATAAAGGTTTCATTAGACCTAGTTCATCGCCCTGGGAGCTCCGGTGTTATTTGTGAAGAAGAAAGATGGAAGTATGAGAATGTGCTTCGATTACAGAGAGCTAAACAAGGCAACAATAAAGAATAGATATCCATTGCCGAGGGTTGATGACCTATTTGATCAATTGCAAGGTTCGAGCTATTTCGATCGATCTTAGGTCAGGATATCATCAGCTAAAAGTAAGAGAGCAAGATATCGAGAAGACTGCATTCAGAACTAGATATGGACACTACGAGTTCTTGGTTATGTCGTTTGGACTAACCAATGCTCCAGCAGCGTTCATGGATTTGATGAATAGGGTTTGTAATCCTTTCCTTAATAAATCCGTGATAGTGTTCATAGACGACATTCTGATTTACTCGAAAAGCCAAGAGGAGCATGGCAGACACTTGCGAGAAGTGTTGGAAGTCTTGAAGAGGGAGAAGCTGTATGCAAAATTCTCTAAGTGTGATTTTTGGATTCGTGAAGTCCAATTCTTGGGTTACATTGTCAACCAAGAAGGGATAATGGTTGATCCAGTGAAGATCGAAGCTGTAATGAAGTGGGAACAACCGAAAAGTCCCACGGAGATCCGAAGCTTTTTAGGATTAGTCGGATATTACCGAAGGTTTATCCAAGGCTTTTCTTCGATTGCTACTCGATTAACAGCTTTGACCCACAAAGGAGCTACTTATGTTTGGAGTGATAAGCATAATGAAGCATTCGAGAAGCTAAAGAAGAAGCTATGCGTGTAACGCCTGTGTTTCCGGGCTTGCCATTTTTAGCAATGTAATAGTCTAGGTTAACCTTTGTAACCCGTTTCGAAATAATAAGATTGTATTATTTGAGTATTATGTGTTTATCTTTGAATAATGTTGTAGTAGTTGAAACGAGGTTTCCGAATATATATAGAACGCCCAAACCTGACTTCGTATGAGGAAGTTATGATTTATTGAAGTTTCGACTTAGCGGTGTGCAGCCCGAAATACTCGATTTGAGATCGAGCGGTTTTTAGTCGAAACAATCTAAACGAGGATCGAAGGTCTCGTTGTTGGTATCAAAGCGATAAAAAGTTAGGCGAGAACAGACGTCAAACGAAGAAGTTATGAATTTATAACGAAGTTTTTCTGTCGCGGCCTATTAAAAATAAATAATAAAAATAAAGTCAAAATTAGCCGACGGAGTCTAAACGAAAGTTGTAGAGCGTAGTCTCACCTTCGCGTGGATATAAAGAACGTCGAAAACGGAGTTCGTATGAAGAAGATATGAATTTCCGAAGTTTATTAAATAATTTATATTTAAATTAAATCTTTAAATCCGGCATTATCCGAAGAGGAGTCAGCAATCCGATCCGAAGTACGCCCCGCGTACTCGTGTACGCCCCGCGTACACCGAAGATGTCGACACTCGCAGCAAGTGGCTTCGGATACGTAAGCAGTGACGTTTTTCAGACCAGTACGCCGCGCGTACTCCGAGGCTCCAGCCTCCTATAAATAGGATCCGAAGGCAGCCGATTCTTTTGTTCATTTTCTCTCTTCTCTCTCCCGTTTTGCATCGTTTTGCGTGCCAGAAATACCCTGAAGCCCCGATATCATACTCGAGCCCCGAGGCAAGTCCCGAGATCCCGAAGATCCCGAGAAGTGCGGTTCCCGAGCCGAAGCTCTGCCCGCGAGAAGTTCGATTTTTGTGAAGATCTTTCAGATCTACTGAGGATTACTACTTCTGCAAGTCGTAGTGATGTCCAATCATCTTCTGATCAAGTGAGTGTGTAGTTACCTTCTTCCAACACATTATTATAAAGTATTTTATATAAAATACGTGTTATATGTATATATTTTGTTGTTATATGTGTGAATGTATATTCACTCTCTTCTATCTCATAGATCTGAGTTATTCTCAATGAAATACGTGTTATGTGTGTGTGCCTCATCTGTTATGTGGAATATGTATTGATTAAAGCATGTTCTACAGGTTTTAAACTATGTATAAAAATGTATATTTTTATCTACTAATATGTTGGGTAGAACATGGGTACATAGTTGGTGTGTAATAAACAGATGAGAGGCCTCGTTGTTGTTTGATTTAGTCATCTAGCGGAGTTTAGATGACGACCACGGGCTATTCTAGACAGTCTTGTGGAAACATTAGCAGGTTCGCCACCTGTAGGTGTTAATGAACTTGGGTGTTCATTCGCTGTACTCCATCCCACTCATGGTTGCCTTATTTGACTTGTATTGCTGAGGTACCCCCAAAGCATGTGTTGTCGCCCCGATGAAATATTCTTAGACTAGGTCCCTTATGTTAGTTGTCTTAGGGACATAAAGTGAGAATAACGGGAATGGGTAATTGGGTTATTGTTGGTTGGTGGAAATTAAATATGATTATTTATTGTGGGTTGAAAACCCTATATGCTCACCAGGCTCCCAAGCCTGACCCACTCAGTTTTATTTTTATTACAGGAAGTGGCACGAGGGCATGAGATGGATGAACCATCAAGTTGTTTTGTTTACAAGTCTGTATATGTATATATTTGTTGAATGACTTGTAATGTTATCGTTTATGCTTATTGGTATGTATCGGAACATGACACCCCGAGTTTTGATTATATAATGAAAAATACATTTCTTTTATGGAATGCTTTGGTAAACATTGTTTTATCATGTTTTGTTTTTGGGAACAAATTCTGCAACTCTTTCAAATCAAAAGGATTTACTCTAAAAATATTTTAAAAGCATAAATGAAAATCGGTCTTTTCTGGCCGAGATTTTGGGGATGTCAAAGTTGGTATCAGAGCATTAGTTTAAGCGAACTAGGAATTTGTAGGATTTCTAGACTTAAACTTAGAATGCTAAGTGAAGTTTTGAGATGTGTGTCTGTTATGTTTTAGACACGAGCACTAGTTTATTTTAGGAAAGTTGCCTAAAATGCTTTATGTGCTAAATGTTATATGTTGCCATATATGATATTATTTGTTCGGATCTATGGTCTGTTGCCGACCGGATCTAGAAACCTTTTGTGTGTAGGATTGTAAGTGTACGTTTCCCGCTGATACCATTGTAGCAGCATGTATAAGGGCCGAAATAGGAGTTGGCCCTTCCATTGCATCAGGTAACCATACATGAAGGGGAAATTGTGCAGATTTCGCAATCGCACCGGCAAATAATAGAATAGCACACAAAGTAACAAATAAAAAATTGACCTCATTATTAGAAATCAAGTTATTGAAGATTTGGAATAAATCACGAAATTCGAAACTCCCCGTTATCCAATAAAACCCTAAAATGCCTAATAATAAACCAAAATCGCCAACACGATTAGTTACAAACGCCTTTTGACAAGCCTTTGCTGCAACAGGTCGTGTGAACCAAAATCCTATTAATAGATACGAACATATTCCAACTAATTCCCAAAAAATATAAATTTGTATCAAATTTGAACTAGTAACTAATCCCAACATGGAAGTACTGAAAAAACTCATATAAGCAAAAAATCTCAAATATCCGTGGTCATGAGACATATAATTATCACTATAAATAAGAACCATAATTCCAACAGTAGTGATTAATATTAACATAATAGAAGTAAGCGGGTCGATCAAGTATCCGAATTCTAAAGAAAAATCATTATTGATAATCCAAGACCATACATATTGATAGACATAACTGCTATTTATTTGCTGAATAGACAGATTCATGGAAAAAATCATGACTATACTTAACAATAAAACACTCTGAAAAGACCACATACGACGAAGACTTTTTGTTGCCGTCGGAAAAAGAAGAAGTCCCAACCCTATTAACATAGGAACTGGAAGTGGAAGGAAAGGTATTATCCACGCATATTGATATGTCTGTTCCATAAAAAAAGTTTTTTATTCTTAATTAATTGTTTCCGATTCACCGGATCTTACCTCGTTCGAAAAAAGTCAATAAAAAATCAAGATATGCACTAACTTATTTAATAATTTTAAATAATTTTAGATTAGTATTTATTCTGAGTCTTTTCAGAATCGTTCAAATCAAATATTCAAAATAAGAAGTTACAATTGGTCAAATGAGATGACCAAGTTAGATATAAAAATGAATACTTATAACATGAAAATGCAAATCTAAATTATTATTACGAGAAATTCTCGTAATAATAATTTAGATTCATAGAGCAAGGATAAAAAATTACGCTAAAAAGAGTACTTGATGCTGATATGAATTATAGGATTAACTAAGGTCATCGGTCTAATGAAATAAAAACTCTTGAGTTTAGTTAGTTTCTTTCAACGCATTAACTAATTCATTATGGGATTGATTGTTTTCCATTTCAATCAAAACGATTTCTTAGTAAACGTTAGAATATTATAGATCTAAAATGAACTTTTTTTATCGAGAAAGGGTAAAAAACGCCTGAGATATTTTTTTATCAAACCACGTATCCTTTAACAGATTTATTAGTAATCTGATTCGAATTTCAAAATTGAATTTAGGTGTATTCTTTTCTCGAGTTTGACTAAAAAAAGACTCAAGTTTTTTAGTAGGCAAAAGTTTACAATTGAGGTATTTTATTAGTTGTAAATAAAGTCTAGAATGACGAAAATCAAGGTCTTTTAGGTTCTTTCTTTATTTTTATTAAATCATTAAGTTTCATTTCTATGACCTAGCAGATTCTAAAGATATAAATTTGAGAGGAGAACTAAGAGTTCCAAACCAAAAATTTTTGGTTTGACAAATCTTGTATGGAATCAAAATTTTATTATTTCGAGTAATTTTTGATCCAATTTAACGGATCTTTTACATATCTATATTTCTTTTTTATGAAGAGAATATTATTTATAGAAAAAATAGATAATGAATAAGAAATAATAATTTGTTTTGAATAATAGATGTCTTTCACATCCAACTATAACAATGATTTTCAAATGGCAGTTCCAAAAAAACGTACTTCTATATCAAAAAAGCGTATTCGTAAAAATATTTGGAAAAGGAAAGGATATTGGGCGGCGTTAAAAGCTTTGTCATTAGGGAAATCTCTTTCTACTGGAAATTCCAAAAGTTTTTTTGTACGACAAACAAATAAGTCCTAAAATATTGGAATAATCGGAATGGATTTGACTCACAAATTTGGCTCAATACTTTTTGAATATGAAATTAACAATGGGCAGTCCCTATTCTAATCAATAAGAAATAGACCAGTACAAGATTTTTTATTTCTTTGTAGTATATTTTCACTAATATTTTTATGGTGGGGAGTCTTATTTTCCCCATCGACCTTTACAATAATGAACAATTTTTCTCTTTCTCGGGAAGGGCAAATATAATATTTTTAGTTCAAATTAATGGATTGTTGAAACTAATAGATTACATGGTAAAAAATTTTGGATAACTTTATGACTTCTTAATTTATAATTTTTTATAATTTTTAGTAATTACTATATGAAATGGATTTACCATTAATCTCCAATTTTGAGCCCAATTAATAAAAGAACTCCATTGTTGAGATATTATGTATAACTAATCTGTCAATGTACAAATAATGTGTCAATTTGAAGTAATCCAAAATAACCTATTTTGGATTCATTGAGAAAATTTATTTTTTGTTTGAAATTTATGAAATCAGATAAACGAGAAATAATGAAGTATCAATAAAAGTAAAAAATGAAAACAGTTTTTTTATTCTATCGAGAGAATAATCTACTTACAAAAGTTGGATTTTAGAATAGGATAAACTATGTCAAAGCCCTAAGATAAGATAAATAAACAGATAAGATAAATAAACGGACACCCTAATAAATGAAACTAATGAACCTTCAAATTGACTTTTGAACTCATTTTTTTTATCAATTTGAGTGTTGACTAAAAAACTTATTTGATTGAATTGACTTGTTCAATATCGACGATTGAATATAAATAGGCTATTATTAGTTCGAGTAAGCCGCTATGGTGAAATCGGTAGACACGCTGCTCTTAGGAAGCAGTGCTAGAGCATCTCGGTTCGAGTCCGAGTAGCGGCATGACATATTCTAAAAGATATCCAATAGATCCTATAATAAAAATAAATTAAATTCCCGATTTCTAATTCTTAATTAATATTAATTTAGGGGATTCCCTCCCTTTTTTTTCATTTTTATGATATTTTCAACTTTAGAGCATATATTCACTCATATTTCCTTTTCAATTGTTTCAATTGTAATTATAATTCATTTGATAACCTTATTGGGCAATGAAATCATAAAACCATATGATTCGTCAGAAAAGGGGATGATAGTTACTTTTTTATGTCTAACAGGATTATTAATCACTCGTTGGATTTATTCGAGCCATTTCCCACTAAGTGATTTATATGAATCATTAATTTTTCTTTCATGGAGTTTCTCCCTTATTCATATAGTCCCTTATTTCAAAATAAGAAAAAATTATTTAACCGAAATAACTGCCTCAAGTACTATTTTTACCCAGGGCTTTGCTACTTCGGGTCTTTTATTAGAACTAGCATGTAAACGTTACGGAGTGATAAGGATGATTTGAATATCTATCGTGATTGAGGATCTAATTTCAACTTATTCGGTGTGTAGATCAAAATGGTGAGAACAAGAAGTGGAGTTGGAAATGCTGACGAAAACAGGAATCAACCACCAGTGATTGAGCAAGTACCTGTCGTAGCAGCAACACCTGAGCCAATAACCATGGATGGTGTGCAAATGATGATTCAGACGATGTTGGATCGTCAGATGGATGAAACTAGACGGTTGCTTCAACAGAATCGTGAAGAACTGTCAATTCGTGTGGAAGAGCCTGAATTAAATGAAGGGCACTCGGAAGGGGGAAACTTCAGTGGGTCTATTGGTCAAGCCAACCCACCGATAGTTAGGCAAGATAACCATGAAGGAAGGAATGAGGGAATGGGATGCAAGTATAAGGACTTTCTAACTTGCAAACCATCGACCTTCAATGGAAAGGAGGATCCGATTGGAGTTATGGATTTGATCTCCAAAATGGAGTTAGCCTTTATGACTTGTGGCTGCAGAGGTAAGTTGCAGACTATCTATGCCGTACGTCAGTTCCAAGGTGGAGCCGTTCATTGGTGGAACACTATAGGGAAGACGTTGAGCCCTAATGAGCCACTGCAATTGTCATGGGCAGAGTTCTTGGTGCAGTTCAAGCGCAAGTTCTGCTCGGCTCAAAATTTGTTGGAGTTGGAGAACAAGTTCCTGACATTGACGAAAGGCAGCATGTCAGTTGATGAATACACCAATAGCTTCACCGATAAGATGGAGTTTGCCTTGCGTATCGTCCCAGATGAGTTGACAAAGGTGGACCGGTATGCGAAGGGACTCCCATGGGAGTACGAGGTGCCAGTACGTCAGGCACTTACTCTAGAGGCAGCTATCTGGGCTGCCAAGTCTGTTGAGAACATGATTAAGGGAAGAACCACCGACAAGGTTGAGGTTGGTGAGAAAAGAAAGTTTAAGGGAACATCTGGTTCCGCTAAGAAGGGCAAATTTTCGAAATCTGATTCGAAAAAGTTTGGAGGAAAAGGAGGTGAAGCGAAGTGGTGTGAAAAGTGCAAGAAAAAGCACTTTGGGAAATGTAGCAAGGATGTGACCTGCTACAAGTGTGGAAAGGTTGGACACTTTGCCAATGAATGTCCGAACAACAAAAGGATGTGTTTTGGTTGTAATGAAGAGGGGCATATTTTGAAAGACTGTCCGAAGAAGAAGGAGGCAGCTAGGCCCAACATTCCACCAAAGCCGAAGGCGAGAGCCTTCCAGATGACACTTAAGGCTGCTAAAGATGAAGCTGATGTCGCTTCAGGTACCTTTCTCGTAAACGAATTACCTACTCAAATTTTATTTGATTCTGGAGCCAACTACTCCTTTATTTCGCATGATTTTGGTAGAAAACTAGCTTTGTCTGTTGATAGACTAGATGATGCTTTACTAGTCGAAGTTGCTAGTGGCACTACTAGAAAAAAGGCCTTTTACGACGCTCATTGCGCGTCGTAAAAGGCTCAGACGACGCGCAAATGCGCGTCAAGGAAGGCCCTGTCATAAAGAGAGACGACGCGCTTTTGCGCGTCGTCTATAGATGACGCGCATTTACGACGCTCATTTACGACGCGCAATTACGACGCACATTTACGATACGCAATGCGTATCAAGGAAGGCCCTGTCATAAAGGAAGACGACACGCATTCGTGTGTCGTAACCTTACGACGCGCGTGTTAATGACACGCAATGCGTATCAAGAAAGCCCCTGTCAAGAAAGGCCATGTCATAAATGAAGCTGACACACATTTTTGCGTATCGTAAATTTAAATGTTTAAAAAAAAGATTATATATTTATTAATTTTTAAATTAAATTTGCATTTAATTTCTTATAATATAAATAAAATACAATATACAAAAAATACAATCCATTGCATAATATAAAATAAAATTTCATACTCAAAAAATAAAATAAATTGCACAAATTATAATGTCATACAAAGAATCATTCAAATGTTAAACAAAAATAATACATTGCTAACATGTGTTATACATTCCTATAAAACTAACAAATAATCATACAACTCTGTTTCTTACTGGAAAGGAATGCCAAACATGATTAAAAAGTCTCCCTTAATCTTGATTACTCACCTGCTTAAGTAGAATGTTGTTGTTGAAAAGGTTACCTAGCAACAGAGGGGCAAAAACGTCTTTTTGACTCTCATTTACCCAGGGGTAAGCCCAGCAGCAGCTAAATTAAGGTTTGGATTTGGTTGACTGGGGCACCACCACGATATCCACCACCACCACGACGTCCACGGTTCCATTACCAAAGACTACCTAGAAAAGATTCCGGAAAAATTAATAATGAAGAAACTATAGGAAGACTGAAGATAATATTATTGAAAGTGATTATGTAAAGTGTGAACAAAGGGGAAGAAGATTCTCTGTTGTAACTTGTTTCTTGGAGGAGATTCTCTGTTGCTAACTTGTCTCTTTTTAGACTCTCCACCTTGTTCTCTTAAACCAAAATGAAGACTTCAATGAGGATTCACACAACATCCATTGATAGCAGCAAATCAGGAAGCACAATGGTTCAATCCCATTCAAGTTTCTTTGGACCTATCAGCAAGATAAGAATACAAAATTCTTGTCATGATGGAAAGATTAAAAGCTAGTAAGATTTAAATCTTTGCATAATGGAAGAAAATGATGGGGGAAGAGCAGGAGCAGGAGAAGGAGCCACAGATAATACTAGCCCAAATAGGTTGATCATATGTTTGATGATCCTTTCTGTTTCACCTACAATAAAAAAAAACAATTTATAGACCCACATTTCACTTTGTTTCTCATAAAGTGGTAAAAATTTTTAAAAGAAAAAAGATATCGGGAATGGAAATAAGATTTGGACTTCCAACCATTGATCTAAGCCACATGATTTTACTCTTACCCTCTTTTGCTCCACTATAATTACAACGAACTGCATATAAGTTTGTATGGAAAGCTTTCCCTTCAATTTCTAGCTTCTCTATTTTAGGAATTCCTGAAAAAAAAAATCCAAGAAACCTGTTTATATATTAATTGAAATTACAAAGTAACAAAAATGATAGATAAGAAGAGAAATAAGGTCAAGTCTAGAAGACAAGACCAGGGGAAACAGGGCAGTTTCAGATATGCCATTTCACTCGATCTTCCAAATGTATCTGTTACAATGAATTCACATCTGAAGAAATTACCAATGTTATCAAATCACAGCTTATATGGGCAAGAACATTATGATTGTAATGGCTTAAAGGATTTGTTCTCTTCTGAACAAATGTACCTATCTTTTTTATTTTTTAATACGGTATGATAAAATAAGTATTTAATATTTGAAAATATGAAACAAAGTAAGTTTTATAATGTAGAAGGATTAAAATCCTTACCAGTAACCGCAAGCATCTCAATTCTTGTAATCTCTTAAATGTAACATAATATTTAACAAATTTGCATTTTAAGAAAAGTATATAAAATAAATCTTGAAAAATACAAAAGTAATACCTAGGAGAATTACATCAGTTGGCTCTGACAACTTCAGCTCACCAACAACCGAATCGCTACGAACAGGTGCATACCTTCAAAATATAGAAAAAAAGGTTTTTTTATATAGATGTATATGTATAGATTAGTGAACTAAATAAAAAAGGTAGAGATATTAATTACCCGAATAATAAAAAAGCAATTGAATACTCACTCAGGGCTTGCGAATCTCATTACATGTTCCATTATTAAGCATGTTAAAAGCTCTCGTGTAATGTAGTGAACTAAAGGGCATTGAGCTTCACTGCATACCTGCATGCTAGCATGTCCAATGTCAATGAAGGCTACATTGAGCTGCTCATTTTCAGGTAAGTCAGTTTTGTATATTCCATAAGCTAAAGCAGTGGCTGTTGTCTCATGCATCAACCGTAGAGGATGCAAACCGGCAATAGTAGCTGCATCCATTACAGCTCTTCTTTGAAGATCAGTGAAGTAGATAGGTACCCCAATACAGCAATCCACAACTGCTGCATTCAAATTCTTTTCAGCTATTGTCTTCATGTTTGAGAAAACCATTCCCATAACTTGTGTTGGGGTGAATGACTTTGTTTCCCCAAGATACCTTGCATTGATCAATGGGAAACCATCGGGTCCCTCAGTAACTGAAAAAGGCAAAGCCTTGAGATCTTGTTGCAATTCAGGATCAGAAAAAGGACGCCCTATTAACCGCTTAATTTGGGAAATGGTGTTTTTTGGGTTCATCATACTGGTTGCAGCACCAGCTGTTCCAAGAAAACGCTGTTTATCACCAAAACACACAAGAGCAGGAGTCTCACGTTTTGACTCATCATTAAGAACAACATCAATTCCCCTTTGTCTGGCAACTACCACAACGCAACTCTCATTCCCAAGATCAAATCCAACTACGCTCATCTTTGCTGAGTAAAATAACTCGTTTAATTAATGAGAAGTTACTCTGCCTCACAGGAATCAATCTGCACAGATGAAAGGTAATTAGATTTATCAACAACTGTTCGATTACTCATAATCTGCTTAACAAACCACAAGATAAGAACCATTAATGAAAGTATTCACAAAACATCAATGAAGATTGTGATAATCTTCATCAGAACTCTCATCTTACACCTTATATTCACTCTGGGCAGATATTAAGGATGGATGAAGCTCCTTTGAAGCCATGAGATGGTGTATCAATCTTTCATCTCTTTCTTTAGAAAATAATTTTAACATGACCTCCCTCCCAAGAACTCTGTCAGCCCAAGTGCCCAACCCACTCCAGTAAATTTGTTGGAATGCATATCCAACACGTTGCAATACCAAAAATAAAAAATAAAAAAATTATGTAAGCAAAATAAGCATATCAAATAATATAAAAAATTAATTTTATTCTTATATTATATCAAGAGGAAATATATTAGGAGCCATTCGTATGGCAAGTTTATACGATATAATTGAAACTTCTATGTAAAACCAGATAAACATAAAAGCAAAAAAAAAAAAAGTAACAGTTTTGTTGTAAACTTAATTTCTATCTTTTTTTTTTTTACATAATGAATCATCTGAAATTGAGAGAGAAACAACAAAGCTAAAACATTCATATTTTTTTATAAAATCAAACATTCATATAAATTGAGTTCATTCTTCTAAATTCTAACCCTTTCTAACATTATAATAGATCAACTCAAGAAGGCCCATCTTTCTCAATCCCAAAAGGTGCCTCTAAATGCCAAATCATTGATAAGGACTTTTCACAAACACTTAGCGTGCAAATTTAAAGGCCACATTTTGAAGCTGATCCATGAAACTAAAAATAGACATACATGTGTGGATTGTTAATGCTTCTGATGTTGAAACAGCTAGTTCCACTGCATCTGTGATGTTAACTCTATGAGATTTGGGGTTTATCCCATTTTACCCTTTTAAAATTCCAAAATTGCCCCTTTCAAAATTAAAGTTAACCCAGCAGCCATGGCAAGAATCAAACTCAGCAGCAACATTTTCAAAAGGAAAAAAAATATATTTTGATCAACCGCAAACCAAACAAGAAGATTCCAGTATTGCCCTTTGTATATGACATAACAATGAACCCAATAGTCTTGACTAGGATCAAAATCAGCGAAGAACAAGAAACCCTTCCATAAATTTGTCAATCATGGACCAATAACAAAAAAAACTTTTGATCAAACAACCCCTGCTTCTCAAACCAAGGAGATTAGAAGAAAAAAAATATCAAAGAAGAGGCTACTGCGATAAAAAGGAACAGGGGTGCACCCATTTTTTTTCCCAGTAATACCGAATTCTATCAAAATTAACAAGCTGACCAAAATGCCCCTTAATAAGTAACCACTATTTTCGAAAGCAATACAATCCAGAATAGATGAGCAAAAATAAAATCAGATAGAAGGTGCGTGAGAGAGAGAGAGATGGTACCGTGTGCTTGAGATATGTGGCGGCTCTTCTGAATTTTCTACGGATCTGTAAGGAGGGTAAAGGGAAATCAAATTCAGGAATCAAGAACTTGGATTCCATAATACGAAATCCTAAGTCATCAGTTAAAACCCTAAGTCATCAGTTAATAGAGAACAACATTACATGCTTCCTTCTGCGGACATTTACCCAAATTTCCTCTTTCGTCTCTCACTCTAGAAACCCTAATCCCTCCGCCACAATGAACACCATTACAGTTTCCACGGTGCCTTGAAAGCCCTAACCTGAATCTCTCGATCAGAAGCGTATCTAGAAGGAAGCAGGTCAAGGAATAGTGCAAGAAAACTATTGGCGAGTATTCTCAATAACAGCAGAGAGATGAAGAAGGTGAAATTACAGCAACGATGAAGTAGATGAATGGAAATCAGAAGCCCTTTTTCTTGATTGAGATGATGAAGTCGAGAGATGGAGATGAAATCGTAACCTTCGATCTTTGATTGAGAAGTTGCACAACAGTGTGAGGAGAATGAAAGATGCGTGATAATGCTTAGGGTAGGGAGGGTAGCGGGCTTTTCTAATTTTTTTGCTTTTCTTTTCCCGCTTGTAACTAAGGAACGCGCGTTCATTAAAATTATAAAGCGACACATATAGAGGGCGCGCATTTAAGGTACAGCGCCCTCCGTGTTTTTAATTTTTTTTTTCTTTTGACACTAATTTAAAGGCACGCAATAATGCGTGACCTAAATCCTTAAATTTTCTGAAGAGATGACACTCTTTTAATGTCACTCTCGTTTGCGTAACATAAATTAATGAGTGTCGTAATTTGCGCGTCGTAAAAGGCCTTTTTTCTAGTAGTGTGGCAAGTTTGTACCTGTTAGCCATTGTATGAAAAACATCTTAATCGACCATAATGGGAATAAGTTTCACGAGGAATTATTGCCTATCGAACTTAATGGTTTCGACATCGTTTTGGGAATGGATTGGCTTAGCGCCAATGATGCCGAAATTTTATGCAAGAAGAAGATAGTTAAAGTAAACCCGCTTGGTAAAGATTCATTTATGGTGTATGGGGACAAACGACGAGTGAATTCTGGAATCATTTTTCTAATGAAAGCCAGAAAGTATTTGACCAAGGGATGTACATCATATTTAGCATTCGTGATTGATGCTCAGAAGAAAAAGAAGGTGATGCAGAGTATTCCAGTGGTGTGTGATTATCTGGAAGTATTTCCCGAAGATCTTCCTGGATTACCACCTGATAGACAAGTGGAGTTCAGAATAGACTTGTTACCAGGAACCACGCCAATAGCAAAGGCACCTTATCGATTAGCACCGACGGAGATGAAGGAGCTGATGATGCAACTTCAGGAGTTATTGGACAAAGGTTTCATTAGACCTAGTTCATCGCCCTGGGGAGCTTCGGTGTTGTTCGTAAAGAAGAAAGATGGAAGTATGAGAATGTGCATCGATTACAGAGAGTTGAACAAGGCAACAATAAAGAATAGATATCCGTTTCCGAGGATTGATAAACTATTTGATCAATTGCAAGGTTCGAGCTATTTCTCAAAGAACGATCTAAGGTCAGGATATCATCAGCTAAAAGTAAAAGAGCAAGATATAGAGAAAACTGCATTCAGAACTAGATATGGACACTACGAGTTCTTGGTTATGTCGTTTGGACTAACCAATGCTCCGGCATCATTCATGGATTTGATGAATAGGGTTTGTAATCCGTTCCTTGATAAATCTGTGATAGTGTTCATAGACGACATTCTGATTTACTCGAAAAGCCAAGAGGAGCATGGCAGACACTTGTGAGAAGTGTTGGAAGTTTTGAAGCAGGAGAAGCTGTATGCAAAGTTCTCTAAGTGTGATTTTTGGATTCGTGAAGTCCAATTCTTGGGTCACGTGGTCAACCAAGAAGGCATAATGGTTGATCCAACGAAGATCGAAGTTGTGATGAAGTGGGAACAACCAAAAAGTCCCATGGAGATCCAAAGCTTTTTAGGATTAGCCGGATATTACCGAAGGTTTATCCAAGGCTTTTCTTCGATTGCTACTCCATTAACAGCTTTGACCTACAAAGGAGCTACTTATTCTTGGAGTGATAAGCATAAAGAAGCATTTGAGCAGCTAAAGAAGAAACTATGTGAGGCACCGATACTTTCTCTACCCGATGGAGTTGAAGACTTCGCTGTTTATAGCGATGCGTCTGGGGTTGGATTGGGTTGTGTTTTGACCCAAAGAGAAAAGGTGATAGCATATGCGTCTCGACAGTTGAAGGAGCATGAAAAGAATTACCCGACTCATGATTTGGAGTTGGCAGCGGTAGTTTTCGCTTTGAAAATATGGAGGCATTACCTCTGTGGCACGAAGTGCAAACTTTTTACTGATCATAAGAGTCTCCAATATCTCTTTAATCAGAAGGAATTGAATATGAGGCAACGATTCATCCCGGTAGCACTAAAATGTATAGGGACCTGAAACCCTACTACTGGTGGCCGACGATGAAGCTTGATGTTGCAAAGTATGTGGCCGAGTGTGTGACTTGTGTGAGAGTCAAGACACAACATCAGAAACCGTACGGGAGTTTAGAACCATTGCCTGTGCCTATGGGTAAGTGGGAAGACATTGCTATGGATTTTGTCACTAAACTGCCCAGAACAAAGAATGGTCACGACATGATTTGGGTGGTCGTTGATCGATTCACTAAGAGTGCGCATTTCATAGCGGCCAAGGAGAAGTGGTCTATGGAGAAGCTTGCGAATTCTTACGTGAAGGAAATTGTGAGGCTTCACGGTGTTCCGTTAGCGATTGTATCGGATCGTGATAGCCGTTTCGCCTCAAGGTTTTGGAAAAGTCTACAAGAGGAAATGGGTACCAAGTTATGTTTAAGTACAGCTTACCATCCGCAGACTGATGGTCAGAGTGAAAGAATGATACAAACACTTGAAGATATGCTGAGAGCATGTACCTTGGAATTCCTAGGTAATTGGGATGAACATTTACCTTTGGTAGAATTTTCCTGTAATAATAGTTTCCACTCGAGCATTAAGATGGCACCTTATCAGGCTTTGTATGGACAGAAGTGTCGTACACCGTCTTGTTGGCTTGAGGCTGGGGAAAAGCAGTTTATGGGACCGGAGATGGTTCATCAAACTGCTGAAAAGTTGAAAATAATTAGGGACTTATAAGATTTGGTAAAGAGCTATGCTAACAAGAAGCGAAGACCGATGACTTTTGAAATTGGAGATTCGGTTTTGCTTAAAGTCTCGCCGTGGAAGGGACTTATAAAATTTGGAAAAAGGGAAAAGTTGAGTCCAAGGTTTATTGGACTGTTTAAAGTTCTTCAGAGGATTGGGAACCAAGCTTACAAGCTCGAATTACCCGAAGAACTGAATGGAATTCACAACACTTTTCATGTGTGTTATTTGAGGAAGTTCACGGGAGAAGTTCCCGACATAATTCCAATTTCTGAATTGAGAATTGATGAGAACAAAAGGTTGATTGAAGAACCAGAGGCAATTGTTGACCGAAAGACTAAGAAGTTGCAACGCAAAATGGTTGGGTTAGTGCTTGTCCGATGGAAACACACGAATGGGCCGAATCTCACCTGGGAGACGGAGAGTGACATGTTGAGTCGCTATCCGCATTTGTTTGTTGATGTGTGATTCCGGGGACGGAATCATTCTAAGGTGGAGAGAACTGTAACGCCTGTGTTTCCGGGCTTGCCATTTTTAGCAATGTAATAGTCTAGGTTAACCTTTGTAACCCGTTTCGAAATAATAAGATTGTATTATTTGAGTATTATGTGTTTTGTGCTTAATTGCTTAATTATGTGGTTTGATTAAATAAGAATAAAAATAAGCGTCAAAATTTAAGTGTAAAATAAACTTAATATCTTTGAATAATGTTGTAGTAGTTGAAACGAGGTTTCCGAATATATATAGAACGCCCAAACCTGACTTCGTATGAGGAAGTTATGATTTATTGAAGTTTCGACTTAGCGGTGTGCAGCCCGAAATACTCGATTTGAGATCGAGCGGTTTTTAGTCGAAACAATCTAAACGAGGATCGAAGGTCTCGTTGTTAGTATCAAAGCGATAAAAAGTTAGGCGAGAACAGACGTCAAACGAAGAAGTTATGAATTTATAACGAAGTTTTTCTGTCGCGGTCTATTAAAAATAAATAATAAAAATAAATTCAAAATTAGCCGACGGAGTCTAAACAAAAGTTGTAGAGCATAGTCTCACCTTCGCGTGGATATAAAGAACGTCGAAAACAGAGTTCGTATGAAGAAGATATGAATTTCCGAAGTTTATTAAATAATTTATATTTAAATTAAATCTTTAAATCCGGCATTATCCAAAGAGGAGTCAGCAATCCGATCCGAAGTACGCCCCGCGTACAGCGAAGCATGACGCACCTCGCACTCGAGTTTTTCGGATGACGAACGCCATGACGTTTCGGAGCAGTATGCCTCGCGTACTGCAGTACGCCCCGCGTACTCTGAGGCTCCAGCCTCCTATAAATAGGATGCGAGGGCAGCCGAGTTCTTTTGCTATTTTCTCTCTTCTCTCTCCCGTTTTGCATCGATTTGCATGCCAGAATTACCCCGAAACCCCGGTAATATTCTCGAGCCCCGAAGCAAGTCCCGAGATCCCGAAGATCCCGAGAAGTGCGGTTCCCGAGCCGAAGCTCTACCCGCGAGAAGTTCGATTTTTGTGAAGATCTTCCAGATCTGCTGAGGATTACTACTTCTCCAAGCTGTAGTGCTGTCTGATCATCTTCTGATCAGGTGAGTGTGTACTACCTTTCATAAACTCGATAATAATACAAGTATGGTTTGAGTGTATTAAGTATATTGTTGTTTATATGTGTGAATGTGTATTCACTTTCTTCTATCTCATAGATATGATTATTCCCTATGAAATACGTGTTATGTGTGTGTGTGCCTCATCTGTTATGTGAAATATGTATTGATTAAAGCATGCTATACAGGTTTTTAAACTATGTATAAAAATGTATATTTTTATCTACTAATATGTTGGGTAGAACATGGGTACATAGTTGGTGTGTAATAAACAGATGAGAGGCCTCGTTGTTGTTTGATTTAGTCATCTAGCGGAGTTTAGATGATGACCACGGACTTTTCTAGACAGTCTTGTGGAAACATTAGCAGGTTCGCCACCTGTAGGTGTTAATGAACTTGGGTGTTCATTCGCTGTACTCCATCGCCCTCATGGTTGCCTTATTTGACTTATATTTCTAAGGAACCCCCGAAGCATGTGTTGTCGCCCCGATGAAATATTCTTAGACTAGGTCCCTTGTGTTAGTTATTTTAGGGACATAAATTAAGAATAACGGGAATGGGTAATTGGGTTATTGTTGGTTGGTGGAAATTAAATATGATTATTTATTGTGGGTTGAAAACCCTATATGCTCACCAGGCTCCCAAGCCTGACCCACTCAGTTTTCTTTGCATTACAGGAAGTGGCGCGAGGGCATAAGATGGATGAACCATCAAGTTGTTTTGTTTACAAGTCTGTATATGTATATATTTGTTGAATGAGTTGTAATGTTATCGTTTATGCTTATTAGTCTGTATCGGAGCATGACACCCCGAGTTTTGATTATATAATGAAAAAAATACATTTCTTTTATGAAATGCTTTGGTAAACATTGTTTTATCATGTTTTGTTTTTGGGAACAAATTCCGCAACTCTTTCAAATCAAAAGGATTTACTCCTAAATTATTTTTAAAGCATAAATGAAAATCGGTCTTTTCTGGCCGAGATTTTGGGGATGTCACAGTTAGAATATTCCAGAAGATAAGCATGCTTGATTTAATATTTGATTGCCCTAAATTCCTGTTCTGTGTAGTTAGTGAATATCAATCTGCATGAATTTGAATACCTAGTAATTTAGTGAAAATTAGATTATTAGAGCTAAGATCGAACCAATCTTAGATAAGTAATTGAACTATTGAATTAGGTTGTGCTAGAGAACTCATATTATGACCGTAAGTGTGTTTTTCAAATCAATCTTACATGGCTCCAATTCTATTTAATAAGTGCTTATGTGTAAGCTATTGTGTGATCAGACATAGATCTACATGAATTAATTAATGTTAGTAAATTTAGAACTAAATTGCTAATACTATCTTAATTGGTAACCAACAGTAATTGTCATGACTAATTTATAAACCATTAAGGGAAAGTGGATTCGAACTAACATAAATGTTTTGTTTATTGATTGAATTAGTGTTAAGAAATTAAGTTCATCTAAACTTGAAAATTTTGATAAAACCACAATTTAGCTAGGAAATTATGTTAATTCAATAGTAGGTAAATTAATTAGTTAAAACCATTCCCTATGATCGACACCCGACTTACCCAAACTATTCTATAATTCGACTAGGTAAACAGCCTAGACTCACGACGTGAGTTCAGTAGTTTTTCGTTTTTCTTTTCTGTTATATTTTCTGAGACAACAAGAGGTGGTACTCTTTACCACGTCATGGTGACCAGTCAGTAGGTAATTTTTAGTTCATTTTTGTTCAGTTTTACGTTTTTAGTTTTTTGTTTTATTTTAGTAGTTCATGAGCAGAGAGTACAACACACCTTTGGTGCCACCACTTGAAGATCCAGAGTCGGCCCTTCACAAGAAGACAGATAAGAACACAGGAGTGAACCAAACACCAAAGAAGTCGCCTTTTAAAGATCTAAAGTCAGTTTTTGGAAAGAAGTCAGTAAAGAAAGTGGGAGAATCTAGTACATCATCACAGGTTGAAAGCTTTGATAAAAAATCTAACCCACAAGAATCCGAGTACAAATCTGACCCATAAATCAAACTACATAGAAGTGAATCCGAAGACGAGCCAGAAAACGAGAAGGAAAACATTGTGAATATGTCTATGGGGGGCTACAGGAAGCGAATTGTAAATGATGCAAGGTGTAGGATAGTCAATCCATTATAGAACTATACACAAATTCACGCTCTCCGTCCACGAGACTCTGGATACAAAACGAGCCATGGCAGGTGATGCCCCGAAACCATGGCTCACATTTATGTTATAGTATTCGTGTATATGTTTTGTATGTACTAGTGTAATGTATGTTCTCTCTGTCTAGTATGTAGTATGTTCTCTTTGTTTCTCATCATAGTATGTTCTCTTGTATAGTTTATAGTATGTATTGTTTCTCATAATAGTATGTTCTCTTAGTTTCTCATAATAGTATGTATTGACTCATGTATGAACTGAATCCTTGTATGTTTCATTGTACTAGAAATAGTGAATAGCGACTTCCTAAACTATACCTATTATAGTTTACTAGTAATTTCTGTAGTTTGAATGAATGAAGGTATGCCTTTGCTATCCAAAGGTAGTGAACAGATTGATAGTACTTTTATATCTACATATGTATACATAATATATAACTGATATTTAAACGACATTCGGACAAACAACCGATACTCTCAGGCCACATCCAAACATGGAAAAGAAAATAAAGCAAGTTATCAGTCCTAAGTCCTTTAAACATTACTTATATACTATACATATATAGACATGCATTTGACAATATATAAGTTTAAAAAAAGATTTTGAAATACATTTGAAGAGTTCAACAATAAATATTAATGACTTGATGTCAGTTTATAAAGTGATTTAAAATCAGTTTGTTTGATAATACAGTTTAAAGTATAATAAATCCTTTGTTTAAAATGCAGTTTGAAGTATAAGAAATCATTTGTTTGAAACACAGTTAAAGTATAAGAAATCCTTTTTTTGAAACACAGTTATAAATCACATGTGATTGATTATATAACTACATGATTTCTACTTGTATTCTCCCCATAAAAGCATTTAAAATCATTTAAAAGGTAGATTGATGGGTATGAACTCACTTGTAGTGAGTGATACGGAAGTATGTTTGGAAAAAGGATGTAGAGTGTCAGGTGAAACCATGAGCACACAAAGATCCTAATAAACATATAATGACATGTATGTGTATTTGATTAGTGTATAAACAACTAATTATAAGGGATAATACTCTAATAGACTAGGAAACTCTTAGATTTAAGGGATACAATCGCATATGATTGCACACTTATTGTGTATGGCCACCCTAAAGAGTTTACGGTCCAAATGGCTTGACCATGTGAGTTTGCGGTCCAATGGTTTACGGTTCAATGGGTTCACGGTCCCATGTGTTTACGGTCCTATGGTTTATGGTCCAATGGGTTCACAGTCCCATGTGTTTACAGTCCTATGACCTTACGGTCATAAGGTTTATGGTCTAGTGAGTTTACCACCGTAAACTCACATCCGTTTATGCATAGGATGATTTCTAAACATTTCGAAGGGTTCTAAGTTCCATTCTAGGCTTTAGGAGGGTTTAATGTCTCATTTGCACCCTTAATAAGGGTTTACGGTCTAAGGAGATACACTAGACCGTAAACACCTTTTGTTCATGAAAATAAACATTTTCAAGGCCTTAATCAAGTATTGTAACTAGATAACAAGTATAGAAGATAGATATTTACAATTTGAAGGCAAATAAGGGTGTTTTCGGACAAAAACACCTAAGTGTTCTTGGTGTTCTTGAGGATCTTGAAGATCTAGACTCAAAAGATGAGATTTGTGGATGAATTCAAGAGTGAATCAAGAAGAAGAGATGTATTAACTCACAAAGGAAAGGAATCAATTACATTCTTGGAGCTTTGGAAGCAAAATCTTATGATCCTTAGGTGAGAATTCTAATTTCTAGGCTTGAAATGGTAAAAGTGATTGAAAAATGGCCAAGGTTTCTATATATAGGGATGGGTTTACGGTGACCTTGACCATAAACTCAAGGTCTCGACCGTAAACTCCTTTTTGAGGAGGTTTACGGTTACTAACCAGTGATAACTAGAAGCAAAACGAGTCTAACATAGATAAATTTGAATGTTTAAACAAGCTAGAAGTTTCGGGTTGTCACATCATCCCCCGTTAGAGAGAATTTCGTCCCGAAAATAGAGTTTAAGCAACTAAGTTATTACAAATAACTAAGCGAAAATATGAGGATACTTCAATTTCATTTGATCCTCGCGCTCCCAAGTGAATTCATGTCCTCGCTTGGTGTTCCAGTGAACCTTCACTATCGGGATACAACTTTGCTTCATTTGCTTGACCTCTCGGTCCATGATCTCTACTGGTTCTTCCACGAAGTTGAGGCTCTCGTTGATATCGATCTCGTCGAGTGGGATTACAAGAGTCTCGTCGGACAGGCACTTTTTCAAGTTCGAGACGTGGAAAGTAGAATGTATGTTGCTTAGTTCGCGAGGTAGGTTGAGTTTGTAAGCTACAGAGCCGATTCTAGCGAGAATCTCAAAAGGCCCTACATATCTTGGATTGAGCTTCCCACACTTTCCGAAGCGTATCAAGCCCTTCCAGGGTGAGACTTTCAAAAGGAAGCGGTCTCCCACCTGGAATTCCAAAGGTTTCCTTCGTTTGTCTGTGTAGATTTTCTGTCGGTCTCTAGAGGCTTTCAATCGTTCACGCATCTGAACGATCTTCTCTGTCGTTTCCCAAATGATCTCCGTACCTGTGAGAGTGATTTCAGGAACTCGTCTTTTGGCTAACTGAGTGTCACTCACCTCAGCCCAGCACATAGGGGATCTGCACTTTTAGTCGTAGAGGGCTTTGAATGGAGAAGCCTTTATGCTTGTGTAATAACTATTGTTGTAGAAAAACTCGACAAGGGATAAATGAGTGTCCCATGCCTTCCCAAAGTCGATCACTATCACACCCCAAAAACCAAAGGCGGAAACATTTCTGGGGTTGACTCCACGTTGAGTATCAAATCCAATGCACATAGTAAAACAGTAAACACAAAACATTACATTACATAATATTGTTTACATCTGTTTGAAAGAAAGGTTATACAAGTGTTATACATATATCATATGAACAAAAGAAAAGACGAGACTTCGGAATGCTCCGTCTTCTCCAAAAGGTGGCGGTGTACCTGTCTAACGTTGACCTGAGAATACAAGCGGTTTGAAAATCAGCATAAAGCTGGTGAGTTCATAAGCGGTTTAGTTTTGAAAAGAACGAGTTTCCTTTGCTTTCTGAAAAAGTTGTTCTTCAAGAAAATCCCATATTTTCTTATGAAAACAGTTTAGTTATCTTTTGTTACAAATTCCAAATCGGTTTGTTATGTCATTCCAGGAAAATCCCATATTTTCCTAATAGTTTAGTTATTTGTTTGTTACTTTATTCGTATGTGAATTGTTATGCTATCCCAGGAAAATCCCATATTTTCCTATGTATTAAGTTGTCTTTTCGTTTCTAATTTCGCTACTAGTTGTTATGTTATTTCAGGAAAATCCCATATTTTCCTATGTATTAAATTGGTTCTTAGGTTTGATTTCGAAGTACTAGTAATTACCATACTTATAGTATTAGTTAAGTATTCTAACCCTTAGTTATCCTACATTCGAATGTCTATCATCTACAAACTTAGTTGTATTTTCGTATATTTGGATTCACCAGAAACGTACATTATAGTATTTTCGATTATTCTGATGATTTCCAAAAGAGTACATTAGTTGTATTTTCGTATCTCTGGCAACATTCTAAGGCGGATGTATTCGAAACTCAATAGAGGTCAAGAGGCGTACTTTCGTATTAAATTCGAAACTCTGGTGACATTCAAGGCGTACACTAACTGCATATTCGAAGTCTTGGTGTCATCTAAAGGCGTTATTTCGCATTCGTAGTCCTATTTCTATTTGTATTCGTATTCGTTCTATCCTATTAGTTATATTCGTATTCGCATTCGTATTCGTACTAACCTAATAGTTATATTCGTATTCGCATTCGTATTCGTATTCTTACTAACCTAATAGTTATATTCGTATTCGTATTCGTATTCGTACTATACTATTGATTATATTCGTATTCGTACAATACTATTGTTTATATTCGTATTCGTATTCGTATTCGTACTATCTTGTTGGTTATATTCATATTTGTATTCGTATTCGTACTATACTATTGTTTATATTCGTATTCGTATTCGTTTAGTATTAATCTTAGTTATGATTTGTATGATTTCTTTTACAAAAAGTAATATAGTTTAAAACACTTTTTAAAGAAATCTGACTTTAGTCTAACTGTTTACCCTGAATTTTGAACCATTAGTTAATCACAAATTTTGAAATTAGAAACATACATAAAATGAAACATTGAATTGAAAATAAGATTAAGTACAAGATTTCCTTGTACTTTTGCTTGTATTCCCCCCTGAAAACATTTGAAAAAGGGTAGGGGTATGAACTCACTGTTTGAGAAACGCGTCAGTTAGGATCCTAAACGTCGGTTCTGGGTTCACGAATGCACAAGATTCCTATGGATTATCAAATGATACACATTTGTATCTAATTAGGACTTGATTAATTTATTTGCTAGGGACATACACTTCTAGTTGCGGAAACACCCTATTACAAGTGTTTGGAAGGAGCTGGGTGGCATTTGGGGACACATATAGCTAGGATATTGAGTTTACTCTTCAAGAGTAAACTCATACTAGCGTTTTCGGCCCTAATGACATATTCCCCATGAGTTTACGGCCGTAAACTCATGGTGGGCTACTTTTGGTTGCTAAATGGCTTCAAAACACGTGAGGAATAATGCTACACTTGGATTTTAAGCTTTGGAATGGATTGAAACTCACATAGGGACCATTTATTGGAGTTTACGGATGTAAAAATGGAGTTTACGGTCGTAAACTCCCCTTTATATCGAATCCTTAATGTTTTGGCCCTTAAACAATCACATGTGATTCTAATGATTTTTCCTAAGCCTTGTATCAATTTTAGGGGATTTTTGGCATGCCTTTAGGAGTTTACGGCCCATGAACACCCTCATGGCTGTGAACTCTTATGAAAGGGTGATTTTATATGTTTTAAGGTCCAATACTTGTTTGTAAACACTTCTAGAATTTATCCCAAGGCTTTACGTGTGTTAAAGTGGCATTTTAACACATTTAGAGGAGTTTACTCTCCAAGAACAATGAGTTTACGGCCCAAGCATGTTCTTGGGTAGTAAACTCAAGTTTACTCCTCTAAATTGATGTTCAAGGTGTTCCAAGGCCAAATCCATAATTCTACAAGTCGTATCTAAGCCTTATTGATGTTTTGGAAGGGTTTAAGGGCTTAAAACCCCCTTTTATATGTGTTTACGGCCCAAGCATGCTCCAGGGCTGTAAACACATGAACAAGTCTCTAAATCATGGTTTAAGGCATTTTAAGTTCATTCCATAAAGTCATCTAGCCATATCTAAGGTTTAATTGTAGTTTGGAAGGGTTTTGTTGCTCCAAAAACCCCATTTATATGAGTTTACGGCCTAGGACTGTTCTAGGGCCGTAAACTCATGATAATGGTCCTAATCCATGGTTTAAACTCGAATTTGAAGGCTAGAGGGGTTGTATAACAAGTTAGGGAAGGTACCTTGGTGATTAGAAGCCTTAAATTTGAGATTTGGACCCTTAAACTTGGATTTAGGAGAGAGGTTAGAGAGAGAGTAGAGAGATGAAGCAAAAGCTTCAAATGAATGTTTAAACACGTTTAAATAGGTCCCAAAACTTGGACACGGAGGAATTCTACCCGATACCGGAACTAAACGGGGCTTTTGGTCGCACCCGATTAAGTTGTCGTTACCCGACGGAGATGTTTCTAAAATTTCTGAAATAAACATTTTGGGGCTAATTTCACGAGTTCCTAAGGGGTTTGGACACTCATTAGATTATAATAACATATAAGTTTAAATAATTTAGCCCAAAACGAGATCGGAACGAATTGATAAACGACGAATTTTTACGGGTAGAACGGGTTTCGGCGATGGAAAACTTTGGGTTGTTACATTATCCCCCCGTTAGAGGGAATTTCGTCCCGAAATTCAAAGGTTACGATATAGCTCATGAAATGAAAAGAGGTGCGGGTGGATCAGCTGCTCCGGGTTTTCACGCTCCCAAGTGGCATTGGGTCTCCGCTTGACGTTCCAGCGAACCCTCACTATCGGGACGCGTTTTGGATTCGTTGGGTAGATACTTCTTAAAGACCGAGACGTGGAGTACCATATGGATGTTACTAACTTCCGAGGGTAATCAAAGTTTGAAGGTTACGAAATCGTTCCTACGAGGATCGCGAAGGGTCTAATGTTACTAAGTTACAGGTTTCTATAGGTATCTCTGGTGCCGACTAATTCCCTATCGTCTTAGCTTTTGGAAGGTCCACGGGTATAATGGCCTTGCTTATCTACATAACCAGGGAAGATGGTTGATCGAAGGGCACCACTACGAACTCGTGGTGATCATGCCAGGTCCTGGTCGCTGTATTGGATACGTCATCCTCCCGGAGGTTCGGCTACGAGGTAGTTCCAGGAAATTAGGTTGATACTAGACTTGACTAGACGTTCGGAATGAATTCTCGAGAATTTTCGGGAAAGGCATCGGGGAAAGAGTTGCAAACTTCTCGTTTCCCGA
The DNA here is from genome assembly GCF_051521515.1 of Lactuca serriola. Classification (NCBI taxonomy): domain Eukaryota; kingdom Viridiplantae; phylum Streptophyta; class Magnoliopsida; order Asterales; family Asteraceae; genus Lactuca; species Lactuca serriola. The sequence continues at coordinate 94,304,368 of NC_136411.1, read as the reverse complement.
ATATCACACGAACAAGGAATGCATGGGAAACTTTCTAAGCTTTGATACACGAAGATGCGAAGGTTGGATTTAGGTTTGACGTGGAGAATCATGAGAGTCGGGTCAGAAGAAAGATTCGGACGGACGACCCTTTCGAAAACAAGAATAACAGCATGAATGAGACTCAGTCATTACATGCCAATGATCGCATCAAAGCTTTTCACGAAAAGTTTACCATTAAATTGAATGGAAAGGAATAATCATCCAAATTGAGGATATGATCTAAGGATATGACGTTAACGTTCTCTTTCTCATTGGTTGATCATCTCGACGGTACATGTTTCGATTACTAACGAAGGATTTAGTTTAGAAAGATATTTGAATGAATGGTTAGCAAATTCTTACAACATTGGAATCGAAAAGGGTTACGGGCACAAGATTTATCGAGGAGGAGTATACCTGTGGCAATGGTGGGGTCAACGGCTGTCCTTTCTTGTCCCATAGTCAAGACTCTCCCGGTGTTGCCAGATGTTACTGCCTTAGGATAGTTTCGCTTATAATGTCCGACCTCACTACTACTGTAGCAGGTTTGACCGATACCAGCTCCGGAAGCTTGACTAGCTGATGGAGTTGGGGTTTTGCAGCTTTGCGCGAGGTGACCTTCCTGGCCACAGCTTTTACAAAACTTTGCATGACAAGGGCCAGGGATGAGATGGTGGTATCTATATCGGTTACACCATGGGAGGATACCGGCATATCCGGTGACAGGTGCTTGGGCTGAGGAACCAACAACAGATACAGCGACAGGGGTAGTGGCAGCGTGGACTGCCACTATCTGTTGTTTCTTCGAGGGTTCTGGGGAAGACTGACTCTTCTTCTTCTTTTTCCAAAACTTTCTTTTCTCGCCACTCTTTTCTGTTGTCTGCTTCTTCTTGGTCATCATTGTGATTGATCGGGGTTTGCGCTAGAGATTTGGCGCTGTCATAGGTATCTGGCTTCGCCGCTATAACGTTCGCTTTTGTTGGCTGGGTTAATCCCCAAATGAACCTCTCAATCTTATTGCTCTCCGGGGTAACCATCCCCGGACAAAGAAGTGCCAAGTCGTCAAACCTTGAAGTGTAATCGGCAATATCGGAACCTTTCATCTTCAGGTTACAGAGTTCATGCTCCAGCTTCTGGATTTCACCCCGAGGGCAATACTCTGCGCGTAGTAGTTCCTTCATAACTTCCCATCCCATAACATTGGCTACAGGTAGAGTCAAGGATTTGACTCGGCCGTTCCACCAAGTCAAAGCTTTATCGATGAGCGTACAGGAGGCAAATTTTACCTTATCGGATTCCGAACATGCACAAATCTCGAAGATAGATTCGATCTTCTCTAACCACCGAGTTAGAGTAATGACACCTCCTGTGCCATCGAAGAATGTGGGTTTTGCGTTCATAAAGTCTTTATAGGAACACTCCTTCCGGTGTCCTTGATTACCTTCCGGGTTTTGGGTTGGGTACCACCCCCTGAACCACTAGGGTTTAGTTGAGATAGGTTAGCTGATATTGTGGCAGAAAGGGCTGCCTGAAGTGTTTCCAGATCGATTTGAATAGTAGGTGGTGGCGGCGGGGGGTTGTTGGTGTTCTTCGAGCTGGGTCTCTTTCTTGGAGGCATCTTGATCTAAAAAGATCAGGAAAGAGAGGATCATAAGTCCTCTGAATTTAATCAAGAGATATGGATCAGGGGATATCTCATCAAGACAGACATAACATTATATTAAGCGATAAAACAGGAGAGAGTGATCAAGGCAGAAAATTTTATCGCTAGAGGAATGATCAAGGAACAACGCGTATACGAGGTGTTCTACTAAGGATCGGCTCGAGAAATACTCCCATAGTATTTCATGGTTCGCTGCAACGACGACTCGTTGTTTGGGGTATTGGGTAAGTTTTAGGTATGCTGCGTACCACAGTCACTCCCAAGCACATGTTGGCCATGTCTCGAATGAATATAGTTGGCCAGGCTATATTGATCCTAGACACGACTACATAACTGCCCAGGTTTAACCGCAGCGTACAACACCCATTTACTTATATTTTGTTCTACTTGTAGTTACGGATTTCGACGGTCGGGTATACTTGTTTTCTTTAGAAAATACTTATATTTGTAGAGTATACTTTTAGTTTAGAGCACTTAGGCCCCTTAATGTTTATAGTCTTATACCATGTAAGCTTTGCTATACTAGTTCACTATAAACAAGGGCTCTTATACCAATCTGTCACACCTCGAAAACCAAAGGCGGAAACATTTTCGGGGTTGACTCCACGTTGAGTATCAAATCCAATGCACATAGTAAAACAATAAACACAAAACATTACATTACATAATATTGTTTACATCTGTTTGAAAGAAAGGTTATACAAGTATTATACATATATCATATGAACAAAAGTAAAGACGAGTCTTCGGAACGCTCCGTCTTCTCCAAAAGGTAACGGTGTACCTGTCTAATGCTCACCTGAGAATACAAGCGGTTTGAAAATCAGTATAAAGCTAGTGAGTTCATAAGCGGTTTAGTTTTGAAAAGAACGAGTTTCCTTTGCTTTCTGACAAGGTTGTTGTTCAAGAAAATCCGATATTTTCTTATGAAAACAGTTTAGTTATCTTTTGTTACAAATTCGAAATCGGTTTGTTATGTCATTCCAGGAAAATCCCATATTTTCCTAATAGTTTAGTTATTCGTTTGTTACTTTATTCGTATGTGAATTGTTATGCTATCCCAGGAAAATCCCATATTTTCCTATGTATTAAGTTGTCTTTTCGTTTCTAATTTCGCTACTAGTTGTTATGTTATTTTAGGAAAATTCCATATTTTCTTATGTATTAAGTTGGTTCTTAGGTTTGATTTCGAAGTACTAGTAATTACCATACTTATAATATTAGTTAAGTATTCTAACCCTTAGTTATCCTACATTCGAATGTCTATCATCTACTAACTTAGTTGTATTTTCGTATATTTGGATTCACCAGAAACGTACATTACAGTATTTTCGATTATTCTGATGATTTCCAAAAGAGTACATTAGTTGTATTTTCATATCTCTGGCGACATTCTAAGGCGGATGTATTCGAAACTCAGTAGAGGTCCAGAGGCGTACTTTCGTATTAAATTCGAAACTCTGGTGACATTCAAGGCGTACACTAACTGCATATTCGAAGATTTGGTGTCATCCAAAGGTGTTATTTCACATTCGTAGTCCTATTTCTATTTGTATTCATGTTCGTTCTATCCTATTAGTTATATTCGTATTCGTACTAACCTAATAGTTATATTCGTATTCGTATTCGTACTAACCTAATAGTTATATTCGTATTCGTATTCGTATTCGTACTATACTATTGATTATATTCGTATTCGTACAATACTATTGTTTATATTCGTATTCGTATTCGTATTCGTATTCGTACTATCCTATTGGTTATATTCATATTCGTATTCGTATTCGTACTATACTATTGTTTATATTCGTATTCGTATTCGTTTAGTATTAATCTTACTTATGATTTGTATGATTTCTTTTACAAAAAGTAATATAGTTTAAAACACTTTTTAAAGAAATCTGACATTAGTCTAACTGTTTACCCTGCAATTCGAACCATTAGTTAGTCACAAATTTTGAAATTAGAAACATATATAAAATGAAACATTGAACTGAAAATAAGATTAAGTACAAGATTTCCTTGTACTTTGGCTTGTATTCCCCCCTGAAAACATTTGAAAAAGGGTAGGGGTATGAACTCCCCGGTTGAGAAATGCGTCAGTTTGGATCCTAAACGTCGGTTCTGGGTTCGCGAACGCACAAGATTCCTATGGATTATCAAATGATACACATTTGTATCTAATTAGGACTTGATTAATTTATTTGCTAGGGACATACACTTCTAGTTGCGGAAACACCCCATTACAAGTGTTTGGAAGCACCCGCGTGGCATTTGGGGACACATATAGCTAGGATATTGAGTTTACTCTATACTAGCATTTTCGGCCCTAATGACATATTCCCCATGAGTTTACGGCCGTAAACTCATGGTGGGGTACTTTTGGTTGCTAAATGGCTTCAAAACACTTGATGAATAATGCTAGCCTTGGATTTTAAGCTTTGGAATGGATTGAAACTCACATAGGGACCATTTATTGGAGTTTATGGATGTAAACATGTAGTTTACGGCCATAAACTCCCCTTTATATCCAATCCTTAATGTTTTGGCCCTTAAACAATCACATGTGATTCTAATGATTTTTCCTAAGCCTTGTATCAATTTTTGGGGGAGTTTTGGCATGCCTTTAGGAGTTTACGGCCCATGAACACCCTCATGGCTGTGAACTCTTATGAAAGGGTGATTTTATATGTTTTAAGGTCCAATACTTGTTTGTAAACACTTCTAGAATTTATCCTAAGGCTTTAGGTGTGTTAAAGTGGCATTTTAACACATTTAGAGGAGTTTACTCTCCAAGAACAATGAGTTTACGGCCCAAGCATGTTCTTGAGCAGTAAACTCATGTTTAATCCTCTAAATTGATGTTCAAGGTGTTCCAAGGCCAAATCCATAATTCTACAAGTCGTATCTAAGCCTTATTGATGTTTTGGAAGGGTTTAAGGGCTTAAAAACCCCTTTTATATGTGTTTACGGCCCAAGCATGCTCCAGGGCCATAAACACATGAACAAGTCTCTAAATCATGGTTTAAGGCATTCTAAGTTCATTCCATAAAGTCATCTAGCCATATCTAAGGTCTAATTGTGGTTTGGAAGGGTTTTGTTGCTCCAAAAACCCCATTTAAATGAGTTTACGGCCTAGGACTGTTCTAGGGCCGTAAACTCATGATAATGGTCCTAATCCATGGTTTAAACTCGAATTTGAAGGCTAGAGGGGTTGTATAACAAGTTAGGGAAGGTACCTTGGTGATTAGAAGCCTTAAATTTGAGATTTGGACCCTTAAACTTGGATTTAGGAGAGAGGTTAGAGAGAGAGTAGAGAGATGAAGCAAAAGCTTCAAATGAATGTTTAAACACGTTTAAATAGGTCCCAAAACTTGGACACGGAGGAATTCTACCCGATACCGGCACTAAACTGGGCTTTTGGTCGCACCCGATTAAGTTGCCGTTACCCGACGGGGACGTTTCTAAAATTTCTGAAATAAACATTTTGGGGCTAATTTCACGAGTTCCTAAGGGGTTTCGACACTCATTAGATTATAATAACATCTAAATTTATATAATTTAGCCCAAAACGAAATCGGAACGAATCGATAAACGGCGAATTTTTACGGGTAGAACGGGTTTCGGCGATGGAAAACTTTGGGTTGTTACAATCACACAGGCTCGCAACATATCTTCCAAGGTTCGGATAGTTGTCTCACTTTTTCCGTCGGTCTGTGGATGGTAGGCTGTACTCATGTCCAGCCTCATTCCAAGGGAACTTTGTAGCGACTGCCAGAACCTCGAAGTGAATCTACTATCTCTATCGGAGATAATAGATATAGGAATACCATGCAGTCGTACAATCTCCCTAATGTATGTTCTAGTGAGCTTTTCCATCTTGTCAGCGTCCTTGTTTGGCAGGAAGTGTACGGACTTGGTTAACCTGTAAACGATAACCCATATGGTATCGAGACCACTCTTTGTCTTGGGCAACTTGGTTATGAAGTCCATCGTGATCCGCTCCCACTTCCATTCAGGTATCTCCGGCTGTTGAAGTAAACCTGATGTTTTCTGGTATTCGACCTTAACCTTGGCGCAAGTAAGACATTTACTTACGGAGTTTGCAATCTCTGCTTTCATGTTAGGCCACTAGTATAACTTTTTAAGATCCAGATACATCTTATTTGAACCTGGGTGGACGGAATATCAAGTGTTGTGCGCTTCGGTCATGACCAAGTCTCTAAAGCCACCGTGTTTCGGTGTCCAGATCCGATCCATGAAATATAAGGTTCTGCCACCCTTGACTTCTACGTTCTTATCCATCCCACTCAGGGATTCACTCGCCACATTTTCAGGTTTCAAAGCGTCGAGTTAAGCCTCCTTAATTTGTTTGGACAAGTGTGAATGGATAGTCATAGTCAATGATTTGAATCTACGACTAGAGTATTCTTTTGGACTTAGGACGTCAGCTACTACGTTGGCCTTGTCGGGATGATAACGCATTTCGCATTCGTAATAACTGAGTAGCTCAACCCACCGTCATTGTCTCATCTTGAGCTCCTTCTGGTCGAATATATGTTGTAGGCTTTTGTGGTCTGTAAAGATAGTGTTTTCGTACCATACAAGTAGTGTCTCCAGATCTTCAAAGCAAACACCACTGCTCCTAACTCAAGATCATGCGTGGTGTAGTTGATCTCGTGTGTCTTCAGTTGTCTTGAGGCATAGGCAATGACCTTGCCTCGTTGCATTAGAACACAACCGAGCCATTGATTAGATGCATCACAGTAGACCACAAAGTCTTCTATTCCTTCTGGGAAGGATTGTATCGGTGCAGTTCATATGGCACGTTTCAGCGTTTGGAATGCTTTCTCTTACTTCTCTTCCCAGTCAAAGGCCACACCCTTCTGGTTTAAAGTCGTAAGAGGTTTCGCAATTCGAGAGAAGTTCTGAATGAGCCTACAATAGTAGCCAGTGCAGTCTAGAAATTGGCGAATTTCTGTAGGTGTCTTCGGTGCTGACTAGTTCTCAATGGCTTTGAGTTTGGTAGGGTCCACATGAATTCCTTCTTCACTAACAACGTGACCCAGAAATTCGACTCTTCGGATCCAAAACTCGCATTTAGAGAACTTCGTGTAGAGCTTCTCTGATCGTAATGTTTCCAAGATCTAACGTAGATGCTTACTATGCTCTTCCTTACTACGAGAGCAGATGAGTATGTCATCAATGAAGACGATGACGAACTGATCCAAGTAAGGATGGCATACCCTATTCATTAAGTCCATGAATATTGCGGGTGCATTGGACAATCCGAACGGCATCACCACAAACTCGTAGTGTCCATAACGAGTTCGAAAGGCTGTCTTTGGAACATCCTCCTCTAGCACTCTTAAATGGTGATACCTGGATCTCATATCTATCTTTGAAAAGTAATTCCCCCTTGAAATTGGTCGAACAAATCATTTATGCGAGGAAGAGGGTAACGATTCTTAACGGTAAGCTTGTTGAGTTCCTTGTAGTCGATGCCCATTCGAAACGATCCATCTTTCTTCTTGACGAACAAGACTGGAGCTCCCCACGGTAAGAAGTTTGGTCTTATAAAGCCCTTGTTGAGCAGTTCGTTAAGTTGACCGGACAGTTCTTGCATCTCTGCAGGTGCTAAATGATAGGGCGATTTAGCTACTGGGGTAGCCCCTGGAACTTAGTCGATTCTGAACTCGACCTGACGTTGTGGGGGTAACCCTGGGAGTTCTTCTGGAAAGATGTCGGGAAAATCGCGTACTACTTGGATGTTCTTAATGTCCTTCATCTCTTGGCTCACATCGACAACATGAGCAAGGAATTCGTGACATTCCTTTCGCAAGTACTTATGGGATTGAATACTCGAGATGATACGAAGGTTCGTGCCAATTTTGTCGCCATAGACTACTAGAGCTTCACCAGATGACAGATTAAGGCGAACAGCCTTATCATAACACATGATGTCGGCACGATGTAGAATCAACCAATCTATACCGATAATGACATCGAAACTTTTAATTGAGATCGACATGAGGTCGATTGAAAATGAATGGATATCTAGAGTTAGAGTACATCCTATGTATATACTGCTAGTCCTCTCAGTATTTCCATTAGCCATTTCTACAGTGAACGGTTCTATAAGTGTTCATGAATTTTGTGTAAGTAAGTGAACAAATTTCTGATTCACGAAACTTCTCTCCGTTCCACTATCAAACAGAATGCATGCATAAGATTTATCGAGGAGAAACGTACCAGTGACCACGGTGGGGTCGGCAACTGCTTCCTCGTGGCCAATAGGCGAAACTCTTCGTACTCCACCGGCATTCCGTGCCTTCGGGCAGTTCCTTTTGTAGTGGCCCACTTCGCCGCAACCGTAGCAAGCCTGGCCCACACCAGCATTGGGGACTTGCTTGATTGGCCTTGTCGGAGACTTGCAGAAACGGGCAGTGTGCCCCTTCCTGTTGCAGTTAGAACACTGCATTTCCCGGCAGGCTCTAGTGTGGTGGAAGCTGCATTTGTTGCATTTCGGAAAACTCCTTGCGTACTGCTTTACCGAAGCAGCAGCGGCAGGTGCTGTCACAGCATTAACCGCCACGGTCTGCTGGTTTTTGGCAACTTTATGTGCAGCATTCTTTTTCTTCTTTTCATCCCATAACTTTCGCTTGTTATCAACGGTTTTGGATGGTTCTAAGATGGCTAGGGTTGTTGTTGTTGACGGGGTACGGACCCCATGGTCAATGAGCCGTTGTACCAACCACTTAGCACTATTGAATGTAGTGGGGTTTGAAGCCAAGACACTCCCTTGGAATGGAGGCACCAGTCCCCAAATGTACCTTTCTATTTTCTTTCCCTCCGTGTGAACCATGTTGGGACATAGGGCCACCAGCTCGCAGAATCTGGCGGTATAGGAAACTATGTCGGAGCCCTTCATGGATAGGCTCCATAGTTCTTGTTCTAGTTTATGGATTTCGCCCCTCGGGCAGTATTCTTCAATCACGAGCTCTCTTAGAGCTTCCCAACCCATAGAATTTACGACTATTAGAGTTAGTGACTTAACATGGCTATTCCACCATGTCAGGGATTTTTCCTCGAAGGTGCAAGCAACAAATTTGACTTTGCTCTCTTCTGGGCATGAGCAGATCTCAAAGATCGACTCTGTCTTCTCGAACCATTGCGAGAGGGAAATGACTCCGCCAGTCCCTTTAAAGGACTTTGGCTTGCAATTGGTGAATTCCTTGTATGAGCACTCTCTCGAGCACACGGGGACCTCACCTTGAGTAGAATGAACAGGTGTTCCACCTACGCTGGTACTGGTAGAGTCATATTGAGCCATGGCTGTTGCCACAGCCCCAGCTACTACAGCATTTAGAGCTGTTGTATCGATTTGTGAAGGAGGTGGTGGTGGTATTGGAGTTACCCGAGGATCGCGTCTCGTTGATTGGCGCAGAGGCATCTTTTAACTAAAAGTTTACAAAGATGAAGATATCGGTAAGAATTTAATAGAGAGAAATGATGAGAGTGACTCATGGACTAACTCCCCATAGCCCAACAACACAATTGAATAGTATGATTGAATGTAGATCTAGTACTAAAAAGATGATAGCATTTGGATAATAATTTCCATGAGATTAGATATTTGTCAATAATACTGGAATTACAGATGTAACAAGTTCGGGAAAAAATGACATAGAAGTAGGTCTTACATCAAACCAAGATGGAAAATTTTTGACAGAACTACGACCTAACAAGACTTAACAGATCCAAAGTTTTCACATGGATAGGAAATTAAACTTGAATTTTTTTACATAGACTACATTATATCCAAAAGAGAAAGTTGAGTAGGCTCTATCTACGACGAGAACCACTAGAATGAGTCCTTGATTCTGACAGACGACGCTCCATGTCTCCCATGCGCCTTTCAGTCATTGCCTACCGAGCTCAAAGTTCCCTAACTTCATCTTGGGTTGCAGCAAGATCTCTCTGTAGGGCCGCATTCTGATTTTGAGTCGTTTCATATGCAGACTCCAGATAGCGAATGCGTACGCCATTGACTCCCGCATCGGCATCAACTTCCATGATTCGGCAATCCTGCGAACCAGGATAGGCAGGACTTTGTCTGCTGAGCCTCCCTCGCTCAAGTTATAGAAGCTTCGATCTCCGTTGTAAGGTAAGGGTTGAACCTGTTCATGGCTCCATCTGTTCAAGTTTGTTTCCCACAGAGGTGTGGGACCTTGAAATGCTGGACGAGGGATATCATTAGGGATTTGAGCCACTGGGGGTAGGTTATTCACTTTTGGTTCGGAGTCAGAATCCTCCGAGAAGCCTTCTATGAGGTGATCATCCAAAGGGTTGGATGATCATCTTCTGGCTCTGCTTCAATCCATCCATCATTGCCTTGGTTTGGGAAGTGTGGGTCGTCGTGGGGATGGAATCCAGCCATGATATCTACGCGAGAAAAGGGGTATAAGAAATAATTAATAGACGTACTAATTAGATAATTATAATATTATCTTTATCAGTTACTTCAATGCTTGCATAGTGCATACCAGTTACATGTGATCAAAACATGATAGACCTTCGAATAAGTGACCCTAACTCCGAATCCACAGCCAAACAAGGAATAGGAAGTAAAGAAAAGATCACTGATTCTAAGTCTATGACATCCTAGTCACATATAGCCTTAGTGTATCCACTTACCAACTATTGACCTACCAATAAAGACCTTTTTAGTTCTCAAATAAGTAATTATAGTAACACAAAATACTCCTATAGTATTTTAAGTTTATGTTATGTTCTAATGTTTTCATTCTAGTAGTCTTGGTAAGTTTTTAGACTTGTTGCAACCTCACAACCATTCTTAGGCACATGCTAGTCACTCCTCGAAAAATATAGTTGATCAGGATATATCCTTCCTAGGTTTGACTATATGTCTCTAAGTCTAATTGCGTTGTCCAACAATTGTTATACTTTTGTTCTGTCCTAGTGACACTGATTTTAGTATGAATGCAGATATGTATACTTGGTTAAATATTTTATTATTTAAAAGTATAAACTCTTGGTCAGAGTATTTTAATCCCGTGGTGTTTATATTTTGTATATCTTTTATGGGCTCATATACTCGATTCACTATAATCAATGCTCTGATACCAATCTGTCACACCCCAAAACTGGAACGGCGGAAACGTTCGGGGGCGGAGGACGTCATGTACAGTATCACAACAAAGCATAATAGTAAACAAGCAACGAAATCATCCATTGCATTAATAATATAATTTAATACAAGTGTGTTCTGTGAAGTTTATAAGACACCAAAAATGTAAATCAAAATAAGATATGAGTCTTGAACGAGGTCCATCTTCTCAAAACCTGGCATCGGTACCTGTCTACTGATGACCTGAGAATTCAATTTATTTTGAAAGAGTTGATCAGCTTTAAAGCTGGTGAGTTCATAAGCATTTTAGTGTTATTGTTTGTATGAAAATGTTTGTAAGTGTTTGATGTATAAGTTTGTAAATGTTTGTATCTCCTAGAAAATCCTATATTTTCTAATAAACGTAGTCTGCTACCAAGGCATCAAATGTTATGTATGTTTGTTTCTTATAAAAGTGTGTATTTTCCCAAGTGTGACTATCATTAACCAAAAATATAGTTTTTACATTACCGTTTATGTGAGAAGATCACAATGTGAATGCAATGGGAAAATAATAAAGTACTGTAGTGTTGTATTAAGGTAACTACTGTTGTACTAACTACCTTAAACTGGTTGTTAATTAAGGTATAATGTGATATGATTGTACCATACTATCGACTATAAACACAACGATGAAAGATGTTGGAAGAAATGACATTTGGCACCCGTAGACTTGCAAGTCCCACTGTAACGAACAACAAGGTGTAGGATAGTCAATCCAGTATAGATCTATACACAAATTCACGCTCTCCCTCCAGGAGACTCTGGATAGAAAACGAGCCATGGAAGGTGATGCCATGCCCCGAAACCGTGGCTCACATTTATGTTCTCTTTGTTTCTCATCATAGTATGTTCTCTTGTATAGTGTATAGTATGTATTGTTTCTCATAATAGTATGTTCTCTTAGTTTCTTATAATAGTATGTTCTCTTAGTTTCTCATAATAGTATGTATTGACTCATGTATGAACTGACTCCTTGTATGTGTCATTGTACTAGAAATAGTGAATACTGACTTCCTAAACTATACCTATTATAGTTTACTAGTAATTTATGTAGTTTGAATGAATGAAGGTACGCATTTTCTATCCAAAGGTATTGAACTGATTGATAGTACTTTTATATCAACATATGTATACATAATATATAACTGATATTTAAGCGACATTCAGATAAATAACCGATACTCTCAGGTCACATCCAAACAAGGAAAACGAAATAAAGTGAGTTATCAGTCATAAGTCCTTTAAACATTACTTATATAACTATACATACATAGACATGCATTTGACAATATATAAGTTTAAAAAGAGATTTTGAAATACAGTTGAAGAGTTCAACAATAAATATTAATGACTTGATGTCAGTTTATAAAGTGATTTAAAAGCATTTTGCTTGATAATACAGTTTAAAGTATAATAAATCCTTTGTTTAAAATGCAGTTTGAAGTATAAGAAATCCTTTGTTTGAAACAAAGTTAAAGTATAAGAAATCCTTTGTTTGAAACACAGTTATAAATAACATGTGATTGATTATATAACTACATGTTTTCTACTTGTATTCCCCCCACAAAAGCATTTAAAATCCTTTAAAAGGTAGATTAAGGGGTATGAACTCATTTGTAGTGAGTGATACGGAAGTATGTTTGGAAAAAGGATGTAGAGTGTCAGGTGAAACCTCTAGCTCACAAAGATCCTAATAAACATATAATGACATGTATGTGTATTTGATTAGTGTATAAACAATTAATTATAAGGGATAACACCCTAATAGACTAGAAAACTCTTAGATTGAAGGTATAAAATCACATATGATTGCACACTTAGGGTGTATGGCCACCTTAAAGAGGTTACGGTCCAAATGGCATGACCATGTGAGTTTGCGGTCCAATGGTTTACAGTTTAATGGGTTCATGGTCCCATGTGTTTACGGTCCTATGGTTTACGGTCCAATGGGTTCACGGTCCCATGTGTTTACGGTCCTATGACCTTACGATCATAAGGTTTACGGTTTAGTGAGTTTACCACCGTAAACTCACATCCTTTTGTGCATAGGATGATTTCCAAGCATTTCGAAGGGTTCTAAGTTCCATTCTAGGCTTTAGGAGGGTTTAATGTCTCATTTGCAACCTTAATAAGGGTTTACGGTCTAAGGAGATACACTAGACCGTAAACACCTTTTGTTCATGAAAAGGAACGTTTTCAAGGCCTTCATCAAGTTTCCTAACTAGATAACAAGTATAGAGGATAGATACTTACAATTTGAAGGAAAATGAGGGTGTTTTCGGCCCAAAACACCAAAGTGTTCTTGGTGTTCTTGAGGATCTTGAAGATCTAGACTCAAAAGATGAGATTTGTGGATGAATTCAAGAGTGAATCAAGAAGAAGAGATGTATTAACTCACAAAGGGACGGAATCACTTACATTATTGGAGTTATGGAAGCAAAATCTTATGATCCTTAGGAGAGAATTCTGATTTCTAGGCTTGAAATGGTAAAAGTGATTGAAAAATGGCCAATGTTTGTATATATATGGATGGGTTTACAGTCACCTTGACCGTAAACTCAAGGTCTCGACCGTAAACTCCTTTTTGAGGAGGTTTACGGTTCCTAGGTAGCTTAGAACTTAAACTGACACTTCCAAATACTGATGCCTTTGATGCACTTGAGTTGGAACACTCACAATAGATCCTAACCAGTGATAACTGGAAGCAAAATGAGTCTAACACTCATAATTTTGAATGTTTAAACAAGCTAGAAGTTTCGGGTTGTCACATTATGATATGAATGAATTTGAAAACAAAATTTTATCTGTATTTTTGGGATGTTACAAGTTGGTATCAGAGCCTTGGTTTGAGGGATCCGAGCATACTCTTGGGTTTACATTGACTCAAATCGAGGGTTTGGTAGATTTTTCGTAAAAATAAACATTTAAATTTGAGGATTTTTATTAAAAGACAAAGGGTGTGATGCGTGTAATCGGTTGAGCTCAAGTAAGTTTTCCCAAAATACCCATACAAGTTATTTGTTTTATGCTTGAATATGAGAATTTTCATGCTAGATTAGGAGTTAAGGGTCTGCTCAGAATTGCATGATAGAATGCTAGGAGAGATGCCTTTATATTCCTATATGTATGAGATTTTAGATTTGCATGATAGTTTCAAATTAGTGACTTGTTAGAATGACATATATAGTGCATGTTTTTAGTTGAATTTCCTGATAGTCGAATGTTGCATGCTTTGTGCTTAGGAAATTATATTGGTACTAGCTAACTAGTGGATGAATGCATTGAGTTACATATTATTGCGACTGGATAATTTTAGAAGGACAGGTTTAACTCTATTGTGAAGCTCTTTTTTGAGTCCAACCGATGTACGGTGGGACCTGTCATTCGAAGAATTATCTAGTACGACTAGTATGTAATTGTGTTCATGTAGTAGTTAGGTAATGTTTGTAGAAGTTCCTTCTTCAGCTAATAACAGAGAGGAGTGAGGAAGGGAGTCTTAGGGAATCACTATAAGATGTTTGGGTACGTAGGACACCTTATAGTCTAAGGAATGTATCAATTGAGAAGAGTGACTTGGAGGATTTGGGTAGTCCGTGAGGAGGGTATAAATAGGTGTTGAGGGTAGTAGTGGGCCCGTACTACTCAAAGCACATGATTTATACCCACGACCAGGACGACCACAGTGAATATAGAGAGCTCAAAAGTGTGAACCTTCTCGTGTGTATGCTAATCATTTATGTGGTTATGTTTAAGTATGGTGATGGCACGTCATGGAACAGGAGGTTCATGATTTGGATCTGCTTCGGGCACGGGCTCCGAACCAATTGATGAGGGGTTACGAGAGTTCATTTCGTCTTGGATTACTAGAGGCACCGTTGATGTGACGCGTGTGATGTTCGGGTCGATCAAGGAAGGTATCATGGAGATGATGGAGGCTAGACTTTGAATTTTAAGGGCCGATCTGGGCGTCATCCAGTCTGGGACCCGCACACTCTCCTTCAAGGATTTTAGGGGATGTAGGGCACCAGATTTCTTTGGGGTGAAGGACCCCATTGCAGTCAAGCATTGGATAACCAACATTGTGTGTGCCCAGATGATGAGCTTCTACACAGAGGGGTCGAAGGTCAAGTTTGTTGCAAGATGTTTGAGGGAGCGAGCCTAGGATTGGTAGGAGGAGGTCGGATATGCTTTGGGAGCCCCAACCATTGAGGCAATGATCTGGCCATATATTGTGACCCGGTTTCGAGCAATGTTTGCATTGGCTATTGAGGTGCAGCAGCTAGCCAGGGAGTTTCTTGACATGAGGCAGACGATTGAGACTGTGGCAGAGATCATCACTAAGTTCAGAGAGAGGGCATTATTGGAGCCCTAGTATGCATCTAATGAGGAGATGAGGAAGAACCGATACCATGATATGCTGAGATATGACATTAAGGAGTTCATTAGTTTTTCTGCCTTCCTGACTCTGAATGATATGATATCCAGGGTGCGGGAGAGAGAGATTGATATGGAGCAGTTATGAAAGAGGAAGGCAGAGCCTAGAATACATTTGGGGTTTCAGCAAAGAAGCCTAAGGGTTTCAACTCTAGGCTGAAGGGCCAAAAGAGCCGGAGCCACTATGGCAAATACGGCAGGTCGCATGATGGGGTTTACAGAGTGGGTGGTTCGGGCTGCTACAAGTACAGAAAGTCAGGGCATTTTAGCAAGGATTGCGTTATTACTATCACCTTCACACATACATCAGAACTGATTTGCTTTCATCGCAATTAGAGGGGCCACAAGAAGGCCAATGTCTCGATTTTGGCATCAGGGGGACCAGTGTTAGCACCAGCTCCAACGACCTTATGGATTACAGATAGCCGCCAAGGCAATGCAAATGCTATTGGGGTGAGGAGAAGATCCTTTCAGCTGACCGCTAAGGAGGTATGTGTTGCACCAGATGTGGTGACAGGTATGTCTCTTCTCGTTAACTCTTTATTTATGTTGATTTCATTGCTTATATTTTATATGTTTTATTTTTGGATCATTCCTTGTAAATAGTATCCCTGCATTGATATTATTTGATTCGGGGTCTACCTGCTCTTTTGTGTCTATTGCGCTCAACAAGAGGTTTATTAGAGCTCCGATCGAGTTGGATCATCCATTAAAGGTCGAGATTGTGGACGACTGATCTGTCCAGGTATCGAGGGTTCATCAGGACTATGTTCTAGAGATGTTTAGCGAGCAATATCTGATCGATTTGGTTCCCATTCCTTTATGCGAGAAAAAGGTTACAGTAAGGATGTATTGCCTGAGCCCCAATGGGGCGGTGATTGATTATGAGAGCTAGATTTTATGTTCATTGAGAGTTCGATCATCACGGGCCGGTTATATGCTCAGCTGCTAGGGCCAGACGCTATCTTCATCAAGTTTGTTTTTGGTTCGTCGCCTATGTTGTTGATACCCAAGAGAAGGGTAAGACGGCGGTTGATGATATGCCAGTTGTTTAAGAGTACCTGTATGTGTTTCTGGAGGATTTACCTGGGGTGCCTCTGAAGAGGCGGTGGATTTCCACATTTATTTGGTTCCTGGTACGGCTTTGATAGCCAAGGAACCATATTGGTTAGCTTCACTAGAGATGCAAGAGTTGTCTACATAGCTGCAGGAGTTGTTAGATAAGGGATTCATTTGACTGAGTAGCTCACCATGGGGTGCTCCAATCCTCTTTGTGAAGAAGGATGGATCGCATCGAATGTGTATTGACTACCGGGAGCTGAATAAGCTAACGGTAATGAACCGTTACCCACTCCCAAGGATTGATGACTTTTTTTTACCAGCTTTAGGGTGCGTCTTGGTTTTCCAAGATTTATCTACATTCGGGTTATCATCAGCTGAGGGTCAGAGAGGATGATGTGTAGAAAACGAACTTCTAGACTCGTTATGGTCATTACGAGTACCGCGTGTGTCGACCGATGTTGGATCGATCTGTGATTGTATTCATCGATGACATCCTGGTCGATTCCAAGACCCAGGAACAACATGAGGAGAACTTGCGAGAGGTGTTGGAGACCTTGAGGAGGGAGAGATTGTATGTGAAGTTCACCAAGTGCAAGTTCTAGTTGTGTGAGATGCAGTTTCTGGGGCACCTTGTCAACCAGAATGGTATTCCGGTCAATCCGGCAAAGGTGGATGTCGTGATGAGAATTTTCGAGGTCTCCGTCCAAGATTTGGAGTGCCCTTGGGTTGGCAGTATATTACCAGAGATTTATTCAGGATTTCTCCAAGATAGTGGTTCCCCTAATCTGGCTGACGAAGAAGACTGCCACTTTTCGTTGGGGGCCTGAGCAGGAGGCAACATTTGAGACCTTGAGACAGAGATTGTATGGGGCATGCATTCTTACCCTGCCAAAGGGTGTTTAGGATTTTTATGGTTTTCTATGACGTGTCTCACGAGATTGGGCGCAGTCTTGATGCATAGGGCTCGTGTTATTGCCTACGCCTCATGAGGCGAATTATTTGATGCACGATTTGGAGTTGGGGGTTGTGGTTTTTGCCCTCAAGATTTGGCGACATTACATCTATGGGGTCCGTTGTACTATTTACATGGATCAAAATAGCCAGAGGTACTTGATGGATCAGCCGAATCAGAATATGAGGTAGCATCAGTGGTTGGATGTGGTGAAGTATTATGATTATGAGATCTTTTCTCATCTGGGGAAGCCCAATGTTGTGACCGATGCTCTTAACGCAAAGCAGTCGTGGCTCCGATCAGGGATATTTGCCTAAGGATGACACTGATTACTTCGCTTCTGGAACGGATTCGAGAATCACAAATTGAGGCTTTGAAGGAAGATAACCGAAAGAGCGAGTGTATTTTGGGTCAGGTGGCTTCCTTCGACTATGATAGTTGGTGTTTGTTGACTCTCCATCGAAGAGTTTGGTTCCATATTAGGGGAAGTGTGTGTCAGGTCCTTATGGAGGAGGCACACAAGTTGAGATTCTCCATTCATCTCAGGGCGACAAAGATGTATAGGGATCTTCGTCTTGGCTATTGGTATCCCTGCATGAAGCGGGATGTAGCTTAGTACGAGAGGTACTTAACTTGAAAGAAAGTCAAGGCCGAGCATCAGCGGCCTTACGGAAAGATGCAATCGTTGGATATTCCTATTTGGAAATGAAAGGAGATTACCATGGATTTGATTATGAAGTTACCTCAGACTGGACGCGGTGTGGATTCAATTTGGGTCATCGTGGATCGATTGACCAAGAGCACGCATTTCTCCTGATCTAGGAGAGTATCTCTACGGAGAATTTGGATGAGGTACATCAGGGAGGTCGTCGCATGGCATGGGGTGTTGGTTTCTGTGGTTTCTACCACTGACGTCCAGTTTACTTCCAAATTTTGGAAGAGATTCCATGACGAGTTGGTTACTCATCTTGTAACAAACTGTTATTTCAAACCTATGTAATAATGAAGGTCAATTTGTAGTTCTTTTTAAAATAATAAAGAGAAATTTTAGCATACTGTATATATTTACATAACTGACCCACAAAAATAAAGTATTAAACAATCTCGATTGGGATGAACAAAGTGGTAGAGATTGTAACAAGGTTTCCAAAAATATAAAGAACACTAAAATCCGAGTTATAACGAAGAAGTTATGGTCAATCGAAGAATCCGCAACAAAACTGGCAAAACCATGACAATCTAAATGAAAGTTGTAGATTATGTTAAACAAAGAACTTTCATAAAAGAATGCCAAAATCTGACTTCATATGAGGAAGTTATGATTTTTATAAGTTTAAGTAAAGCAGTATACAGCTAAAATCTCGAAATAAAGATCGAGTGATTTTTAATCGACACAACCTAAACAAGAATTGAAGGTCTCGTCAATAGTAGTACAATGGTAAAAATACAGACACAAACGGACATCGGATGAATAAGTTATGAATTTTTAACGGATTTTCTTGTCCCGGTCTGTTAAAAATAATAATATAAAAAAGGTCAAAATTAGCCGACAAGGTCTAAACGAAAGTGGTACAGTATAACTTTAACTACGCGTGCATATAAAGAATGTCGAAAACGGAGCTTGTATGCGAAAGTTATGAATTTCGCAAGTTTTGGGCACCTTTGGCCACATAACCTTGCATGCGAGGCTTCCTCATGTCCTCCTCGTGTCAGCACCTGATTGGATCGAAGTCGCGGTCCCGTAGCCAGCCGAAACCCCTCGCAGGAACATGCCACCAAGCTCGTACACGCGCCTTCTTCTGATTCGACCGAAGTCTGGTCGACTCTTGATCCGACACGACCGAGCCAGCTATCCGAAGCGAGCCCTCCCACTCACCACATCTCCAAACATGCGGCTGCTTCCCCTTGCTTCGGATCCGAGGCTTCGGCCTATATAAGGCATGCGAGACCTTCCGGATTTTTCACACTTTTCACCCCATTTTCCATTTCTTTTCACTTCATTCACTACTATAAAATATCCTACAACCCCTAAAGCCCCGATATCAAGTCTAAAACCTTAAGCAAGCCTCGAAGCCCCGATAGTCTCGAGAAAAACAACTTTCTCTAGTCGAAACTCTGCCCCGATTAAAGCCGGTTTTTCACCAAATAAACTCTTTTTCCAGAAAATGAAAAGCTATCCAAATCACCACTTATCAAGTGAGTTCATACCCCCGTATTTTCATAACTTTTACTGTTTTAAAGGAGGGGGGAGGGGATACAAGTATAACACAAGAACTTTGTGTTACAAATAAATGATTCCAAATCATGATAAAACGACATAAATTCATCAAAAATACTCTGGGTCCTTTCGTTGTTTGGATGTGGGCTTATAGTACCGGTTATTTATCAGAATGTCGTTTAAATTTTACTTATATATAATTGTATATGTATATAAATATAAAAGTTATTTCATCAGTTTTAATACCCTTTGTAACATGTTGAGCAAGGGTTACATGCAAAAATAGTTAAATACAAATTCTGAAAGTACGTATAAATTATAATAGGTATAATTTATAATACATAGAACAATAATTCATGGTTCAAGTATACTAGAATACACCATTTTACAAGAAACAAAGGTTTGATTCAAAACAAATCAACAGTTTACAGTTTTCAAATACATGTTAAGAATACTAATTCATGAATATACAATCAATCATTTATTTTAGAATGATTGGGTTTTCATTATACATGTAACGTTTATATGCCTTTTATGAGACATTCAATTCAGGTTGTTTAAATTCATTTAAAATACAAAGTTAAAGTCCTGATATTATAACCAAAGTCTCCAGTCAGGAGATCGAAACAAGTTATGTGTAGATCTATATTGGGATTGACAATACAACTCCACACTCACGCTACTAGCTACAGTCAGGCATACACGCCAATGAGTGACAATTGTTATCAACAGTTTAAATGCCTACAAAGCCTTTGTTTCAGGCCATCAAGTCACAGTATGGTTATAATAACTCATTAAAAAGATATTAACAATACGTTAGTGTATAAACAACTAAACGTAATTACATCTTCAAAGTACCAGTTTACAAAATGCAAACTACAATAGTATATTACAGTTTCCAATAAGAGCTGGTGAAACCATGCACACTCTCAGTTACAAGTTTTACATAAAGGAATACAAATACAGAACATTGGTTTACAAATAGAACGGTTTTATGGGAATAAAACTACTTTTCATAGACAGTAGAAAATATAGGATTTTTTGGAACAGTTTACATATTCAAGATACAGAGACATCCTTTTAAGCATAAATACTAATGTACTCACTCAACTTTATGTTGATACTCTCTTTTCAAATTCCTTGTATTCTCAGAGAAACATTAAACAGGTACTCCCCAAGCTTTTTGAGAAGATGGAGTTATTTTGAGTCATATCTTCTTCTTTTGTGTAACTATTTTGGTTTCAATATACAATGATTGAACACATGTAAATACTTATACTTTTCAATACAATGGTTGTTTGTACCTTGATTACTATGATGCATGTGTTGTGATACTACAAATGAAGTCCTCCACCCCTGGACGTTTCCGCCGTCTGGTTTGGGGGTGTGACAGATTGGTATCAGAGCATTGTTTATAGTGAGCACAGTATATCAATCCATAAAAGATATACAAACTATAAATACATTGGGGCTTAGAGCTCTGACTACAAGCACACTTTTTAAAAAAAAATTAAGTATTTTTACAAGAGGTATACTAACACTCATACATACAAGTACAGTATCACAGTCATAAGAACTTAAAAGTATTTGGATGTTGAACATTATAGTCAAACCTGGGCAGTTATGTAATCATATCTGGGATTAATACATTCTGATCACCTATATTGATTTGAGATATGTCCAACATGTGTTTGGAAGTGATAGTAGTGTTGCTACATGTCTAAAACTTACCAACCATACATATTCAGAAGAACTATAGAACAGAACATAAAGATTGAAATACTAAAGGAGTATTTTACTATTCTTATCCTTACTTCTAGTACAGACAATATGGCTTAATACAATTTCCCTGGAAACCCTTACAATCAACAAGATCTAGATTCAGATGAGGAACCTTTCGAATATAGTGAATCAAGTGGTACCGACACAGAACCACAAGTCTACAATCCTGGGGAACGTCCCCTGAGACAAGATGAAGCAGAACCTATACCAAAATGGGGACAATATATAAACCACTACAGTCGGCAAGATGGCCAACGCCTTCCTTACGGGATGGCAAGAGATTTCTATTACCACAATAACGGAGGGTCAACCAACAGGGCTCTTCCTGTCATTATTCATCGTATAGCTCATCAAACCGATCAGGCAAGGGTTTCAATCAACCGAATCCTAGAAGTCACGACTGCCTCCCAACAAAACACCGCAAATATTCATCATCTAGACAGAGATCATGATGAAATCAGACATCACGCAGACATGCTCCATGTGGAAATGATAACTACTCAAATGGAAATAAGAGCACTCTAAGAGCGTCAGACTACACTGGAGAGGCATTTAAGGGATTCAGAATCCCATAAGGCAGGTCCCAATACTAGGAGTCATACTCACCGCACATAGTGTTTAAACTACTTCTACTAGTTTAATATATCGAATGTATATATCACTTTTCACGATATGTACAAAATCGTGTATCAATAAAATAACAAGCACTTTACTTCAACAAGAGTTATTATAATTTTCATTAACATCCTATTTCAAAGTTTTAGTTTACCGATATGTTCCAGTGTTATTTTTCATGCTTTTCAATACGACCATGAAAATTTTATTTTCGGTAGGTCGGTTTGATGTCGACACTTTCTCAGTATTGTGGTATATTATAGGCCTGCTTTAAGGTCAAGTTCTCCAGAACATATGTACTTAATATACCAATACAATCGATGTGTATTTTCATACTCTTTGAAAAATAACCACTCCATTTCATATTATCTTGTTGCAAGTTGTACTTGCAGTGGACATCTATTTCCAATTCTTTACAAGATTCTTGTTGAATTAAGTGTTTAAGTTCAGAGATATCAAATTCGTATTCATTCTTGATATCTCACTATCTTTTTATCTATTGACTCTTATAGAAAAAGATGCCTCCTCGTAGAAATCCAAGACATAGAAATGAAGCACCGACACCACCTCCACCACCTCTTCCTCAATTTGGTGTTGCTATGTTTCAAGTAGCGGTTACGGCTACCATAGCGGTTGCCATGTCTCATATAAATACTCCTGGTGCTAGTGGATCGGGAGCTGGTGCACATCCTTCTAACCATGGCGAGAGTCATGAGCACTCGCGATAATGCACTTATAAAGAATTCTCGAATGCCAAACCTAGGACCTTTAATGGAACCAGAGGAGTGATGGTTTTAAGTCAAAGGATTGAGAAGACAGAAGCAATCTTTGAAATTTGCTCCTCTCCATAGGGTAGCAAAGTTAAATTTGTTGCCTGTACTTTTTCAGATAGGGCCCTAACATGGTGGAATGTCCATGTTAAGTCACTGACTTTGATAGTGGCTAATACTATAAGTTGGGAGAACTTAAAAACCATGTTGATGCGGGAATACTGTCCGCAAGGGGAAATTCGAAAACATGAGCAAGAACTCTGGGGTCTTACCATGGCCGGTGCAGACATAACAACTTACACGAATCGGTTCTATGACATGGCGATTTTGTGTCCAGAAATGGTTGCTCTGGAGAGCAAAAAGATTGAAAGGTATATTTGGGGACTGTTGCCCCAGATACAAGCAAGTGTCATTGCTTCTAGGCCTATTACCTTTGACAGTGCCAAGGAACTGGCACAGTCACTTATTGACCATGGAAATCGTCAAAATTTTGTGGTTTCTGCCACAGAACAACCTAAGGAGAACAACAACAACAACAACAACAACAACAACAACAACAAGGATTGGAACAAAAGGAAGGGCAAATCTCCTCTAGAACCTTCAAAGAAGCAACAAGTAGTGGCAGTCCATGCCACTACTGTACCTGCTATTGTGCTTGTTGTTGCCCCTAATAACCCAGCACCAACTAAGCCCTATGCTGGTAACCTCCCTAAATGCAACAAGTACAATTTTCACCATAATGGAAATTGCCAAGAAATGCAGTGCCGTAACTGCAACCGAACAGGACATACTGCTCAATTCTATAGAACACCACCTCAACCACTTAACCAAGTACATGCCGCTGGAGTAGGTCGAACATGCTACCAATGCGGTGATGTGGGGCATTTCAAGAGAGATTGTCCAAAAGCTGGAAATGTCGGTGGAGTTGGGAGGATTCTAGCACTGGGTCACGAAGAAGCGGTGGTAGACCCTGCGGTGGTCACGGGTACGTTCCTTCTCAACAATACTTATGCATGCATTCTATTTGATTGTGGTGCTGAGAGGAGCTTCGTGAGCCTTAATTTTAAACATCTACTAAATCAGAACTCCCAACCACTAAATGAAACTTTCACACTAGAAATGGCTAACGGGAAATCTGAATCCACCAACGATATATACATAGGATGTACCCTTACCTTGAATGACTTGTCTTTCCTAATAGACGTTATGTCGGTCTCTATCAAAAGTTTTGACATCATAATAGGTATGGATTGGTTGTACCCAAACATGCCGACATCCTATGCTATGAAAGTGATATTCGCTTGAACTTGCCAACTAATGAAACTCTTATTATCTACGGCGACAAACCTGGAACAAACCTTCGGATCATTTCTTGCATCAAGGCACATAAATACCTTCACAAGGAGTATTGTGCATTATTTCTCACATGGTAGACAAAAAGCAAGAAGTGAAAGATATCGCAAGCATTCCTGAGGTCTACAACTTTCCCGGTATATTTCCTGATGACCTTCCAGGAGTGCCTCCTGAACGACAAGTCGAATTCCAAATCGACTTAATCCCTGGATCTACTCCTGTAGCCAAATCCCCCTATCGTCTTGCACCTTCTGAAATGCAGGAATTATCCAGCCAGCTTAATGAACTCCTAAGCAAAGGTTTCATAAGACCAAGCTTCTCACCTTGGGGAGCACCAGTTTTGTTCGTAAAGAAGAAGGATGGAACATTCCGCATGTGCATAGACTACCGCGAGCTGAATAAACTTACCATCAAGTATCGATATCCTCTGCCTCGCATTGACGATTTGTTCGACCAACTTCAAGGTCCGAACTACTTCTCGAAGATAGACTTAAGATCCGGGTATCAACAGTTACGAATTTTGGAGGAAGACATTCTCAAAACCACGTTCAAAACTCATTATGGTCATTACGAGTTTATAGTGATGTCATTCGGATCGACGAATGCATCTGCTGTGTTCATGGACCTAATGAACAGATTGTGTCATCCATTCCTGGACAAATTCGTCATAGTCTTCATTGATGACATCCTTATTTACTCAAAAAGCAAAGAGGAACATGGCCAACATCTTCGTCAAGTATTGCAAACTCTTAGATCAGAGAAGCTCTATGCGAAGTTTTCAAAGTGTGAATTTTGGATCAGGAAAGTTCATTTCCTAGGTCATGTGGTCAATTCAGAAGGAATACATGTCGACCCTTCCAAAATAAAGGCAATTGAAAACTGGTCAACACCCAAAACACCTATAGAAATCCATCAATTCTTAGTTCTTGCTGGCTATTATCGTAGATTCATTCAAAATTTCTCTCGAATAGCTAAGTCTCTTACTACCCTGGCCCAAAAGGGTGTAACCTTTAGCTTGGGAGAAAAGCAAGAAACAACGTTCCAAACGCTGAAGCGAGCCTTGTATAGTGCACCGATCTTGTCTCTCCCTGAAGGGACAGATGATTTCGTAGTGTAATGTGGTGCTTCTAATCAAGGGCTTGGATGTGTTCTTATGAAAAGAGGAAAGGTTATATCATATGCCTCAAGATAGCTTAAGACACATGAGGTCAACTATACAACACATGACCTTGAACTAGGAGTAGTGATATTTGCTCTGAAGATTTGGAGACATTACTTATATGGCACGAAATGCACAATATTCATGGACCATAAAAGTCTCCAGCACATCTTCAATCAGAAAGAGCTGAACATGAGACAATGAAGATGGGTGGAGCTACTAAACGATTACGAATGTGAAATTCTTTATCACCCTGGTAAAGCAAACGTAGTAGATGATGCCCTTAGTAGAAAAAATTCTCGGGACGTCGGGTAAAGTCGTTGACTATGAAAATCCATTCGCATTTGTCCACGCAGATCAAAGAAGCTCAACTCGAAGCCTTGAAACCCAAAAACGAGGCAGGTGAAACCCTGAGAGGAATCGATAAGAACTTCGAAGTCAGGGATGATGGAGTCTATTATTTCATGAACTGGATCTGGACACCAAAGTTTAGTGGTTACAGAGACGTGGTTATAAATGAAGCACACAAAACCCGATACTCCATCCACTCAGGTTCATACAAGATGTATCTGGACCTTAAGAAATTATATTGGTGGCCTAACATGAAGGCCGACATCGCTACCTTTGTGGGCAAGTGCCTTACTTGCGCCAAAGTTAAGGTAGAGTAATAGAAACCTTTAGGTTTATTACAACAACCTAAAATCTCTGAATGGAAGTGGGAGCGGATTACAGTGGATTTCATAACCAAGTTACCCAAGACATCGGGTGGTTATGATATTATTTGGGTAATCATCAACAGACTAACCAACTCCGCACACTTCTTACCAATCAAGGAGACCGATAACATGGAGAAGCTAACAAGAACCTACCTCAAGGAGATTGTTAGACTGCATGGTGTGCCAATATCTATTATTTTGGACCGAGATAGTAGATTCACCTCTCGTTTCTGGCAGTCTTACAAAACTCTCTAGGAACTAGGTTGGATATGAGTACAACCTACTATCCACAAACCGACGGACAAAGTGAGAGGACGATTCAAACATTAGAAGACATGTTACGAGCTTGTGTGATAGACTTTGGAAAGGTATGCGATATTCATTTACCCCTTGTTGAATTCTCTTACAACAACAGTTATCATACTAGCATAAAGGTTGCTCCATTCGAAGCCATCTATGGCCGCAAGTGCAGATCCCCTATGTGATGGGCTGAAGTGGGTGACACGCAGCTAGCTGGAGGTCAAACTCCTGACAGTGCTCTCATTGGTGTGGAAATTATTCGAGAAACTACCAAGAGGATCGTACAAATTCGGGAACAACTTAAAGCTTCCAGAGATAGATAGGAAAGCTACGTTGACAAAAGGAGAAAACCCTTGGAATTCCATGTTGGTGATCGCATCTTGTTAAAGGTCTCACCCTGGAAGGGCATGATACGCTTTGGAAAGCATGAGAAACTAAATCTAAGGTACATAAGACCATTCGAGATTCTTGCCAGAATCGGTCCTGTAGCTTACAAACTTCGATTACTCCAAGAACTAAGTAACATTCATCCTACCTTCCACGTTTCGAACTTGAAAAGGTGTCTATCTGACGAGACTCTTGTGATACCACTCGAGGAGATCGAGTTAAACGAGAGCCTCAATTTTGTGGAAGAACTCATAGAGATTCTAAACAGGGAAATTAAGAAAACCAAACAAAGTCGTATCCCGATAGTGAAGGTTTGCTGGAATGCAAAACGGGGACACGAATTCACTTGGGAGCGGGAGGATCAAATGCAACAGAAATATCCACATCTTTTTCCCTAGTCTATCTGTAATGTTATTTTCGGGACGAAATTCTCTCTAACGGGGGGATAATGTAACAAACCGTTATTTCAAACCTATGTAATAATGTAGGTTAATTTGTAGTTCTTTTTAAATTTAATAAAGAGAAATTTTAGCATACTGTGTATATTTATATAATTGACCCTCAAAAATAAAGTATTAAACAATCTCTATTGGGATGAACATAGTGGTAGATATTGTAACAAGGTTTCCAAAAATATAAAGAACACTAAAATCCGAGTTATAACGAAGAAGTTATGGTCAATCGAAGAATCTGCGACAAAACCGACAAAACATTGTTCACTGTAAAAAGTGAATTTTCAATAAAAGGCTTTTTAGCCATAACAATCTAAATGAAAGTTGTACATTATGTTAAACCGAGAACTTTCATAAAAAGAACGCCAAAATCTGACTTTGTATGAGGAAGTTATGATTTTTCTAAGTTTCAATATAGCAGTATACACCTAAAAACTTGAAATAAAGATCGAGTGATTTTTATCCGACACAACCTAAACGAGAATTGAAGGTCTTGTCAATAGTAGTACAACGGTAACAATACAGACATAAACGAACGTCGGATGATGAAGTTATGAATTTTTAACAGATTCTCCTGTCCCGGTCTGTTAAAAATAATAATATTAAAAATAAATTCGGAATTAGCCGACGAAGTCTAAACGAAAGTCGTAGTGTATAATTTTACCTACGTGTGCATATAAAGAAAGTGAAAAGCGAAGCTCGTATGTGAAAGTTATGATTTTTGCAATTTTTTGGCACAAAAATCGAGAAATGTTGAAAACCGGGAAAAATCGCATGGTGTACCTTCGGCCACATCACCTAGCATGCGAGGCTTCCTCGTGTCCTCCTCGTGTCAGCTCCTGATTGGACCGAAGTTGCGGTCCAGTAGCCAGCCGACACCCCTCGCAGGAACACGCCACCGAGCTCGGACATGCGCCTTCTTTTGATTTGACCGAAGTCCGGTCCACTCCTGATCCGACACGACAGAGCGAGCTGTCTGAAGCAAGCCCTCCCCCTCGCCAACTGTCCGAACACACGGTTGCTTCCCCTTTCTTCGGATCTGAGGCTTCGACCTATATAGGGCATGTGAGACCTTCCGGATTTTCACACTTTTCACCCCATTTTCCATTTCTTTTTACTTCTTTCACCACTTTAAACTATCCTACAACCCCTAAAGCCCCGATATCAAGTCTAAAACCTTAAGCAAGACTCGAAACCCCGAGAGTCCCGAGAAAAACAACTTTCTCTAGTCGAAAATTTTCCCGATTAAAGCCGGGTTTTCACCAAATAAACTCCTTTCAAGAAAACGAAACGCTAGCTAAATCACCACTTATCAAGTGAGTTCATACCCCTGTATTTTCATAATTTTTACTGTTTTAAAGGGGGGAATACAAGTATAACACAAGAACTTTGTATTACAAATAAATGATTCCAAATCATGATAAAACGACATAAATTCATCAAAAATACTCAAAATATTAAACTCTTTTATAAACTTATATTTTTCCCCAAAAATTCATATTTGTGTGTGTGTATATATATATATATATATATATATATATATATATATATATATATAAGATTTAAAAGGCTTGGGACTGATAACTCATTTTGGGTCCTTTCCTTGTTTGGATGTGGGCTTATAGTACCGGTTATTTATCAGAATGTCATTTAAATTGTACTTATATATAATTGTATATGCATATAAATATAAAAGTTATTTCATCAGTTTTAATACCCTTTGTAACATGTTGAGCAAGGGTTACATACAAAAATAATTAAATACAAATTCTGAAAGTACGTACAAAATATAATAGGTATAATTTATAATACATAGGACAATAATTCATGGTTCAAGTATACTAGAATACACCATTTTACAAGAAACAAAGGTTTGATTCAAAACAAATCAACAGTTTACAGTTTTCAAATACATGTTAAGAATACTAATTCATGAATATACAATCAATCATTTATTTTAGAATGATTGGGTTTTCATTATACATGTAACGTTTATATGCCTTTTATGAGACATTCAATTCATGTTGTTTAAATTCATTTAAACAACAAAGTTAAAGTCCTGATATTATAACCAAAGTCTCCAGTCAGGAGATTGAAACAAGTTATGTGTAGATCTATATTGGGATTGACAATACAACTCCACACTCACGCTGCTAGCTACAGTCAGGCATACACACCAATGAGTGACAACTGTTATCAATAGTTTAAACGCCTACAAAGCCTTTGTTTCAGGCCATCCAGTCACAGTATGGTTATAATAACTCATTAAAAAGATATTAACAATACGTTAGTGTATAAACAACTAAACGTAAGTACATCTTCAAAGTACCAGTTTACAAAATGCAAACTACAATAGTATATTACATTATCCAATAACAACTGGTGAAACCATGCACACTCTCAGTTACAAGTTTACATAAAGGAATACAAATACAGAACATTGCTTTACAAATAGAACGGTTTTATGGGAATAAAACTACTTTTCATATACAGCTGAAAATATAGGATTTTCTGGAACAGTTTACATATTCAAGATACAGAGACATCCTTTTAAACATAAATACTTATGTACTCACTCAACTTTATGTTGATACTCTTTTTTCAAATTCCTTGTATTCTCAGGGAAACATTAAACATGTACTCCCCAAGCTTTTTGAGAAGATGGAGTTATTTTGAGTCATATCTTCTTCTTTTGTATAACTATTTTGGTTTCAATATACAATGATTGAACACATGTAAATACTTATACTTTTGAATACAATGGTTGTTTGTACTTTGATTACTATGATGCATGTGTTGTGACACTACAAATGAAGTCCTCCACCCCCGGACGTTTCTGTCATCTGGTTTGGGGGTGTGACACATCTATATTTAAGCACGACCTTTCAGCTGCAGATGGATGATCGGAACGAGTAGACCATCAAGAGATTGGAGGCTATGCTGTGGGCGTGTGTTTTGGACTTTAGTGGTAGTTGAGATACGGATCTTCTGCTAGTCGAATTTCCATGTAACAAATGCTACCACGCTAGCATCGAGCGACCTCCTTTTGAGATGCTCTATGGGAGGAAATGCAACACCCTGATATGCTGGGGTGAGATTACTCAGCAAGTCATGGGGAGTACCGAGGTGGTACTCAATACAACCGAGTTGATTCAGGAGGTTCGGAGCAGACTTTAGACAGCTCAAAGTCGGCAAAAAAGCTATGCCGACAAATGCAGATCAGACTTGGAGTTTCAGGTTGAGGATATGGTTCTCTTGAAGGTGTCACCTTGGAAAGGTTTCACTCGCTTCAGGAAGCAAGGCAAAATGGGCCCCATGTATATTGGTCCTTTCAGGTTCATAGCCCGGGTGGGCATGGTAGCGTATCTTTTGGATCATCCGGAGGAACTCTATCAGATTCTCAGTACGTTTCATGTCTCGCAGTTGCGGAAATGTTTGGTTGATGATTATGCAGTGGTTCGATTAGATGACATTCAAGTGGATAACCGCCTGAACTATATTAAGATACATGTAGCGATCCTCTACTGGAAGATTAAAACCTTACGGAACATGGTTTTTGAGTTGGTTAACATGCAGTGGTAGCACCGCAAGGGCTCATAATAGATGTGAGAGTCGGAGGACAAGATGAGAGAGCATTACCTACAATTATTTCCGGAAGCGGACTTCGAATGATCCAAGTGGGGGAGAATTATAGTACCCGAGTCGCTAGGTATGAAGTTTCTGATTTAGTATATTTTTCAATTCAAGTTAACGTGGTGGAAGGATGGTGAGTACGTTGGGCGTACATTATGTATGCATGGCGTACTTGTTGTATGCGCGCCATCGGGGGATCCTTAACGTACGTTAGGTGTACCCATGCGTACATTGGTTCATAATCAAGTCAGGGGCAAACCCTAATTCTTAGGGTTTGCACCTTATTTAAAGTCCTTAAGTCCCTCGTGATCTTTACCCTCTCCACCTCCATTTTCCTTTTAGCACAAATCTCGAACCCTATCTTGCTTCAGTGCATCTTTGAGCTTACCTTGGTTATTTGGTGATCTTTGTTGGTTTTGAAAAAGAAGGAAGGTTAAGAAGAAGCAAAGGAGAAGAATGACCTTGTAGATCCAGAAGTTTGGAACCATTTCTACCCATTAAAGGTATAAATTTTTAACCTTGATCATTTAAATCATAGATCTAGGTTTAGTTTAGAAAATGGTATCTTTTGGTTCCATATTTGGATTCTTGGAGTATGAGCAACTTTAGGCCATATAAGTCGTCCTTTTGGACTCTTGGAAGTGTTTTGAGTTGTAAAATCCAGATCTTGATGGTTAAGCCTCAACAATGCAAGTGTTAGTAACAATCCAAGTGTGCTTATGGACTTAAATCATGATTTGAGCCCCAACCTTGCATGCAAAAGCATAAACTTTGCAAATTTATGACATAAGACGTTATTAGGGACTTGGATCTAACTTTTGGACGTCAAAATTTCATGGATTAAGTCATGGTAGTGTGTTTGGTTTGGCAGACGAGTACACCATGTGTACTCCAGAGTATGGTGTGCGTCCTGGGTTTGCATCTCGACTCCGGATCAACAGCAACATACGTTGTGCGTACAATCCAAGTACGCGTTCCGAGAGCTCAAATAATTTTTGGGCTCGTGGTTATGTTGGACCATGGACTTGTGTAGGTTGGGCCTCAATCCCACCTATTGTAACAAGACATTTTTGGAGCTAACGCGATGGTAGGTGTTCTTAGGCCATATTGGTTATTAGAGGTCCTATAGTGGGCATGGATGCCTTGTTTGGTTTTTAAGGATTTAGGCCTTAGGGGAAAGGAGGCCCTGTTGGGTTTAAGATGTTGCTTCATTGGGCCTTTAGTTCGGTTCATGATAGTCACGGTCTGGGCCTGTCCAGTCGTGTTTAGGTTGTTAGGGTTTAGTACAAAAGGTGCATGCATACATCGTTCTTTGTACGTTTTTCATTAATTATTCTCTTGATTGTACTGTAACCCTAGCACACCTCTACAGTAGAAGTTCCTTATCGAGCTCTTCTGAGGTGTTGCATATTAATCAGTCAGTACTTGTTTGGTCTATCGTGAGTTTGTGTTTTTATTTGCATTCTTGATATGCTTGTTAAGAATCTATTCGATCTTAAAAGAGTTTTCAACTCATCAATTGGTATCTCAATGGATTAAATGAAAAGCTTGACACTTTTCTAGCTTCTTCATCTCAATCTTCCACTTCGGCATATTTTGATGCTGCCATTCAAGCCTTGGTAGCCACCTTGGTTCAACAGCATGACAGTTCTATCGAGAAAGCAACCAAAGCTGTTGAAGAATCTACTAAGACTGCGACCGAAAAAGTCGAAAAACTAATGGCTGATGCTAAGGAATTTTTGAAGTCTCTACAAACTGAGTCGCAGCAACAGGTGAACTCGATGAACTCTTCTGTCGAGAAGCTTGTTTCTTCTCTCCAAGCCGAACTGTTAAAGCTTGATATTGTTCGCTCTACAATCCAATCTAATCAATCGGCGCTCCATCAGTCTATCAATTCTTGTTTAGATAAACTCCAGGCTGACCTAGCCATGGAAAATAAAGTGATGGATGAGCTCGCTCGACAAGCCACTTCGCTCAAAACTAAGTCTCTCAAGCTCACCCAAGCCCAAATGTAGATTGA
This sequence comes from Lactuca serriola, assembly GCF_051521515.1. Taxonomy (NCBI): domain Eukaryota; kingdom Viridiplantae; phylum Streptophyta; class Magnoliopsida; order Asterales; family Asteraceae; genus Lactuca; species Lactuca serriola. The sequence continues at coordinate 94,271,638 of NC_136411.1, read as the reverse complement.
TGATCTCACAACCGGACGAGCATTTGTAAAATCCTCTGTTGATTATGTTCATGCTATTTTGCTTGATATCCTAGATGCTCATGATACAGTTCTCACAATCATCGTCAGGAGGCGTTTGGCCGAAAAACTGCGTCCAGCTCTTGGACTTCTTTGTAGAATCAAGGGTGTTTCGGAGGCGGATGTACCTCCAAAACAAGGGGGAGAAGCAACTAAAGTTCCACCAAACCAAACCCCTAAAAGCCCAACTTCAACAACCGAACCTCCTCCAGTTAAACTAAGTGTCCTTACAAAACCGAAGGTTAATGAAGCTTCAGGTTCTACTGTTCAAGATAAGGGAAACAGGATTGTTAATGAAAGTGGAGAAGAAGAAGGTGTGAATCAAGAAGGGCCGTTAAAGCAAACCCACAAAACTGAAGAGAGGGAAAGAAAAGTTAAACAGGACCATGACATTTTGGAACGAAGTAAAACTCTTTTCCCATCATGGACATTGGACAACCTGCTGAAGGAAGCAATAGAATCCCCAAGTACTCATTGCCTTGAATCAATCATGTCCTTTAACTTGGTTAACTCCAAAGACATGCAATTCTATATGCCTATCACCTGAAGGGCTTTCGTCTTTCATTGTTTTGAGCCAATCGCTTTTGTTCCCTCACCAGACCCAAAGGTTGATACAGATCTAATCAATTATTACCTTACTTTCTCACAACATCGACATTTGACCTGGAGTGTAAAGAAGATTACCATGGTCAAGGTCTTGAAACCAGTTGTTGCGGGGAAGTTTATCAATGTGAAATTTCGTGTTACTTGTGGATCAGATGATTTGGTTCATAATTTTTCGCTTGCTGATTTGCTGAATCTCAACCCTCATGACTGGATTTTGTTGACTAACATTTTGTTGTCAAATGAGCATAAGTACGGACCAATTCTTGATCACATAAAGAGAATGTTGGTTTCGTATATACATGAAGTAGCGAAGCTTGATCAGGCGATTGTTGCTGCTCTAAGGATGAAGCCCATTGTCATGCCCATTGGCAAGGTTAGTGATGTGAACAAAATAAGTATGGGCAAGACTGACACCGAACACTTAACGGTGATGTTTACGAAAGACGTTGTAAGTTCAGCTCCTCCAATGAAGCGCCTCTTCACTTTATCTGACAAGCATCTGTTTTCTACTATCACTCTTGAACACATTTTAGACATAGTCAACAAATGTAAATCCAATGACGATGCTGCAAAGAAGATCTTCAATGATATGATTTCGTGGTATCTCAACTTTCGTCATACTATTCTTGTTATGATACCGAAGTTGTTTAAAATAGTTAAGAAGAGAATTCAGGTTGTGCCACACTAATGTCTCACCTCAATTGACGCAAAGGGGAAGAATGTTGGGTTTAAGAATTTGCGTCATTGGGCCTTTAGGTCGGTCCATGATAGTCACGGTCTCGGCCTGTCCAGTCGTGTTTACTTTATTAGGGTTTAGTATAAAAGATGCATGCATGCATCGTTCTTTGTACGCTTTTCATTAATTATTCTCTTGATTGTACTGTAACCCTAGCACACCTCTACAGTAGAAGTTCCTTATCGAGCTCTTCTGAGGTGTTGCATGTTAATCATTCAGTACTTGTTTGGTCTATCATCAGTTTGTGTTTTTATTTGCTTTCTTGATTTGCTTGTCAAGAATCTATTTGATCTTAAAAGAGTTTTCAACTCATCAGGCCCAATAAGGCAAAGGTAAAGGAGCCTTTTTGCCTTAAATCAAGAATTAGGGTTTTGGACTTTCGAGTTAGAGTGTGACCTAATCACTAATTAAGATTTTATGTTTGTGCGTTAGGAAGTGGATTTCGCGAGTTGTCCACTGAGTGCGATTGGATATCTTCAGTCCGAGGTGAGTCTTCCTTCGCAATCTTTATGGGTCGAAGGCACCAATGTCGGCCCACTAGTTTATGATGTAGTGATAATTGTCTTTGTGACAATTGTCAGTTATGCATGTATTTGATTCATTACTATGTGATATTTGTTATGATATTATGTAGTAATAGTAGTAGTGGAGAAATAGACCCAATATTTGGTTGAGATAGACCGAAGGGGATTGGATGCAACCATATATACTTGGTAGTATCTAGTTGCAATAGACCGAAGGGGTAGACAAACACCCATATATGCTTGATAGTATCCAGTTGGACTAGACCGAAGGGGGAGGCAAGCATCCAGATATGTTTGGCAGTATGTTTGTTTAGAATGTGATATTTAGGGGGGAACTCACTAAGGTACTTCCAGTTCGAAGGAGAAGGGTCCAGCATGATCGCACCACATTACCCTATGATTTCCGCACTTAGTGATTTTTGGAATTTATACTATGATAACATATTACTATTTTACTCTTTCGACTACTTTGATATCAATTTCTTATGATTTGAATGAATTTAAAAACAAAATTTATCTGTATTGTTGGGATGTTACAGGTTTTAAATTCAATCTTCAATTCACAACAAATTAACTTAATTTATCAACTATAGAAACCAATGATTTTCTTTAAGCATTTTCAATTATGACGATGAAATTAGAAATGACTGAAAACCATAGTTTGCACGATCAATCAAATTTCTCAAAACAAAATTAGTGATGAACAAAAGAACCAAAATTCCATCATTTTTCGTTGGATTTTAAGGAATTTGGTAGGTGAAACGACATCTTTAATTGTCACCACCTCCGTAAAGTGTTGACTATAAACTGGCGGCGGTAAACGATAACGTTGATGAAGTCGAGATGCATTGGTGAGAAACAACAGAAATATGGCGAGGATAACGACATACATGAGGCAAGGGTGAACAACTATAACAGTGATCAGGGGAAGGAATGTGCCTGGAAGAATAATAGGGGAGAATGATGAATACTCTTGTGAGTCTCGATAAAAATCGAACACGAAGGGAACTATAAATACATGTTGAAGTTGTTTTTTATATAATATTTAAATATCTAAATGGTGAAAAGAAAATTAAAAATAGAGTAAACTACATTTTTAAAAGTAATATTAAGGATTATAAACAAATAAAAAGAAAAACGACATAAGAAAAGGCAACGTAGCATAATGAGACTGTAGTTCTAAGATCAATAACTTAGGGATCAAAACTGTAAACTTCACCAAATCGTAAGGACCAAACTGTAATTTGCTTTTGAATTTAAATTCTTTCTACGCATAGTTCCTCGTTTTACGCAAAGTTCCTCGTTTTAGGCACATATTCACGATGAAACAATAACAAAATGAAACCCTATAACATAGTTTTTCAGTTATACCCATCGGTGCACCATCCACCGTCAGTGCGGTGGCTGAGGTGGATAACGCACAGTGCGATGAACACCCCACCGGCCCCATGGATGGTGGTGCGGTATCTCCCCGCATGTCAAGAATTTGATGCATGTTTTGTCATTATATCCGTTTGTGAACATATTTAAATAATAATAAAAAAGTGTGGTACGGTGTAATACCACACCCACCGATAAAATGTTGTAAAGTGAGGGTGATGTGAAAATGACGTTACGTTAATATTGCATACATAATTTGTGCTATTGTGGTATCACACTCACCAAACTTATGTTAATCATTCACTTATAAGCTAATATTGTAATTGTAGTGTTTAATTCATATTACATTTTTTTATTATGTGTACTAATAAACATTAATTTTTAATAAAAATTTAGTCATCACCAAATTAAAAAGTCATACTAGAGAAGAAACCATTACACTATCATTAATCAACATTCCATCAAACAATCTAAATAGACGGTCGAAAACACAACCTTATATGTAGTCGAAACACTTATGTGAAGATACATGGGTCTCACCCATCTACAAACTATTATATAATTTTAACAAACTAGTGTGCGGACATTAGTGCTTTCGACCCATAAAGTTAGGGACCAAACGTGCAATTTTGACCAAACCATAGGAACGAAAAATACAACAAAATCAAACCATAGGAATGATCCGAGTGCAAAAAACATGTTAGGGACCAAACATGCAATTTTGACCAAATCATATGGACGATTTCAGTAATTTACTCTTTTAATAATTATAATGCATTGATATTTACAAGTGTTTAACATCCTAATTTCTACCCTAAATAGCCGGTATGCCTATAAACATTTATTGGTATCGTGAATGAGTGTCGTATAATATTTCTAGATGATCCCACCAAAAAAGAGAAAATCAATCATTAAAAAATATTTGTAATCATCATCAGGAGTCTTCAATTCATATATGCTATATCATGTTTTTACTATAGAAAAAAAAAAATATTAGTTAAAAACTACATCTTTACATTCTCATGCAACATTAAGGATTAACTGGACACTTCTTATTAATGTTTATGTTCTTATTGTGTTTTTTAGGATCTATTTAAGTCGCATGTATACCTTCAAATACAAGTAAATAAAAAAGAATACATCTAATAGTGCAGGATGGGGTGATTTTTCCCCACTACAATCCCACATTTTCTGTGGTTTTTCCATAAGAGCAATTTTCAAGGAAACGATTAAATAATGGTTTTTCCAATAAGTGCAATTTTTCGATAAGACAACCTTTAAAAAAACTCTCATTGCCGATAGGCATTACAAATTTACAAGGAAACGATTAAATAATGGTTTTTCCAATAATATAGCATATGCGTATTTCAGATCTCGTCAAATTAGTATCAAACCTTAAATACTTCGTTGATGGCTTTTGCTTCGTAACGTTTCAGGAAAAAATTTAGAATTATCATCCGTTTAAATATTTGACATTTATTTTTAAAGAATATAGGGGTGAAATCCATTGACAACTAATTTATTCTTGAAAAGCCCCATAACTAAAGTTTAAACGTTAGATCAAAATTAAGTAATTAAGGGCATAATCGTTATTTTATCAATTTCATTTAATATTTATTTTTTGTGTAACTGAAATATTAATAAAAAATGTCTAAAATTTAACATAATAAATCAAAATTTCATATTTTTTTTATAAAAGTAATAATTTTTATTTTTTAAAGAAAAAATACAGATTTTTTGATTTTTTTTCAGGAAACATGAAATTGAAAAAAAAAATAAAAAATATTAAAAAAAATTGCATATTTTTTTACAAACAATAAATATTTAAAAAACAGTAAATTAAGAAAAAAAACTGGAATATTTAAAAAAAAATAAAAAAAAAACTATAGTTTTTTTAATCAAAAAAATTAATGTTTTAGATTCATATATGTATACTTTTTCAAGTGCATATATGTATATTTTTTATACTATAATATTTGTAACAAAATCATAAAAAACCATTTTTATTTACAAATCTATAAAAACAATAGTACAAGTATTTTATTCAATACAAAATAAAATATAAAAAACAAAAAATCTACAAAAATTCAAAGTGTTTTCATGTCTTCTTGTCAAGATTTCCATATTTCCTTCTATTTATCATTTTTCACATTTTCAATATTTTACACAAATTCTTCCAAAAACTACAAGAAAATTAAAAAAAAGTGATTAATGCAAGAACACTCACAAAAATGCATATGTATGTATCATGTAAGATTCATATTTGATTATATCATGTAATATTCACATCTGATTATGTAATGTCATATTCACGTGTAAAATTCACAAGAAAATTAAAAAATAATAATTATTGAATAATTCGTACAAAATGCATGTGTTCATATAGACATAATTCATATGTGATTCACTTGTGATTTACATGTGAATCACGTGTAATTCATATGTGATTTACATGTGAATGGCATGTAATTCATATGTGATTTACATGTGAATTCCATGTGATTCATATGTGAATAGCATGTGATTCATATGTGAATTACATGTGATTTACATACGAATCACGTGTAATTCATATGTGATTCACTTGTGATTTACATGGGAATTATATGTGATTCATCTCTAAATTACATGTGAATCACATACGAATAATCACATATAATTCGTATGTGATTCACATGTGGTTTATGTATGAATCAGTACATACCTGATATTGTAGTATGTAAGAAAACCAAGTTGTATAAAGGGGACATGAATATAAAAATATAACATACTTGAGAGCCAACTAATATCGTTCATGAATCTCATCAACAATAACATGAGTAACATCTTTCAAGTTTCTCTCAACAAGTAATCTTTTCCAAAAGATTCTTATAATGCAAAACAGAAAGCGGGTGTCTCTTCCTTTAATAACCTCTAACCGAACTTTATATATAACCTTTAATAAGGAAGAAAATATTTAATAAAGCTATAAGAAATTCAATAGAAGTCTAAGGAATCAGAATGCAATCTTGAATTCCAATTCCAATTCTCATTTGTCGAATTCAAGTATTTGTTTTCGTTATGATTGATTTGTTGTTTACAGGAAGCAATCATGAAGATATACAATTGGCAATATGCTCAATGCATTGAGATTTAGGTTCTTTTCATTTCAACAAATATCTAAAATAGAAAATAAAGATAAGTTAAAACATTGTAATATACTGTCGGTAATTGATGTAAAATCTTCCAACTCATCCAACTGAAATTGGTATTGATTAGTTAAATTGAATCTATAATTTTTTAAATTTGGTGGTAACCTATAATATTTTGTATTCCTGAGTTGTTTAAAAAGAAAAAAAAAAAAGGAACAAAGTGAAAATTTTGACTTATTTCTTATCAAACTGTCTTCCCAAATGCAGGAATATATATATATATATATATATATATATATATATATATAAAGAGAAAGGAACTAGAAGATCTTATAAGCTTTTTTTTATTAACAAGAATACCCTTTATCTTTTCTCCTATAATTTTTTTATAACAAAATCCTTACACAAAGGAGAAAATTCTAAAACTGTTGGTTTAGACATTCAAGCAAGAAAAAGCTGCATGATTTAGTAGGAAAGCACCAAAACAAAAAAAATCCATAATTAGAAAATAGATCGGTTGAGTTGAGAGCACTACGGAAGGTATCTCAATTCTAGCTTATAATCCCTTAAAAATAAGAGCATTCTTCAACATATAGGTTAAGGATAAAACTGCATCACTTATTCACATTTAATCATAAATGGAAGTGAAATGAGAACCAATCAAATAAAATGTATTTTATGTAGTTATCTAGTGGAATTATGTAGTGGTAATTATGTGCTATGATACCAATTGTAGTAGTGTTAATTATGATGACATATGCAGAATTAATAAGATCTAGTGAATCATCATACAAATCATGAACATATGGAGTAAATAAATTTGGTTTAAGCTCTCATTAGTTTTTGATAGAAAGAGTACAAATGAGTTTGTTATTTCTCTTTCTAAAACTAACACTCCAAAATGATCATTACATAAGTGAGTGTCATTCATTTCTTTATAAAGGAAAGACAATTCATCTACTATAATAAATGAAAGTTTTTTTTGCCACATGTCCTCTTATCATTCATTTAGACACATGACATTTTCTAGAATTTTTAAATTTTCTATTTTCCATTTGTCATTTTATTGTATTTTTCATATAATTAAATTAAAATTCCACATTTAATGTAAGGTAATATATATGTAAAGTATTTATTAGAAAAAGTTTATATATGTAATGTACTAAATACATTAAAGTCTCATTAATTTTAATAATTCAAATTTTTTTCATTTTTCTTATAAATTTAAACTTTTCAAAATGTTAAAATTTTATATTTATTTTTTTTAATTAAACCCATGTAATAGATGGGTCTCACACATAGTCTCCCTATTCTAATAAAAGAATAGGTTTAACCTTCTATTGACAAGTGGCATACAATTAGAACACCTCATTAATGTTATATATCCATTATCATGCCACTTGTCAACCTATTAATTATAAATTTCAAATTTCAAATTTTAAATTTTTTCTCTCTAATTACATTAAACTAATAATTGATTCTTTTATTTAAATTTCAAATTTTAAATTTTTCCACTCTAATTATATTAAATTAATAACATTAGATTGAAAAATAAAATAAATTTAATACATATTATAAGATGATATAACTTCATTTATTTATTTAAATTAACGATTATAATTTTATATACCTAAAAAAATTTCTCTTAAATAATAATTTATTTAAAATAATTAATTAATAATTTTGACTTTTTATATGAAAATTTAATTAATTTTATAACCGTGGTTCTCACGGGTTATAAACTAGTTACATAATATAAGAGGGTAAGCATAAATACATCCAATTGTAACTTTGCAGCGTAACATTATCCTCCTTAAATTTAGGATTGGATGTCTCGGCTTTAATATCCAACAAGCTAACGAGATCAAGACCAAACCTCCCCTCGAAATGATAACGGTCTTCAAATCCGCAAATGAATACCCAAAGCTTTGAATACCCACTCTTCATTCTCCCCTTTTTTATAATAAAAAAATAATTATAAAACTCATTAAGGGCGAAAAGCGCCTGAAGAATAATCTTCTCATAACATCCCCTTGATGTGTGCCAAAAATGAAACCTCGAAAAACTTTCATGGAAAAACAATCATGAAAAAGCCTTAGAAAACTTTCAAATTTGCGAACATTTTCGACTTTTGAGTAAGAGTTGCTAGAATTTTCAAAATCTAGGTAAAAGTTGTCACTTTCAGAATTTTGCAAGGACCCGTAGCGCCAAAAACAACTTAACATGCAAAACTCTATCCCATTTGCGAAACTGGGTATAAAGTGTTAATTCGCATTAACTGTAGGGATTGAACTCATAAAATTCTCCATTTCTTAGAATTGTTAGCCCGATTTTGAAGTTGGGTAAATTCTACCAATATTTCAAAATTGCAGGGACTAAATGAGAAACTTCAGCACACTTCACAAACTTTTTACTTCAATGTCGAATATGGACCAGTTATGCCAAATCTTTAAAAGACGAGGGACCTAAATCGAAAATGAATGTTTTCTTCTTCCCAATTCGTTACATAGAGAACGAATCCCTATTCATCTACAATAATTTGGCTTTTAGTCTCCAACCCCTTTTTCATTTCAAAGACCTCGTTAATGAAGCATGTATGGTCGATGACAACGAAGTACAAATCCACTGCCTTTTTTTTAGGCTGTTCGATTCGTGACTACAACCCAAAATACCAATAACGAACTCATACAACCAGTTCGCTTTTAATTAAAATGCATCGACATCAAACTATCGACTGTAAGGCTTGAGGGAGTGGACTCGCCACCCCTCTCGCCAAGCAATTCTTTAAATATAAAACACCACTCCTATGATTCGCCGAGCGAAGTGTTAAAAAATAGTCGCCAAGTAGCAACCGAGAGGAGAGAGGAGAGAGAAACATATTAGTTGATTTTGATTGGTTTATAGCTATTGTTTTCCTTTTTCTTTTTTCATTTTTTAAATAAACCCTATTAATTTAACACACCACCACTTTTTATGAAATGCTAAGAAAAACATGTTAAAGAGTTGGCATAAAAAAATGATATGGCAATACAAAAAATGAAGTGGTTGTATGTTAAGGGTGTTACCACTCGTTTCAACCTAAAAAAAAAATGAAGTGCTGTATGTTAAGGATGTACCATCCAATTTTCCCAGACTTTGCTTTTTTACATAGACAGACTTCAAGTTTCGTTAACGAATTAACCCATACACCCAGATCGTCATCACAAAAGCGAAATCTTCAAAATCAAACGACCAAGTTATTTGCAAACAGTCGAACTCTTCCATTCGATTGCCAATCCAATAACCCATTTCGTTTTCAACCAAACAGTCATCGACATCAATCATCATCAATCGAACCATGTTCGTCTCCAAGTTCCAACATAGACTTCGCTTTTTGTTTCTTAACCCAAATCATGTTCATCATCAATCGAACTTAATACACAATCGTTGATTTCGCACTTCGCTTTTACAAGTGAGAAACCAAAAGATCACCAATCGATTTCATTCACCCATTCGTTTTCAAACAATCTATCCTTCGATTTCTAGGAATCAAAATCAAATTTGACATCTCAAGCAATCAACCGAAAACGAAGTCATTCTTATGTTATCGACTCCAAAATTGAATCCAGACTCCAACCAAGTCGTCAAATATCAAATTTCAAGGTAGTCGATCCTAAATCTACAATCCTTCGAAATCAACTCTTCTCAACATCAAGACTCCATATTTCAAAATCATTTTTGATCACATAAAGACTTCAATTTCCAAATCAACACTCAAGATGCGAATGATAACCAGGTAACAGTGTTCGACACTAAGAAATTAAACCAAGTCAACTTTCGAAATTAATCCCCAAATCAAACATAATTTCGACATCCATAGCCTCAAAACAACTTGTATTAACCAATTTCAGCATTCAATCCAACGATTCATCAAATAAACATCGAGTTTGACGTTTTCTCAGTTTGACTTTTGGAAGTCAAAGATTAACAAACATCAAATTGATGATTCAAACAACAAATTTTGGATCAAAACATGATTATCCAATTGTTCTTCATCACATTCATGTGTTCTTGATCAATTTCATCCAAATCAAAGGACCAATTTCCGATTTCTTGACTTTGACTTGATTATAATCAATTTTTGTGATTGAACACAACGAGGGTGTTTGGTTTAACTTCTAAAATGACTTTTGACTTTTTCATTTAGAAAAAGTCAAAAAGATGTTTGGGAAGATAAGAAGGACTTTTGAAAATGACTTTTCCAATAGAGTAAATTTTGTCTTTTTGAAAAGTCACAAAATCATGACTTTTCCAACTTTTCAACAGTGTTAAACATTAAAATTAATTTTATATCTCCATCCACCCCCAATAAATATGTAAACATGTCAATTTAGTCATTTTGCATGTAAGAATTAAACCAAACACTTTAACTTTTGATTTTTCCCTTCAAAACTAATCCAAACACATTTTAAAAAACAACATTTGTAAAAAGTCCTTTTACAAAAAGGACTTTTGCCCCACAAAAGCTAAGCCAAACATCCTCAACATATAGAATTGATTCACAAGTACTTATTAACAACAACTTCTAATCGATTATTCAGAAAAATTAAAGTGAAATCTAACTTCAAGAACAATTGATTAAGAACGAAATATATGGAACGAGGGTACAACTAAGAGATGTGTGTGAGTATGACGTAAAAACGAGACCAACGACAAGGTTAATGAATCAAACACTTCAACCGAATTTGGGCTCGGACATTTGTATCGGATTGAAAGCATTTTGGACTCAAAGATTGGACATGAACAGTGATCGATTTTTGGGATACAAAGATGAACATGAACAATCGAATGAACAGTAAAAAAATTTAGAATTTGATTTTTATTTTTGGAATTTTGATCTACAAAAAATTATTTGATCATTCAACGGGGTTGAAACAGATTTGATCCAACAAATTTATCAAAAATGAAAAAAATGCAAAATACGAATCGAAATCATGGACGTTTTGTAATCCATTTGGGAATTTGATATACTTTTTTGACGATCCGATTTCCATTTACAACGAACAAATCAAATTTAGAAGATTTTGAATCTTTTGCTGGAACGAGAAAATCTCCAATTTGAACAATGTACCACCCACGATGCGTGTTGTACAACTTGTTATTCATGTTCATTAACAATCTAAGAACATCTTCACAAGAACCATCAACACTTTTGGGTTTTGACTTCAAATTCAATGCAACACTTGGAGATTGTTGCTTTGGAACCCAAATTTGCTTCATGGATTTCGAATTCACAATAATATTTGATGATTTCTATGAATAAACTCATTTGTTCTCATCTTTTTGAATCTTGAATATTTGATTTCAAGAACCACTTCATTCTTGACAACTTCAACTTTCAAAGTTTGAATCAAATCTTTTGGAGTTTGATACTTGTGAATTTCTTGGATTAACGATTTTCGATAAGGAATAATTCTTTCAAATGAATCACAAGACCACAAAATATCATTGGTTTGAACTCCAATCGAGCAAAAAACTTCTTCATCTTCATGAGAATCAACTTGAATCATCTTGTCATGAACTTCAAGAACATTAAGAATATCATATTGAACTCCATAGTCTTGAACTTCAACAAACCTAAGAGCATGAAGATCATTTGGGTCTTCAATAAGAGAAATGTATTTCTTACTAAACAAATCTCTTTCTTCTCCTTCCTTTTGATTTCTACTATGTACTAATATGGACAAGGTAATTTTAGTCAACCATTCAATCTTACAAAGTGGTTGAAATATCAAGCTTCCATGATCATCCTTCAAACCTTCATAAGAAAACTTATTACCCCATGAAATAAACCCGCTTAACAATAAACCATAAAATTGATTTTTGTTGACTTCGTATTTGACATCTTCAACAATCACAACCCAAGAATCATACAACAAGTCCACCATCTTTGATCAATCAATAAGATCTTGAGTTTTTCTAGAGAGAGTAAGTGATAATCAAAGAGATCTCTAGATAGATAATGTGGTACAAACAAGTATTCTACAGAGAGAAGATCGAATTATGGATCAAATCAAGGAAAAATCGATTTCTAGAACACAAAACACTCTCTAAACATGAAGATCATTAAGAACATGAAGAATCCCCAAATCTAAAATGTCATCAAGGATCAATTCTTGATCAAATCAAGAACACCCGCTCTGATACCAATTGTAGTGGTATTGATTATGATGACATATGCGGAATTGATAAGATCTAGTGAATCAGCATACAAATCATGAACACATGGAGTAAATAAATCTGGTTTAAGCTCTTATTAGTTTATGGAAAGAGTACAAATGGATGTGCTATTTCTCTTTCTAAAACTAACACTCCAAAATGATCATTACATAAATGAGTTTCACTCACTTCCTTATAAAGGAAAGACAACTCATTACACAATACAAGAGGATAAGCACAAATACATCAAAGCATGACCTTGCACCCTAACAAATTAGAAGCTTTTACATATAAAAAAAAAACAAAGATGGAAAATCTCATTAAATTTCACATGGCTAAAGGAACTACTAAATATCGAAATCACCCTTTTTCAACACCTAGTTTATCCACAATAGATATATTTTCACTAATGTTCATTTAACTCATCAAAGTATGTTTATCATCATAATCAAAATCATGCCTTTGTGTTAATTTTCCACAAAATAACCATATAATTTACGTGATTTTATTGAAAATTACATATCAACAATGTGCTTTATAAACATTTCCACACAACACAACACTAACTTCATCCCCTATTGGGAATTCCTAACCTTGAAATCTTTCGAACTCACTTCTTTTTTCCCCTTTCAATTACAGACTATTCCTCATTAATATATGTAGTTATAACACAAATTCAAACACTTTTAAGATTGTTATCGACATAACTTATTTAAGTTATAGTTCACATGTTTTTATTAACTTAGCTTGGTAACACACATATAGTTAGCAACTCTGAAATAAGTGTGCATAAATTGAAAAGTCAAGTGGGCCTTTTCCCCTAGATGTATTTTTCTAATCACTAATGAAATTCAATCGGAATTCTACGACCTAAAAATAAGTGGAACACTCACTTTACCTATGTTGGGATCAACAAATCATGAACTTTCAGTTTTAAGAAATGTTATCACTTTACCTCTCTAAAATTGGAACGAACCTTAAGTCTATGTTTGTATTTAGCATGTTGTGTGATTTATCTAATTTGATTAGTTGATGTACTTTGAAACAATCAATTTAGAGAAGTAGAAGTGAGAAAAACCTGAATTCAGTAGGAATTGAATTGGCGAAGGGCTTAATTTTAGGGTGAGAAGGGATTAATGTTCTCGAACTAGGTGTCAAGGAAGACCATCTTGGTGAGCGAATAGACCCACTACTACTCCCAAAAATACTGTTGTAGAAATCATCACTCGTAGGTCTTCGTGGCAGACTATACAACTCAACGAACACTGGCCTTTCACCTAGTCCAAACGGAAAACTAGTGGAAGACTCATCCGACGACATGATTCTTCCATTACCAAAACTGTATCTCGAGTGCGTCATAGGTCCTCCAAACATGTCATCGAAATCGGCGTTGTTTTCGTGGTTTTCCACATGCGCCATATCATAAGAATTTGCTTCATTTTTGAACGATATCTATGAAAGACAACACCAAATCGACACATGCTCCGTCCAACCAATTCTCTCCATTCACTTAACTTCAATCAAAATAAAACAATTCAATAGCAACTGAAAAGTGATTAGACAAAATTGGATCGAGATTACAACTAGCATTGCGATTCGATTTCAACATATTCTGGAGAGGCAAAAACTTAAACAAAATTTCAAAAAGTAATCATATTTGGATCGGTGATTAATTCCAAATCTGGACACAATGATGTTGAATATCGAAACACTCGATATGAGAATCGTCGACAAAGGAGGTGAAGAGGAAAGTGTGCAGATTATTGGATGTTGACGAAGAAGACTGTTAAAGGAAGCACCAGAGAAGAAGGTCGTTGGGAGGAGGACACCAGATGGTGGGTTTATGAGAGACAATTGAAAATTTAGTTTATCAGATGATAGATTAAGATAGAATTTAATTATACTTTTGTTTCCAATAATACCCCTGACCCATTTAATTAAGATACCCCTAATTCTTTAGTGTTCTACTTACTTACAAAAGCGTCATCCCGTATCTTAACCTTTTTTTATCGAATGTTCCACCTTTAGTTCTCAGCTTCTCAGGAAAATATTAGTTCTCAAATGATCATTCCTCTCTCTCTCTCTCTCTCTCTCTTTCTTTCTCTCTCTTTCTCTCTCTCTCTCTTTCTCTCTCTTTCTATATATATATATATATATATATATATATATATATATATATATATATATATATATATATATATGTGTGTGTGTGTGTGAGCAAGTTCAATAGAGAACCATATTAATCAAGGAACCAATCCTGAGCGTCGGAAATCATAATAATTAACGCCCAAGGGAATGGATGTACACTTATAGATTGGACACACATACATTGAATTATACCATAAAACTCACCTATTTAACAAAAAAAACTCACATCTTTTTTTCATTTAATTTTTTTAAGCCACATTTTTTATCGAAAAAAAAACATGAATATACACTTGTTTACGATTTTTCGTCCTCTTTTCAAAAATCTCAAAAAATTTTCCTCTATTAACAACTATCAACAATTATAAAAGTAAAATAAAATAAAATAAAATAAAAAACTCGATCAGTTCAGATTCACACCGGGAATCTAAGCCGTAAATATTCAATTTTAACATTAGCAATGTGAATCTGACTTAGTATGTCAACTCTTTGATCAGTCATAAATTAAGTGAAATTACTTGTGAATCGAAATATATTTCAATATAGTTTTATAATATTTTAACGTTTTGATTACTTGTAAATTAATTTTCTAAAATCAACAAATGAATTTATCACATTGTGAATTTGAAGAGTATATAATTTTTTTTATTTTTTAGAATTTACAATGTGAATCTATCTTATTATTATTTAGACTATGAATATGAACTGAATTTTTTTTAAACATCAATATGAATCTGTGTTTAAATACTACCAAAAAAATATGAATTTTGATATATTCATTAATTTTTTCGATAAAAATAGTCCTTAACTTAAAAAAAAACAAAGAAAATGAAATGAGTTTTTTTTAAAGAAAATAAAATATTTTTTATATATCAATATGGACTATTAAGATGTTGATTAAGTGCTTAACTCCTTGATTTTTTATTCAAAAAATCGTCGTTTTTTTGAAATTGTGCATATTTTAAATTTTTGATGTACACTTATGCACATCAACATTTTCATATATAGATATTTTTTAATTGTTTTTTCAAAAATGCTTAATTTGAGTTCTGAAGTGATGTTAACTCTCCATCGCCTTCTTTCTCTCTCTCTCTCTCTATCTATCTCTCTCTGTCTCTCTTTCTTTCTTTCTTTCTTTCTTTCTGTCTCTCTCTCTCTCTCTCTCTCTCTCTCTCTCTCTCTCTCTCGCTCGCTCTCGCTCTCTCTCTGTAACACATGTTTCTGGTATGAGTTAATTTCCAAATGTTGAACTTTCATTTTGTGTGGCCAAGGAATAGTGGAGCTTCACCGCGGCATTGCAGTATTCTTTTGATCGCGGGAATTAAACGGCCCGCCACGACATGGCATCTGTTTTTGGAGGAACGCTAATCTTTGGCTTTAGGCCCTATTTAAAGGACTTTATGGCTAGTGTTTTATGATCATTCAGCCTCGATTACACTCTCAAGATCAGAAACCCTAACCCTAGCTCCATTGCATTTGTGAACTCATTTTGGTATTTGTGGTGACGTTTGAGAGAGAAAGAAGCAATTGGTGTTGAGAATCATCGTGCACGCATCATTGTAATCTTCTAGCATATCTTTTAGACCTTGGTGAGTGTCCAAAAATTAGCCTTTTCCTTGCTAAGTGTTAGATGTTTAGATTTTTTCCCTTTTTCTTCAAGTCTTGATGGGTTTGGGTGGTGTGATCTCATAAAGTTTGCAACTTTATGAATCTCTAAGCCAAATAGGGTATTTGGAGTTTTGATATGAAGTAGGAATGAGTTTTGGTGTCATGTATAGAATTACGGTGATAACACCCTTTTTTGACCTAATAGGAGTTCAAGACATGCATTGGACATGAATTTATGTAAAGCACATATTTTATGTTAAGAATAGTGTTAGGAAGCCTTCTGGAATTGATAGACGAGAGACCTTCAAGATTAAGTGTTTAATTATTAAGCCATCTCATGTTTTTTCTCTTTCTGGACCTAGGAGTTGAAATCTTAATCTCTTGGAAAGTCTTAAGGGGTAATGCTGGAAAATTTATCTATTTAGACCATATAATGGAGTAGATCTGAGCTTTGGAGCTCTTTGAACAAAAAAACACGTTTTAACCCATTAAGCTGTTAGAAACCCACTGCCCATGGTGTGGCCTTAGGTCGCCACGGCGTGGCGACTAGGAAGTGACCGACTGTATTGTTGTATGAGGGCCATAACGTGATCATGGATGGCCACGATGTGGCGGTTGAGTAAAAGTCAATGTTTACCGTTGACTTTGACGATTGACTTTCGGCAAGGGTTGGCTTTCCGTTCAATATTGTTGATTCGGGTATAGACTAGGTTAGAGCTTGTATGTTATGATAGACAACATTAAGTTGAGGATTAGCTCATTTCGTGAGTCAGGCGAGTTTCCTCACTATACTGGTGGGTGGAAGGCACCAATATCGGCCCACCACAATATGTTATGTACAATGCTAGTTGTCTTTGTGACTCTTGCATTAATAGGGTTGGTCCCATTGTATGTTGGGTTGGCACGATTTGCAGGTATAGGTTGGGCCTAATGTACGGGTTGGGCACGGTAATATGTATGGTATGTCGTAGTTTAGGAAACTCACTAAGCTTTCTGCTTACGGTTTCATTTATGATTTTAGGTACTTTGGATTCCAAAGGGAAGGCTAGGTTTTACTGCACAACATCCCCCAAAATTTATTCTGCATTGGCTATTTGTGATTTGCACTATGATGTGTAAATGATATAATTCACTTTGAATGGTGTTGGGGATAAATTGTTGTATGTGTTTAATGTTTTAAAAATAAAAAAATTTCTATGAATTTTTAGGACGTTACAAGTTTGTATAAGAGCCTTGATTTGAGGGATTTGGGCACACTCTCAGGTGTGTCTGAACTCATACTGAGGAATTTGTAATCTTTTTGAAAGAAAATAAGTTTTCTAAACGGATTATTATAAATAGAAAGGGGATGCGATGTGTGCGATCAGCCGAGCTCAAGTAAGTGATTCATAGAATACCCATATGTAATGTTATGTCATATGTTATGAGAATTGCATTCTAGATTAGGGCTAAGGATCTTCTCAGGATTGCATGGTAGAATGCTAGGAGAGAAGCATTTATATTCCTATTGGTTAAGCTTTAGATCTACATGCTAGTATGGATATCTGATGATTAGATAGAATGACATGAATATGTAAAGCACTAGGTTAGTTTACTTGAAGCTTGAATGATGCTTGCTTTGTGCTTTGTGGGGCTCGTATTGATCTGAGTTAATTATTACATGAATATAATCAGTTACATGTTGCTAAGGTTAAATAATCTCAGAGTGATTGATTTGGACCTATTGCGCAACTTTTGTCTGAGTCCAACCGTTGTAGGACTGAGACTTTTAGTCGAAGGAATATTTAATCTTTGTTACATGTAACTATATTCATGAAGTAATTAGCTGATAATTTTAGGGGTCGTTCATCAGCGGATGGCATGGTGAGGTGGAGGAACTTAGGAGAGCCTTGGAAGTGTTTTAATGGTTTGGTATGTGTTGTTTCGTAGGTACTTGGAGTACCAGTTTGAAAGGGTGACCTAGAGGATTTTGGATTATTCGTGAGGAAAGTATGCATATGTGTGGAAGGTAGGATTGGGCCCGTACTATTGAAAGCATAGGGTCTGTACTCTAATAAAGAAAAGTCACAAAGATTCTAGGAAGCTTGTAGGGTGAGGAATTATGTGGTTTTATTCTGATTATTGTATGGTTACTTTATATAATGATGATGAGCACTCATAGTGCAGGATGTGGTTCAAGCTCAGGTACTGTTGTTGAGCCGATGGATGAGTAGATATGGGAGCTCATCTCGTCAGAGATCACCCGCGGTATTTTTGAGCAGAGTCATGTGATCTTCGGTACGGTTAAGGAGGGGATCATGGAGATTTTGGATAAACGTCTGGCACATTCTGCACTGATATTATGGCTATTGTAGGGGCTTGCACTCTTACTCTCTGCAAGTTTAGTGTTTGTAGGGCTCCCAAGTTTTTCTGGAAGAAGGACCCCATTGCTAGCAGGAGTTGGTTAGTTAACATGGTGAACGCTTTCCGAACGAGCTTCTACCCCGATAGGTCAAATGTCAGATTTTTGTATTGTCTTTTGAAATACAAATCTTGTGACTAGTGGGAGGAGATTGATTTGGCTTTAGGAGGCGAGGCTATTGATACGATGACTTTGGATGAGTTCCTGAACCACTTTAGGGCAGATTTTGCAGCAACTATTGAGGTGCAATAGTTGGCGAGGGATTTCAGGACCTGCGCCAGATAACTAAGAATATGGCGGAGATCACCTCCAAATTCTGGGAAAGGGCCTTATTGGCTCCATTGTATGTTGTGGATGAGGACATAAAAAAGACGAGGTACCATGATATGATGCGATGCGATATTAGTGAACTTGTGAGCTTGTCCAACTTCAAGACCCTGTAGGACGAAACAGGTTCAGACCATAGTGGGCTAGGAGAAGAGGCCTGAGACTTAGGATTCGTGATTGGGAGGGTATCAGGGTCGGGTCTGTTATGCCAAGTGGGGGAGGACTCACGAGGGTAGCTATCGTGAGAAAGAAAGAGGTTGTTTCAGTTGTAGTCAGGATGGGCATTTTAGTTGGGATTTTCCTCAAGACTCGATTTCGATGTTTTTTCATTACAACCAGGTAGGCCACAACAAGGCCGACTGTCCAAGGTTAATAGGTGGAGTAGTGACGGTGCGTGCTCTAGCTACATTGAGGATTACTGATGGACACGAGGGCAGGGCAGAGTCTCCATTAGTGAGGAACTCGGCATTTCAGTTGCAGACCAATGAGACCCGAGTTCCACCACATGCTATTGTGGGTATGTTTCATTTTTATTTTCTTCATGCCTTATTATATTCATTCTTTTTATCATGTGACTATTTATGTGAGAAGTTATATTTAGTTTAGGTATGTCCCCACCCCTTAAGGATCATAGTTCTTTATGATTGCCTGGTTATTATTATCGAAAGGTCGTCATATTCTATTTTGCACACCAAGAGTCATGATTGGAGTATGTCTTGTGGAGATGGTATTAGGTCGTCAGCCTTTGTTAGCGTGAGCCCTAAGTGGGAGTGAACTTAGAGTCCTACTCGGAGGATCAACAGCCGGATCGACATGTTAGTTTCAACACAATCGGTAAGAGGGATTTGTATTGCAAGTTCATTTGCTTATTGGAATTTGAGATGGTTGAGATCTTTCACGGTTAAGAGGTTTAAGGGATTGATCAGAATGTGAGTGCAGGGTGAGATGCTACCAGGGTCATGTTTCAGTGATGTGTGTGTGGTCCTCGCATCGTAAGTTTTTAGGCAAAGATCTCATGGTAGTTGGTTGTCCTTTCTGGGACAAGGAAGTTAGAGTTCAGAGGTACTTGTTTTGTTCTAGTTGGATTTCATTTGATGGTTCATTAGCTATTTAAACCAATCACTGCCATTTGTAGGGTAAGAGTGGTGGTGACATATAACTCTTGGGTGTGGTTGATGCATTGTTCACATGGATTTGTTCATCCGTTGGGATTATCAAGAGAATTCTAATTGTATTTGTTGATGATGTTGTGCATACATTGATTTTTTCAGCAAGTGAGTTGTTAGATTCGTGATCTTTTTATTTTGTTCCAAAGTTTATTTGTTCTTTGTTATCAATTAAGGTTGTTCAAGGATTTGAAATTGTTTCATGGGAAGGAGCATTGGATGTTACAATCTTTCGTCAGGAGTAGCAACGTGTTTAATCCAGTGTGGGTATGGGTACCTTAGGCTATTAATCATGGAATCTTAGCTCTTGTGATCTCTGGAGGATAACATTGTAGTAGTAAGGTTGTGAGATGGTTTAGAAATCCTTTAGTTATGAGGCTGGCATAATGCAGTTGAATCGAAGTGGGGGAGAACCATTTGGATTAAAGGGAATAGATCTAGGCATGAAACAAGGAGGGGTTTCATACCCAAGGCAAGTGAAGATCCAGTTATAATTGTGGAATCGATTGAGGTTTGGACAAGAATTGATGATTCAGTTAATCTTGCTTGAAAACATGAAGCCTTGGTAGTGGCACTTTATGGGTTCGTGACTCGGTTCAGGATGAGGGTTGTGTTAGAATTTGACATCACCAATTTCACGGCAAGAAAAGACCAATTTTTTATGCTCATATCAAATCAGAGTATCCTTTTTGAAGCATAGTATTGTGGAATTTGTTCCCAAAAACATGATAATGATAGTATCAAAGTATTTTCAAAGAAATGTATTTTATTTATATAAAAAAAGTTGGGATGCCATCGTCAGTACAATTTATAAGCATAAAAAAATAATACATTCCTCATAATCATTTATTATTCTACTAGCCTATAATCCATAAATCTCTCATCTGATCATCACACCAGTGCTCTCATGCCACTACCTATAATACAAGAAACTTAGTGGTTCAGACTTTGGAGCCTGGTCAGCACATAGGTTTTTCAACCCACAATAATTAAATTCATTTAAGTATATATATATATATATATATATATATATATATATTCATCTAATCATTCAATCCTCTTACCCATTCCTGGTATCCTTACTTTCTGTCCCTAAAGAAGCTAATTTAAGGGACCTATCATAAGGAATCATCGTCGGGATAGACAATACTGCTTAGGGTATTCCTTACCGATATATTTCAATAAGGCAACCGGGGGGGGGGGGGATGGAGTGCACCTGGTGAACACTTAGCTCAAAAACACCTACATATTGTGAGCCTACTAGCATTCCAAATGACTGTCTAGAATAGTCCATGGGTCCATGGTCATCATCTATACTCCGCTAGACGACTAGATCGTCTTTAAAGTCAAGGCCTCTCATAATCTATTTCATCTTTCATCTCTCATCATCTATATCATCTTTCATCTCTCGTCATTCATACCATCGTATATCTACCCATCTTTACCGAATATACATATACAGTTAAAATAAAGTAAAACATGTATAAATTGTTCATCTCGCATAGATATCGGGAACACAGATAACAGACATATATAGCATGTAATTATCTTAAACACTTTATATCTATGTGTAAAATGAAAGCAACTATGCACTCACTTGTTAAAGTGGATGACTAGAAACTTAGGCAGAGCTTCGTTTTAGCACTTGGCTTTCCTTTGATATGACCTAGGTTCAGTTATCTCTAAGTCTTAGTTAATTACATATTATGACTAATTAATAGTCTAGATTCCTTAACTATCCTAATGTCTATTGGTTTATAGCTTATAAGAGACAACCGGGTAGATTCATATCGGAGGTGGGGTCCGTTTGGTATAAAAAGTATATTGTGTGGAAATCCCACTTTAAACACCTCATTAAATCCAGTCTATACATCATCATCATCGTAAGTAGATCAATTAGTAATATGATGTTGGAACCACTAAATATTCTTATTTTTAAATTCATAACAACAACAATGAATTTTAAATATGAATCGCACTAAAATAGTATAGAGTGTAATTTAACTTG
The DNA here is from genome assembly GCF_051521515.1 of Lactuca serriola. Lineage (NCBI taxonomy): Eukaryota > Viridiplantae > Streptophyta > Magnoliopsida > Asterales > Asteraceae > Lactuca > Lactuca serriola. The sequence continues at coordinate 94,249,351 of NC_136411.1, read as the reverse complement.
TAGAAATTCTGTAGACAAAAGTTTGGAAATGAAACTGGCAGATTTCCTACTCGATGGTTACTACTTGTCGAACACTTAGGGGTCGTAGGGCTTCGTCAGGACACTAATTCTAAGGAAATTTTGGAGTTAAAACTAGCAGAAATCGAGAGAGGAATGTATGGAGGGTGTGAGGAAGAATGAACTCGCACAAGCTATTTATAATGGCAAAATCCATATGTGCACCCCGCCAAGACCAGATGGGCATCGCGCACTATCCTAGTTGGCCCTGTCTACAAATGACACATGTCCATTTTTCGTTGGAAGCACGTCGCCCCCTTCTAGAAGGTATGTGTACCGCACATGTACACATGACACGTTTAAAAAATTGCATAAATTCTTCATACAGACTTCGTTCTTGACGTACTTTATATCCACGTACCGATGAGATCTACAACTTTCGTTTAAACTCCATCGGCTAGTTTGACTTTATTTATTTCATACATACCTAAACTATTAAAATCCGTGTAAAATGCTTAACTTTGTCATCCGACGTCCGTTTTCGACTATCTTTATATATTCGAACTCCTATCAATGAGATCTTGAACTCTCATTTAGATTGTTGCGGCTAAAAATCGACCAATCTAAAATTCGAATTCTGAGTTATATACTGTTACGCTGAATCTTAGAAAATCATAACTTCCTCTAATGAAGTTTGATTTATACGTTCTCTGTATGCACGCTCTTAATTTAATGACTACAACGACTTTTGTTTAGATTACTAAGGCTGAAAAGTAATCTAACAAAAATTTACTTTTTTTATGACGTGCGTTATTGTATTAGTTTGAATCACGAAACTTGAAAGGATCATAAATTTTCGTTATAAGTCTAATTTAAGCATTCCTTATATCATAGGAATCCTTGTCAAGACTACTTCAACTTTCCTCACGGATATTCATCCTAATTATTATTCTATTTAGATGTGTATTTTGTTCTTATTTTATTATATTGTTATAAGCATGAATACTACAAATATTTACACATAGAAACGTAGTCTTCACCAAATTTTCCTTTATCATACCAAACATGCTACAATTTTTGACCCTAACAATTACATCATCTTATTAATGCCTAGCAGGAAACACAGACGTTACTATCCTCTCCCCCTTAGGATGATTCCATCCTAAGAGTCATGCATCAGCATACAGATGTGGATAGCCGCTCTTCATCTTGCTTTCTGTTTCCCAGGTAAGGTTCGGCCAATTCAAATGTTTCCATCGTACAAGCACTAAATCGACCATATTACGTAGTAACTTCTTCGTCATAAGTTCAACAATCTCTTCGGGTTCCTTAATTAACATCTTGTGTTCATCAATCCTTATCTCCGAAAGTGGAATTATATTGGCAACTTCTCCTAAGAACTGCCTCAAATAACATACGTGGAAAGTTTTATGAGTGTTATCCATCTCTTCTGGAAATTCCAACTTGTAATCTTGGTTCCCAACTCTCTAAAGAACCTTGAATAGCCCAATAAATCTTGGACTCGGGTTTCCTCTCTTTCCAAATCTTATAAGTCCTTTCCATGGCGAGACCTTGATCAACACCAAATCTCCAACTTTGAAAGTCATTAGTCGTTGCTTCTTGTCATCATAGCTCTTTTGACGACCTTGAGCTACTAACATTCTTTCCCGGATTACTTTTAGCTTCTCAGCAGTCTGATGGACGATCTTAGATCCCATGAACTGCTTTTCTCAAGCTTCAAGACAACAAGATGGTGTACGACACTTTTGTCTGTACAAGTATTTATAAGGTGTCATGTTAATGCTTTAATGGTAACTATTGTTGTAGGAAAACTCTATTAGGGGTAGATGCTCATCCATGTTACCTTGGAATTCTAGGTTACATGCTCTTAACATATCTTCTAGTGTTTGAATTGTCCGTTCACTTTGACCATCGTTTTTTGGATGTTAGGGTGTACTCAAACACAACTTTGTCCCCACCTCCTCTTGTAGGCTCTTCGAAAACCTTGAAGTGAAACGATTGCCATGATATGATACATTCATCAAGGGAACACCGTGAAGTCTTACTATCTCCTTCACGTAGACATCTGCAAGCTTATCCATAGACTATCTCTCATTGGCTGCTATGAAATGTGCACTCTTTGTGAATCGATCCACGATTAACCAAATCATGTCGTGACCATTCTTCATTCTAGGTAGTTTAGTCACAAAATCCATGGTAATGTCCTCCAACTTACCCATGGGTACAAGTAAGGGATCTAAACTCACATACAATATCTGATGTTGCGCTTTAACTCTAACGCATGTCACACATTCAGCTACATACTTAGCAACATCAAGCTTCATCGTCGGCTATCAATAGTATGGTTTTAGATCCCTATACATCTTCGTATTGCTGGGATGAATTGAGTACATGGTCTTATGGGCTTATTCCATAATAAGATATCTCATTCCTCCTATCTTAGGCACCCAAATCTTGTTTTGGAATACCTTCAATCATTGGCCGTTTGTACCGAATAAAAATGTTTTTCTTAAATGCTTTTCTTTTTAGTTATCTCCTTCCTAAAATTCTTCCTGAGATTTCTTAATACTCTCTACAATTGTTAAGACAATTTCAATCCTAAACGCACTTGGCCTTCTCCTTTCTAGGTTTATCTTTCTACTCAAAGCATCTGCTACGACATTCACTTTACTCAAAGCCAACATCATTGTCTCATATTCAACTCCTTCTAACAAAAGAGATATTGAAGTCTCTTATGATCAGTGAAAATTTTACACTTCGAGCCACAAAAATAATGTCTCCATATCTTTAGCATAAAGACTACTGCTTCCAACTACAAATCATGAGTGCAGTAGTTCTTCTCGTGTTCTTTCAGTTGTCGAGATGAATAAGTTATGACTTAATCTCTCTGGGTTAGAACACATACTAACCTAAGTCCAGAAGCATCACTATAATTTGCAAAGTCTTCAACTCCTCCAGGTAAAGAAAGAATCGGTGTTTCACAAAACTTCTTATTAAATTTCTCCAAAGCTTCTTTGTGCTTCTCACTCCATGTATAAGTATCTACTTTATGGGTCAAGGCTTTCAATGGAGCAGCTATCAAAGAAAATCCTTGGATAAGCCATATGTAATATCCAACTAATCCTAAAAAGCTTCGAATCTCGGTGGGACTTTTTGGTCATTCCCACTTCATTACAAGTTCAATCTTTTCTGGGTCAGCCATTATTCCTTCTTGGTTAACCACATGACCCGGGAATTGGAATTCTTAGTCCAAAAATCATACTTATAGAATTTTATGTATAATTTCTCCTTTTTCACGACTTATAACACGTTGCACAAGTGTTTTCCATGCTCCTATTGACTACTAAAATATACAAGAATGTCATCACTAAACACTATTACGGATTTGTTGAGGAAAGGTTTACAAACCCTATTCATCAAATCCACAAATTCTACTAGAGCATTGGTTAGCCCAAACGACATAACAAAAAACTCATAGTGCCCATATCTCATTCTGAAACAGTATTCTCTATATGCTACTCTCTCACCTTTAGCTGATGATATCCTTACCTAATATCAATCTTTAAAAAATAGCTTGCACCATGAAACTGACCGAACATGTTTTCAATCCTTGGCAATGTGTACTTGTTCTTCATCTTTGCTTTGTTCAACTGTTTGTAATCTATGCACATCCTTATGCTCCCATCCTTATCTTTATGAATAATAGTGGAGCTCCCTAGGGTGATGAACTAGATCTAATAAAACTTTTGTCCAACAATTCCTAAACTTGTATCATTAGCTCCTTCATCTTCTTTGGTGCTAATTGGTATGGTGATTTCGCTGTAGAGGTGGTTCCTGGTAACAAGTCTAGACTAAACTCTACTTGTCTATCAGGGGGTAATCCAGGAAGATCATTAGGGAAGACTTTCAGAAAGAAACACAACACTGGTATCCTTCGCATCTCTGTTTTCTCCTTCATTAAATCAATCACGAATTCCAGGTTTGATGTACATCATTTCGAAAAACACTTTCTGGCTTTCATTAGAGAGATGGTTCAAGAATTTACTCTACATTTTTCCCCGTACACTATAAATGGTTCTCTTCCTGGTGGTTTGATCACAACAATCTCCTTTTTACACTTGATTTCAGCATCATTCACACCAAGCCAATCATTCCTAACAGGTATGAATTCCCACTAGCAACTTTTACTACTAGAGCATTATCTATTTTATCTATAGACAATTCTAGTCTTTTACCAAATTTTTGTGATATAAAGGAGTAATCATCTCCAGAATCAAATAGTGTATTAGCAGGAATATCATTACAAGAAAGGTACCTGAAGCGACATCTGCTTACTCCCTTACTGCTTCCAGTGTCATTTTGCAATGCCCTGATTCTTAGGTATTGAGTTATGTTGAATCTTTTTGGTCTTTGGGTCTACTCGACGAGTTGGTTGCCCTACTCGTCGACTAGCAGTGGGTTGGTCCACGTGTTTTAGTGACCTACTCGCCAAGTTCAAGAAGGGACTCAACGAGTAGGAGTTGGCAGATGAAACCCTAAATCTCGGGGTTTTGCACCCGACGAGTTGGATGAACAATTGGGCGAGTCGGTTAAGTTTTCCCCAATTGACGGATACGTGTGAACTTGTCGAGCTGGAAGGAGGAAAAGCCCGACGAGTGGCCTTAGATTTTCGATCACGAACCTTGGGAACTCGACGACTCACTCCGGTGACTTGGCGAGTGGACAAGTAGTGAAGGAAATTGACAAGTAGTCGAGGATACTCGGTGAGTCAAGGTCAACACGGACTGTTGACTTTGACTTTGACCAAGGGTTGACTAGTTTATTTATGGGGTACCTTGAAAGGTTGGGAACTTATGAGTATGGTTATATTATGATAATAGGTGGTGGAGTTTGTGGAAGTGATCCGAGAGTTGGAGTTTATCTACCGAGTCGGCATTTGCGAGGTGAGCTATCCTCACTATACTAAGGGGTCTAAGGCACCAAGGCCGGTCCATTGGATACGTGATCCTAGCAGTGTTAGATGTTTAGTGTGAGTTAGCGTTGCATGCTAGTGGTTATCCCAGTTAGGTAGGCCTATAGGACTACCTGTGTTATTATACGTTATCCGCAAGCTCAGTAGTTATGTCATTATATGTTGATATGTTATGTGGGATGGGTTGAGGTGAGACTGATTCGTGCGGTAATCCAACAAACCCAGGAGCATTTCAGTTACGGGCTAAGGGAGACTCGTACTGTGGTCTCGATGGCAAGCCAAATGTGAGTTGTGGGCCGGAAGCAATCCAGACTCACACTGTGGGCCAGGGGGTAATCTAGTCTGTTAAGTTGTGGACCCATTACATACTGTTCAGTTTGTTATGTTATGATGTTGTTGATATGGTTACGTGGATTGTATGGGTATTGGTATTTTGGGGGAACTCACTAAGCTTTTGTGCTCACAGTTTCAGTTATTGTTTAAGGTACATCAGGTGATCGTAGCAAGGCAAAGGCGTGATCGTACCGCTCCTCGTTTTGATGAATTTGTTTCTGGGATACTCTGATATAAATATTTTGGAAACATGTTTTGTAATAACTATTGAATTTGGAAAGCATTTTTAAAGTTTATAATTGGCTTGATTTTTATGGGTGTTACAAGTTGGTATCAAAGCCTTGGTTTGAGTGAATTGGAGGAACATTCGTGTGAGTCCAGTCTCAAATCAAGGGAAGGTTTCCAAAATGATTTCTAAAATGACAGGAGGAGGCAGTGCATATAATCAGCCAGAGCCAGTAAGTAGACCCCAAAATACCATATAGTTATTTGATTATGTGGTATGTTAGAACAGCATGCTAGCACTAGGCTATGGATCTTCAGGAATTGCATGATAGAATTGCCTGATTACATGATGCCTGCTAGCCTAGGGTTTTATTTATATGAGATTGACATCATTATTGTAGTTACTTGTGTATGCATCACGGTTGTATAAAATCAAGATCTTATAGCCTGAGGATGTTTAATTCGACCTTAGGGTAGGATCGGATATTTGAAAGTCTATAGGGTCCAACATTATGTAGGGTTAGCATACACTTGCACTGCAGGGTTGATGGAAGTTTCATGGATGGGTGGGTAGTGAAAGGCTGTGAGGCCAGACGTGCGATAGTTTAGCATTCCTTAGGAATGAGGGTTGGGCGCTAGCTATGATATGTATGTTGTTAGGGTGTTGTGGTGATACTTGAGACAAATATGGGTAGGAGTGGAAGGTAGTATGGGCCCGTACTACTGAAAGCACAATACCCATACGCGTAGCAAGGAAGTCACAACCCCTAGGTTTGAGTTGGAAGTTGGTCCCATATTGTTATGCGACCCTCTAATATCTTTTGGTGAGTTTTTAGCATGGTGATGACGAGACATTTTGTGACTGCATCCGGGTCGGGATCAGGATCTGGGGACGGAAGCCAGGAGGTGCCGGTAGCACCTGAGCCTGTGGTACAGATGGGGACGGATGAGCTAGATGCCAAGATTTAAGAGGTCCTGCATGATGAGGTTGCCACTTTGTTCCAGGCACAGCTACCGAAGATGTTTGGGTCTATTAAGATCGCTATGGTTGAGTACTTTGACGAGCGTTACGCAGACCTTGTAGAGACGACTGTTGCCGCAGTTGCATCAGCTATAACAGCGACAGGAAGAGGTGGAGTTGGACGGGGTTTCCAGTACCGGGACTTCGATAATACGAAGACCCCGAAATTTTATGGTACTCAGAATGCGATTAGATTTATGAGGTGGTTATCTGACGTGGAGGGCAGTTTCTTCACGTGTTCATGTCCTACTAACCAGAAGGTCAGATGCGCCCTGAACCTACTGAGGCTAGGGGCTAAGGATTATGAAGACTGACGACCGGATTGTACACTGATGATCAGAGAGCTGCTATCACTTGGGAGCAGTTCAGGGTGATGTTATGTGCCCGCTATGTTCCACAGGTGGAACGGGAGCGGTTAGCTCAGGAGTTTTTGAGTTTGAGGCAGGACGGAGAGTCAGTGATGGAGATCACCTGTATGTTCACAAAGAGGGCGATGTTCTGCCTAGAGTTTGCTTCTGAGCAGGCTCAGATGACTCGCTATCTGAGTATGATCAAGACTGACATCCGTCAGTTTGTGTCTACTCAGCGATGTGATACTCTGTTGGAGTTGCAGGAGGCCGCTAGGCGGCGTGAGTTTGAGATCGAGTTGTAGTTGAGGGAGTAGCGTACGGCCCCGACACAGTCCTAGCCGGCGCTGAAGCGGTGTAAGACCGTTGATTCTAGGACTAGGGGTCAACAGAGCTGCACATGTGGGAAGTGCGGTAGGAGTCATTCTGGAGTGTTTGAGTGGGTAGCGGATGCCACAGGTGTGGCAAGGAGGGGCATTATGCGAAGGATTGTTGCCAGGGCGTCCTGGTTTCGGGCATGAGGTTATGCTACCACTGTGATCAGGTTGGCCATGTGAAGGCCAACTGCCCATTAATAGCCGCCAAACCGGCGCAGGTTCCAATGACAGCTACCTTGAGGATCGCAGATGGGAGGCCTGTTAAGGCCGAGCCCTCGAAGGCTCAGGGGTGTGCTTTCCAGCTTATGGCAGAGGAGGCCAGAGTAGCATCGGATGTGGTTGCTGGTATGTTTCTCTCCTTTACCTCTCTTATTATATTTGTGTTATGCTTATATGTGGTACCTGTGCTTAGGTACGTTTTTAGTGAACTCCTTGCCTGCTTTGGTATTATTTGACTCAGGGGCGAGTCGATCTTTCGTTTCTCAGACGTTTAGTAGGGGGTTTGGCGTGCCAGTTGACGAGCTAGAGTGTCTGCTGCGAGTTTCTATCGCCAACGAACATGGAGTTTCTACTTCTTCAGTCTATCGAGGATGCCAGTTGGAGATTTCCGGAGTGATCTTTCCGATAGATTTGATTTTGATTCCCATGGGGGAAGTATGCATGATTGTGGGTACGAATTGGCTTAGCCGATTCGGTGGCATAATTGATTGCGAGGGCCAGCGAGTGGTAGTTCAAACCCCTAGTGGGGGAGAACTGTCACACCCCCAAACCAAGGATGGCGGAAACGTCCGGGGGTGGAGGACTTCATGTATAGTATCACAACAACGAGTATAATAGTTCTCAAATTAAATACAACCATCATAAATATAATTGAGAAAGTTACATCATAGTAAGTTTACATGTTTCAAAATCAATTACATTATGATGACAAAATGAAGTGTTTGACGATTTATCGTTCCATCCTCAAAATGCTTTTGGTTTTCCTGTTTCACTGGTTTCCTGAGAATACAAGCAGTTTTGAAAAAGTGTTAACAATTAAGTTGGTGAGTTCATAAGAGTTTTGTTTGAGAATGAAACCGTTTTCCTTGTAAAAGCAACAAAGTATGTTTCCAGAAAACCCAATATTTTCCTTATTATGTATGAAATGAATGCTTCTATGTTATGCAATAATGAATCCTAGAAAGACCCATAGATTCCTTCTATAATCTCTCAGCGTATATAAATTATATAAAAATTAAGTTAAATAAACCGTTGAATATAATGGGTCTGGCCCAGGTCCACAACCAAACAAGGAACAGGAGATAAGGCGGGCCCACCAATTCTTAGTCGATTGTAACTAGATTTTTATATAACTCTAGCATATACACTTAGCAATTATAGATGAAGTCTAACAATTCTAGATGAAATATAGTTTTAATATCATAAAAACCATTTTGTGTGAGCCTCGTACTTTGTATTTGTACCCCTTTTTGGTATGAAACTGGTACTTTGTATTTGTACCCCCTTTTCGGTATGAAACCGGTACTTTGTATTTGTACCCCTTTTCGGTATGAAACCGGTACTTTGTATTTGTACCCCTTTTCGTATAAAACCCTTTGGTAATGAATTCGTAATGTAAATGAACATAAACTATATCTATTATAGTCTATCATAATGTTTGTAATGTATGTGCAACCTCACTATACCTATTATAGTTTAGTATGTTTGTTTGTGGTGTATAAGAACCCTTTTCTATGTACGTCGAATGTATAGCAAAATATAACTATGTTTATCATGCCTTGTTTTGTACTATTGGTAATGATGGAGGATTCTTTAAATTTAGTGAGAATTTTATGTTATACAATTATTCCACAACAAGAAACACATGTAAAATATGAAGTCATTAAAGATTAATACTTTGCTCAACATGTTAAAAAGTGTGTTGAAAGTTATAAGCTGTTATCTAGATTTTTGACATTTCTATACTGTATTAGAAAAATTATATAAAAATCATACGAAATCGAAAACTGAATCCGTAAGTTCTGAGGATTTACAAAATGTGTCTAGTTTATCCATGCTTTTATTATGATTTTTGGAAGTCTTCAACTTGGGTTAAAATGTCCATATTCACAGACTGGTCCGGATTTGTTCTTGAAATGATAGGATGTTTTGTAAAAATCACCATAAATCGTAGAAAAATCGTATGGTGATGTGCAAGTAGTCGTTTTAAAGGTATAAACCTGAACTATTTGCATCTAATACAGTTTTGAAAACTAAAATGTTAAAGTGGACCAAAACAGTCCGTGAATGGATTTAAACTTTCTTGATGAAAGCTGTTGGAAAAGTTTAGTTGTGTTCTTGGTGTTTTAGCTTGTATTCCCCCCGTTCAAACTTAAGAAAAACATGAAACGATAGGGGTATGAACTCACCTTGAGTGATTTCAGTAGATGGATGATGGAGAAAAGAAGTGCTAAACTCAAGAACACTTGGGAGGTGCTTGAAGATTCGAAGATCTAACACAAATATGACGATATTTGTGTAAGCAATCTATGATTGGAGTAGAAGGAAGTGTAATAATCATAAAGATGATGAAGATACTTACCAAAAGTAGAAGGAAAGCCTTGGAAAATGCATTGGAAATCTCGAAATTTAGAGAGAAGAGTTAAGAGAAAAGTGTTTGATCTTTTGGTGGAAATGACAGAAAATGAGTGAAGTGAGGAGAGAGGGTGGATGTTCCAGCTCTAAGAACATGGGAAATGGCTGGAAATGATGATAAAGTACATTGACATGACCTAGGTATGGTGGAAGGACAAGGGGTTGTACCATGGAGGATGGGGAGGTTGCTTGTGTCATAAACTAAAAAAAAGTCAACACTCCACCTTTTTTACTTCATCCACTCTTCTTGGATAAGATTTATTCCAAAAAACGTGATTAATTAATAAATATGGGGTCTTATATGTTAAAATAAAGTTTTGGGTGAAAATCCCGCGTTAAAATGATGAAAAACGGGCTTAAAATGCTAAAATTATTGAAAACCGGGTAGAAACTGCTGAAATCCGAAGTCCAAGACCGAAGGTGCGAAGGTTCGGCTCCTTAGAAGCCTAGAACCGAAGGTGAGGCTCGGTTGTGCATGGGAACCGAAGGGTCTCGCAGGCTGCTCATCAGAAGGGACCGAAGACTGCATTCTTGTCAGAACCGAGGGTCATTCTTGTCAGAAGCGAAAGTGAAGTTCGGTCTAGGAGGCTTCTTAGGGTTTCGGTTCCTTAAGGGAGGTTCGGTTCTTATGAGGTTCGGCTCCTAAGAGGTTTCGATTCCTTGAGAGGGTTTCGGTTCCTTGAGAGGGGTCTCGGTTCCTAAGAGGAGTTTCGGCTCCTTAAGTCCGTTTTTTGCGTAGACTTCCATTTTTGAGCCGTTTCCGCCAAATTAAGGGCCGGGATGCCCCGAGTGATTATAAGGAGTTAAGAGAGATTTGAAGAGAGATTTGACATACTTGGAGAGATTTTGGAGAGATTTCACATACTTGGAGAGATTTGGGAGAGATTTCACATACTTGGAGAGATTTGGGAGAGATTTGACATACTTGGAGAGATTTCACATATGGAGAGATTTGGGAGAGATTTCTCATACAAAAAGAGATTTGGGAGAGATTTCACATGTGGGGAGAGATTTGGGAGAGATTCCACATTCTTGGAGAGATTTCTCATACAAAGAGAGACTTGGGAGAGATTTCACATACTTGGAGAGATTTGGGAGAGATTTCATATACTTGGAGAGATTTGACATACAGAGAGAGATTTGGGAGAGATTTGACATTCTTGGAGAGATTTCTCATACAAAGAGAGATTTGGGAGAGATTCTAAATAGAGAGAGATAGAGTAAAAGAGATTGGGAGAGGTTTCATTTGTGACCTTTTTGAGTGTCCGGCTTCGCAACGCAAGGTCTGTAAACCCCGTTAAGCCATGTTTAAGGGTCTTACACACTCTCGATGAGTATGCAACATTGTTTTATCGGTTTGGTTCGTTACTTACTATAGTTTTAGGTTAAGGAAATCTAGATATACGAACTTTTCAATTGATGATATCTCATTAGTGTAGCGATTGTATAGTAATTACCTAACTTAAGCCCTAGTACACAAGGGTTAATTAAGTCGACCGGTTTGACTTGTTGACTTTAGTTGACTTTGACTTGACCGTAAATTGACGGTTGCCACAAGAACTGATAGTATATGGCGAGGGCACCAGAGTGGGGTTGGGGTTCTGTTCAGCTGCCAAGGCTCGGCAGTACATCCAGCACGGGTGTGCGGGATACCTAGCGTACGTGGTAGATACGCTAGTTGGGGACCAGACTTCAGTTTCAGAGGTTCCAGTGGTGAGGGAGTATGTCGACGTGCTTCCAGAGGAGTTGCCTGGGATACCTCCAGAGAGGCAGGTCGAGTTCCTGATCGACCTGGTGCCGGGTGCGGCTCCTATTGCCAAGCCGACATACCGTCTGGCGCCACCTGAGATGCAGGAGTTGTCTTCACAACTCCAGTAACTGTTGGGCAAGCAGTTCATTCGACCTAGCAGTTCTCCATGGGGAAGAAGGACGGCTCGCACCGGATGTGCATTGATTATATGGAGTTGAACAAGTTGATGATGAAGAACCGTTATCTACTCCCGAGGATAGAGGATCTCTTTGATCAGTTGCAGGGGGCATCTTGGTTCTCCAAGATAGATTTGAGGTCGGGGTATCATCAGGTCCGGTTCAGAGAGGAGGACGTGGAAAAGACCACGTTTTGCACTCATTATGGTCATTACGAGTTCGTGGTGATGCCGTTTGGGCTCACCAACACGCCGACAATATTTATGGACCTAATGAATCGGTTCTGCAAACCGATGCTGGATTGCTTGGTCATTGTGTTTATAGATGATATCTTGGTGTATTCCAAGACTCGAGAGCGGCACGAGGAGCATCTCAGGGAGTTTTTGGGAGTTCTGAGACGAGAATGGCTATACGCCAAGTTCTCGAAGTGCAAGTTTTGGTTACGAGAAGTCCAGTTCCTTGGGCACCTCATTAACCAAGATGGGATTTTGGTTGTACCGGCCAAAATCGAGGCAGTCATGCAGTGGGAGGTTCCGAAATCTCCCTCGGACATCAGGAGCTTTCTGGGATTGGCAGGGTACTACCAGAGATTTATGCAGCATTTCTCTAATATTGTTGTACCCCTCACTCGTCTGACGAGGAAGGGGGCGGATTTCCGGTGGGGTTCCAAGCAGCAGAGGGTGTTTGAGACCCTCCATCAACGGTTGTGTGAGGCTCCAATTTTGACACTCCCTGAGGGAGTTGAGGATTTCATGGTGTTTTATGATGCCTCCATCACAGTTTTAGGGGCAGTCCTCATGAAGAAGGGACGGGTGATAGGTTATGCATCGCGGCAACTGAAGCCGCATGAGACGAGATATCCTACACATGATTTGGAGCTGGGAGCGGTGGTTTTCGCTCTCAAGATGTGGAGGCATTACCTATACGGGGTCCGTTGTACCATATACACGGATCACAAGAGTTTGAGACACATCATGGATCAGCCGAACCTAAATATGAGACAGTAGGTGGTTAGATGTAGTCAAGGACTACGATTGTGAGATCCTTTACCACCCTGGTAAAGTGAATGTGGTTGCGGATGCGTTGAGCCACAAGTCAGCTGGGTCTTCCACCCCCAACAAAGTGTATAAGGATAGCGGTGGATTCCTCACTGGTGAGTTTGATCAGAGATGCCCAGGTCGAGGGCATACGAACAGAGAACTAGAAAGTGGAAAGGATCAAGGGTGAAAGCGCTCGGTTTGTTCAGGATAACCGGGGGTTATTGAACCGATGTGTTCGAGTTTGGGTTCCGATGACTGGTGGAGTCAGACAGACAGTGATGGAGGAGGCTCATAAGTTTCATTTTTTTCATACACCCGGGGGCCACCAAGATGTACGGAGATCTGAGTTTGAGTTACTGGTGGCCATGTATGAAGCGATAAATCTCTTGGTATGTCGAGAGGTGCTTGACCTATAGAATGGTCAAGGCCAAGAACCAGAGGCCACATGGTAAGCTGAAGCCTCTGGAGATCCCTATATGGAAATGGGAATAGATCATGATGGATTTCATCACAAAGCTGCCAAGGACAGGGAAAGGGTTCGACGCTATATGGGTCATCATGGACCGGTTGAACACGAGGGATCATTTCTTGGCGATACGGGAGAGCTCTTCAGCCGAGAGGTTGGCCGACATATATGTTCGCGAGATCATTGCTTGCCACGGGATTCCAGTCTCCATTGTTTCAAACCGAGATGTTAGATTTACCTCCCATTTCTGGCAGAAGTTCCACAAGGAACTGGCCACATGCTTGCACTTTAGTACGGCGTTTCATCCACAGACAGACAGTCAGAGTGAGCGGACCATTCAGACCCTCGAGGATATGTTGAGGGCGTGTGTCATTGATTTAGGTGGGAGTTGGGTTTCCCACCTACCTCTTGCATAGTTTGCTTACAACAACAGCTACCACTCCAGCATTGGCGCCCCGTCTTTTGAGTTATTGTATAGGCGCAGATGTCGCACCCCGGTTTGTTGGGGTGAGGTTGGGCACCGAGTGATGGGGCAGACGGAGGTAGTCCTGCAGACTACCGAGAAGATCCAACAGATTAGGCAGCGGGTGCACACCGCTTAGAGTCGGCAGAAGAGTTACGTCGATAGGCGTCGATCGGAGTTAGAATTTCAGGTGGGTGATATGGTTCTCCTGAAGGTCTCACCCTGAAAAGGTGTGATTCACTTCAGGAAGCGGGGGAAATTGGGTCCCCAATACATTGGACCGTTCAGGGTCATTGCCATGGTCGGCAAGGTGGCGTACAGGCTAGAGCTCCTAGAGGAGCTTAGTCGGATCCACAACACTTTCCACATCTTGCAGCTGCGGAAGTGCATTGTGGATCAGGAGGCAGTGGCGCCATTGGATGATATTCAGGTAGATGAGCACTTGAATTACGTGGAGAGGCCTGTGGCCATACTTGAAAGGAAGACGAACGTTATGCAGAATAAGGAGATACCTTTAGTGAAGGTACAGTGGGAGCATCGGAAGGGATCTGAGTGGATGTGGGAGCCGGAGGTAGAGATGCGAGAGCATTACCCAACATTGTTCATCGCACCAAACTGCGAGGGCGAAGTCTAATTCAAGTGGAGGAGAGTTGTAATGCCCTGATTCTTAGGTATTGAGTTATGTTGAATCTTTTAGGTCTTTGGGTCTACTCAACGAGTTGGTTGCCCTACTCGTCGAGTAGCAGCGGGTTGGTCCACGTATTTTAGTGACCTACTTGACGAGTCCAACAAGGGACTCGACGAGTAGGAGCTGGCAGATGAAACCCTAAATCCTGAGGTTTTGCACCCTATTTAAAGAATCATATGCCTCCTTTGGCCTCTTTACAGCGCTTGAGAGTCCATAAAACCCTAATCCGTGTGGTGGTTCATTCTTGTGTGTTTTAAGCTTTGGAAAGTGAATCCTTGGAAAGAAGAGCTTGGAGGGCAAGAGGCTAGAAGCAAGGAAAGTGTGGGGAATCAGAAATCTACCTCTATTAGCATCATTTAAAGGTATGAAGTCGCCACCTTTACCTCATTTCTTTCTAGACCTCTTTTGTGTGATATTTAGGGTTATTTTGGCTTGGCTATGATGATATTGTGGTGTATGAGCTAGATCTGAAGTTGTAACTTCAGATCTGGACCCTTCTTGGGTTTTAGCTTCATAAAGTTCGAACTTGGTCATATATGAAGCCTCCCTTGAGTGTAAAGCCCCTTTGTAAGCTTGGACTTGTCATCTAGAGCCTTTTAGCCATGCATGCACGTAAAGTTTGCAACTTTACGTGATAAGCAAGCCTAGGGAAGTTGGATCTGCAATTTCGGGCCTTGGCATGGCTTAAAAAGTGTCTGCATGGTTAAGGGACTGAAGGGACTCAGCGAGTCATATGAAGATGGGCATAGAACTCGACGGGTTGGATGAACAACTCAGCGAGTCCGATGAAGATTGTCGTAGACTCGACGAGTTGGATGAACAACTCGGTGAGTCAGTTAAGGTTTCCCCAATTGATGGATGTGTGTGAACTTGTTGAGTTGCAAGGAGGGAAAGCTCGACGAGTGGCCTTAGAGCTTCGGTCGTGAACCTTAGGAACTCGACGAGTCACTCCGGTGACTCGGCGAGGGGATGACTAGTCAAGGAACTCGACGAGTAGTCGAGAATACTCGGCGAGTCAAGGTCAACACAGACTGTTGACCTTGACTGTTGACTTTGACTTTGACCTTGGGTTGACTAGTTGACTTATGGGGTACCTTGAAAGGTTGGGAACTTACTGTTGGGTTTTGAGCATTCTAACACTCCTATGGTGTACATGCAACCCTATAAACCTTGGATCTATGTTTTTTCTATAATACATGCAAATAAGAACTTTCCAAGGCTTTAATCCTAACTAGCATATTATGAAGTTCTTATACTACAAAGTACTAGTTAGATGACATACCTTTTGATGTAGCTTGATGTCTTCAAGCTTTAAGAGCTTAGCCTCAATAGTGTGGAAGCCTCAAATGGAATCACAAATCACCAAAACACCTTGGAAGACTTTAGAGAATATGGATACTTGGTTCTCTCTAGTGAAATTGGCTAGCCCTTCTTAGTGTACCACACTAGTGCCAATTTCACCAACCAAGGACATCTTTATATAGTATGGAGGATTAGGGTTAAACCCTAATACCCATGACCTTTCATTGCCTAGGATCCATGGGTTAAACACTCCATGGACTATCCATGAAAGCTTAGCCCAACCTAAATGAACTTGGCCCATTCCATATATATAAGAGTCCATATTTAATTAGTTCCTTTTGATCACTTAATTAATTATAAATTAATTCTTGATCAATACTAATTAAATAATATGATTCCATATTAATATATTAGAACTTATAATATATTAATATTAATCATAAACATACTATTCTCAAAAGATTATCCATATAAATTGTGTCGGTGAAGTGCAACCCAAATGGACCATGCCGTGTCGGGTCAAGTACATATCAAATATAGTTATGGACTTAGACATTAATCCAACAGTCTCCCACTTGGATAAGTCTAAAACTATTATTGCGTATGACTTCAAACCTAACTGGCAATCGTAGCTCTTAAAGCCGCTGTCGAACTCTGATCTTGTCAACGAACTTGTCCATTAGATAAGGGATCATATATTCCTCCATTCTAGATATCATATGGACTGAGACATGGATTATAATCATTCTCTCTGTCCATTTGTTGTTTCCCGATTTCCGATTTATGATGACTGACTAATTGAACAAATCAAATCAGCCCTGGCCCAGCCGAGCACTTCCATTTGTCATCATCAAATCATCGAGGGGCCCACATACATCGCTTTTATCCCGAAGGTAAAAGGAATGGATAAACTTCGACTCATATGGCTTGTTCTACTACTTGTTGAATCATACACAAAGGCAAGTTTTATAGCACCGAGTTACCGAATGCGTTTTCGTGGAATCAATCTACAACCAACTCATAGTAACAACTCATATCTCTAGGTTTGAAGAATATAAGATATTATCGTCTCATGATCACTCATGATAAAATCCATGAAGTGATTCCAATGAGCGCGGGTTGAATCCAATACTCAGAACTTATGAGCACTCATGAGTTATGTAGCCCTTTGTCCAACACCTTAGACCTCTACAAGCCAACCCATGACAGTCTTAATTCATATCTACTTCCAACATATGACCTACTGTGGATGGTTTGAATAACTTAGTCATTCCGGAAGAATAACCCAGTTTATTCGGGAAGTCAAAACATGCAAAGTGAAACACAATAATAATTGAATCCAATATGGTATCAAAACGTATGAACATAAATAAAACACCTTTTATTTATCACCATATGATTACACATTATTCATTGTATACTGTTTCAGCTATCAACTTTATTCTTGAATTTAAAACAATAGTTGTCCCATGCTCCAAGCATGTACACTATGTTTTCTAAACACTAGTCATGCCATACACCAAGTATGCATACTATGTTTGTCTATGATCTTTACTCTGTGAACTAGATCCATTGAACATAACTTCAATTATTCTCTTTTCACACTCCTAAATCCTTACTGCAAATACAGGAATTCCAAACTCATGCAATTTACTGAAATCTGTTAGATTCTAAACTTATATGCATTGATCCTCTTGTAATGATTATGCACAAAGTCAGAAAGACTTGCCACCAATCATTACAGAGTATTCCAAAGGAGATCAGCTCCTTGGAAACATCCTTCTTGCATTAAGTTTCCTTAATCTTACACAGATTGAAAATTCTAACTTTGAAACATTTCCAGATTCCATTTTTGACTATCACTTTTGAACAGGAGTTGCCTACTTACAGATTATGTCAATATGGTCCTTCTAGAATTATCACTATACTTCCAACTGTCCTTGAGAAACCAATCTTTGGTAAACCTTAGATTGTCCTCGACAATTGTTTAATCCTTTTAGTCATATCCAGTTCTAAACCTTTTCCATTCTTAATGCCCTAGGCATTTGGAAAATTTTAGAAAGGATGAATATAGCACATGTAATCGATCCTATATCCAAAGCATATGGGACACGATTCATGATGTCTCACATAAAGACTAAACGGTCTTTTGCTATAACATTTCCATTTCAATTTGCCAAGTTCTCATAATTCAGATTATGAAAAGGGATGCTGTAATCATAATAGAATTTAAAACGCAAATAATGGACCCATATATAGAATTTCCTTATATTGAACCATTCCAACATGAAATTCATATATATATATATATATATATATATATATATATATATATATATATATATATATCCTTGACTAAATGATTAAAACCTCATGATCTAAGCTTATAGATTTTAGATGAAGTATAATTTCCTCTCCCTTAATTATAGCAAAACAACTTTTCCCAATTGAAATCTTTTGTTTTCTATAATTAACATTGCTAGCTTGCAATACATATCATAATTATCATGCTCCCACTAACATGATGATTATTAGCATAACACTTATGCTCCCACTAGCTTTGACATGTACTCAGAAATCAGCTGGACTTCTAGAAATCAATACTTCATTGACTTTCTTACCAAAGTTCAGATTTCTGATACTAGATTGTTTTGATAAGACTTTATCAAAATCATACAAGTTCCCTTAGATAGCACACTTGTGTGTCTAAACAATTATGAAGAGGGATGTTGTAATCATAATGGTTAGACCTTTTTGCCACTTCTCACAAGTCCAAGTTAGTGTGCCGGTAAACCACACACGCTCCACTAACGACTTTGAGAATGCAAATATCACAATTGCTATCTAGCTAAAATCTACTTAGTGAAAGTGTTTCCTCACCATCATTTTCATGAATCGGAGAGAAACCTTATGACACTTAGATTTAATGGTGTATGTGTTCTTATCCATGTGAATTGTCAAAACCATAGACACAAGACAAGGATAATGACAAATCCACACTCATATGGATTGAAATCAATCTTAATTTCTAGCCACCTGGCAGCTCAAGGGCCTGCCATTGCTTCCAAGTTGTTGTGCAACTAATTGAGAACTCTAAGAACTCATATGCAAAGCCAACTTTAACTGGAATGGGCACAGAATATGTCAACACGATAGGTTATAAACCTCAAGTCATGTGCTAGTGATGAACTTCAGATTCTATTCTTGATTAGTTCTTGAGACTTTCAAGACCTTTAAGACTCCCACTGTCCTCTTGACATATAAGACTTTCTTGTTAGATATTCAAGAGATAGTGTGGGTTCTTATCAAGACAACCACTTCACACAATTGGCCTAAGTTGGTCTTTGTTTTATCCAAAACATCACAACTTACCAATTTCAAATGTACAAGAGTAGAAAACTTTTACTCTTACATTTGACAAGTGTTTTAAACCTTCTTTAAGACATGTCACTCAAGTTACAATCTCGGAGTATGACTCTAAGACTTGTATTGGAACGAAGTATGACTCATCTTCTTGATTTAACCATTTCAACAATTCAAGATCCCTCTTCTTAGTCATAATAATGCACTAAGATTTCCTTAGAGAACTAATGGTGCTATGGTTTCTTAATCATTAAGATGATCACAAAACTGATACTAAAGTACTCTCCCATCTTTTCAGATTTGAGAAACTTTTATCCTTCTGCCTAATTTGATTCTTCTTATTCGCTCTGCCATACATTGGAACCTTTTCCAATGTCTCAGAGTTACACTTAAGCTTGTAAGTATAATCATATTTACTGAGCTTTAGTAAACTATGACGAATAGTCTTATCAATCTTTTGTGGTGGACTTAATCAGTGCACAAGAATGTGTACTCGATCCCTTAGTCCTTTACTTGACTCACACATCCATGTGAGCAAGTAATTAGTCTTAATTTTCCAATAATTGAAAGTTCTCATTCATCATGCTATACAACTTGCATGATTCCAAGTTCCGGTCCAATTGAAACTTGGGTGATGAGAATCTTTCCTTATTTGGTAAATTTAGACATTACCACAAATGAAAGAATCAATTTCATACTTCCAATCTTGCTATTAATGGAATCTTATAAGCAACAAAAATTTCCACAGATGCCATTGTAAGGATATTTTAAAATAAATAAAATCAAAAATTTCCTTTTATTTTAAAAAACTTTGCAGAAGAACTTATCCTTACAATCCATATGAAAACTTGTTGTTATCTATTCCTAAGCAATATCTCATAACTCCTAAGAAGTAGCTCAAGAATCCGATCTTCAAACTACGCGATAGAAATCCATCTATGCGATCAGATTCAGCATATTCTTTCTTTAAGTTTCTTCACTTTTCTTTGATTCTTAAAACATCACCATGTGACCTAGTCACATTATGTATCAGGAATCTCAAAATGGAAACTTAACAAAGTTAGATAGTGGACTTTACCTGAAGTAGAGTCAAACTTATTGACTTTAACCTCCTTAGGTAAATTTGGCAGCTTCGCAATAAATGCCCCTTCCTTTGGCAATATAAACATATGGACCCTTTGATAATGGTACACGAGACTATCACAGCCTTAGCTTTTCTCTTTACCATTTGGTCAACCGAGTTGACTATGGCCAATCCCTTTCCATTGGGAAGAGAATGCTTTTCTGGATTTCTTGTGTCACTATTTTCAATGTCCATCAAGTTTTAAGGAAGTTGATCTTAACAAATAGATAAGATCATTAAGGGTCTTGTCATAGTCTGTTTCATAGGTGTCCCAAAGGAACTCACTATGTGACTTAGAAAGTGATTGAACCACCAACTTTCTCAAGACTTTGACAACCAACTCTCCCGGCTTGTCAATATGTGACTACATCTCCAAGACGTGACCACACCTAGACCTTGCCTTGCCAATTGGGCTTGAGTGACCTTAAACTTTTAATGAACTTGTGGGTTGGGGAGAATAATTGGAGGAGGTGAATGAAGTATGATTCCCAAGGGACATCATCTTCATTTAGGAAAGTTTGTTTCAAGAGATTTGGGAAGATCATAAATGTCTAAACCAGACATCTTTTGGGAGATATTCAAGATAGTTGATCTTAAGTCCTTAATATGACACCCAATATGAAATATTAAGGCTAGGACCCAACAAACTATTTTATAACTTAGAAGAGGTATGCCGTAATCCAAGCTATAAAATATTTGAAGGTAGGTGAATGACGATTCACCAATTTCCACCAAGATAAACGAAATGTGTTATTAGGTTTTAATTGGTTTTGAAACTCCTAGATCTTTTGAGATTCATTGAACTGTTCAATGACATGTTTCAATCTCGAGTGTTCCCTTCAGGTTTTGTGACTGGTTTGCCGAGGATCACAAAACAAGGTGTGAAGTAACCATGCAAATTACTTGGTACCCTTAAGTGTTTACCCCTCAATCGATGTGTCAGTTAACCACACACGCTCCATCGATACTATGATAAACATCAAGTTACCCTTTGCCTACCTTGTTAAATACGAGTTAGTGTGTCGGTTAACCACACACGCTCCACTAACCGACTTAAACAAAGTGCAAAGTGTAATTTCATGGATTAGCACCTTATTCACATTTTCCTAAGTAACTAAGATTGGGTATTATTAAGAGTTTAGTTACTTAGTATTTATCATTAATACTTTTAATGAAGGGTGAATTATAGTCGTGTCAAACCTGTTCGGCTAACGACCCTCCACCAGTCAAGCAAGCGGTGGGTGAGAGTGGACACCCATTAAGTTGCCATTTTATAGGCAACAACCTTATACCCACCTTATAGACCGAATTCGTGAATGAGGCGTACTAGCGGTAAGACTGACTTTACTCTTATACATATATATATTATTAACTTATAATATTATAAAGTATAAGGGTTGAATTTTAACTCTTTAAAATTGTAAGGGCTAACTTGGAATTAAAGTATTCATAAGTGAAAACTTTTCAAATTCCAAAACTTGAGGGCAAGTTTTTGAAACTATTCAAAACTAATTAATTCCATAACTTATGTGTTTAAAGTAGTTTTAATCCAAAAACTCTTCAAGTTCCATAACTTGAGGATAAGTTATGGAAGACTTTAAACTAATAAAAGAATTACTTTTCATTATTTTATAACTTATGGAATTAATTAAGTTTACACTTTATTTATTTATTTATTAATGAAGTGACTCTTGAACCTCCATAACTTAAGGACAAGACTCTTCATCTTTTGTAACCATTGCCAACTTTTATGAGTTTTATGAAACTTAAATGTGACTTTTCATATAACTTGAGGACAAGTTACAAAAACACATTTTAGAATCAACTCTTAGATTAATTTGGATTGAAAACAACTATTTCACTCAACTTTTCAATTAATCTAAGCAATACATAAGAATAAGATAATTCAAATCAAACTTTTTCATGTAATTAGTCTAAACCTTAAACTAATACAAAACATGAATCTATTGACAATTATCTTTGAAATTGGATTAGCATGAACATTACCACATCAAAAACAAGTTTATAAGTCCAAAAACATCTTAGGGTAATGTTCCTAGTCCAATTCCAGCCAAAAAAGTCGAATTTATGCTGTCTGGGGGTCCAACTCGTCGAGTGCACGAACCAACTCGGCGAGTTGGATGCTTTTTGCCTTGGACTCGGCGAGTCTGCTGGGCAGACAGCATCAAAACTCGATTTTCCAGCTTCTTTTGCAAGTATAACAAGAAAACAAGCCTAGGCTCTGATACCACTGTTGGGTTTTGAGCATTCTAACACTCCTATGGTGTACATGCAACCCTATAAACCTTGGATCTATGTTTTTTCTATAATACATGCAAATAAGAACTTTCCAAGGCTTTAATCCTAACTAGCATATTATGAAGTTCTTATACTACAAAGTACTAGTTAGATGACATACCTTTTGATGTAGCTTGATGTCTTCAAGCTTTAAGAGCTTAGCCCCAATAGTGTGGAAGCCTCAAATGGAATCACAAATCACCAAAACACCTTGGAAGACTTTAGAGAATATGGATACTTGGTTCTCTCTAGTGAAATTGGCTAGCCCTTCTTAGTGTACCACACTAGTGCCAATTTCACCAACCAAGGACATCTTTATATAGTATGGAGGATTAGGGTTAAACCCTAATACCCATGACCTTTCATTTCCTAGGATCCATGGATTAAACACTCCATGGACTATCCATGAAAGCTTAGCCCAACCTAAATGAACTTGGCCCATTCCATATATATAAGAGTCCATATTTAATTAGTTCCTTTTGATCACTTAATTAATTATAAATTAATTCTTGATCAATACTAGTTAAATAATATGATTCCATATTAATATATTAGAACTTATAATATATTAATATTAATCATAAACATACTATTCTCAAAAGATTATCCATATAAATTGTGTCGGTGAAGTGCAACCCAAATGGACCATGCCGGGTCGGGTCAAGTACATATCAAATATAGTTATGGACTTAGACATTAATCCAACACTTACGAGTATGGTTATATTATGATAATAGGTGGTGGATTTTGTGGCAGTGATCCGAGAGTTGGAGTTTATCTACCAAGTCAGCATTTGCAAGGTGAGTTATCCTCACTATACTAAGGGGTCTAAGGCACCAAGGTCGTCCCATTGGATATGTGATCCTAGCAGTGTTAGATGTTGAGTGTGAGTTAGCATTGCATGCTAGTTAGGTAGGCCTGTAGGACTACCAGTGTTATTATACGTTATCTGCATGCTCAATAGTTATGTCATTATATGTTGATATGTTATGTGGGATGGGTTGAGGTAAGACTGCTTCGTGCGGTAATCCAACAAACACGGGAGCATTCTAGTTACGGGCTAAGGGAGACTCGTACCGTGGGCTCGATGGAAAGCCAGATGTAAGTTGTGGGCCGAAAGCAATCCATACTCACACAGTGGGCCAGGGGTAATCTACTATGTTAAGTTGTGGACCCATTACATGTTGTTCAGTTTGTTATGTTATGATGTTGCTGATATGGTTACGTGGATTGTATGAGTATCGGTATTTTGGGGGAATTTACTGAGCTTTTGGGCTTACAGTTTCAGTTATTGTTTCAGGTACATCAGGTGATCGTAGCAAGGCAAAGGCGTGATCGTACTGCTCCTCGTTTTGATGATTTTGCTTCTAGGATACTCTGATATAAATATTTTGGATACATGTTTTGTAATAACTATTGAATTTGGAAAGCATTTTTAAATTTCAAAATTGGCTTGATTTTTATGGGTGTTACACATTTCGAATGTTCTCTCTTTTTTTCTAGACGACATATTGGGCTTTGCAGCCTCCTTTTTTGTTGGATAGTCCTTTGCAATATGACCTTATTCGTTACATCCATAACACACCTTCTTATTAGATGTACACTTATTGGCGTAAAGAAAATTCCTCCCATACTTATAACAGGTAAACTCCTTACCACATTTCCCAGAGTGCTTCTTCTTGTACTTCTCACACCATTTCGCTTCTCCTCCACCTATAAGCCTTTTAGAACCAAATTTTGAAAATCTGCTCCTCTTGTCGGACCTTGAGTGTATTGCCCGCGGATTCGAGATAGTTAATTTAGAGATAATAAGCATCTAAAATGACTTTTTGATAGAAGATTATTTAGAATGATCAATCTGAACCATGTTATAGTATATGTCACAAGTGTTCCATTCATATAAAGAACGATGAAATCTGACTTATAACGAAGAAGTTATGACCCGGCGAAGTTTTACAACAAAACCGGCACGACGCTGTGTGACGTAAAAAGTGATTTTGAGATAAAATACCTTTTAGCCTTATAAATCTAAACAAAAGTAGTAGTATACATTAACCGAGAGCATGCATAAAAAGAAAGTCGAAATCTGACTTCACATGAGTAAGTTATGATTTTTTAAAGATTTAGCATAGCAGGGCACAACCCAGAAATCAAATTTTAGATCAGTCAAATTTCAGGCAAAATGATCTAAATAAGAATTAAAGATATCATCAATATGATTTCAACGATAAAAAAGACAGTCGATATGGTGATGTGGCGATGTAGTCATCTACCAGAGTATAGATGGTGATCATAGACTATTCTAGACAATCGTATGGAAACACCAGCAGGCTTATAACATGTAGGTGATGAATTACAAGTTTAGGAGATTTTGTAACTACGTATTCATGCGCTGATACTCTAACCCTTACTTTGAATTACGAGTTCATGCAATCTTGTAACTACATATTCATGTGACCATAACCCTTACTAGACACGTATTGGGGGAGTAATCCCCAAATCAGCACTGTCTATGTGATGTTGGTGATGATTCTTAGGAACAAACATATAAAGAAATGCGATGTCAGGAGATGAGAGGTAAATATGATGTAGGAGACGAACCTTAGGATAAATCTTTAGGGAAGTGTAAATGAAGAAAATGGGGATGGGTAATCGGGTTAATTGTTTGAAATGAATTATGTGAAGAAACAATGTAACTATATTATTGTGGGTTAAAAACCCTATGTACTCACCATGTTTTCCCAACTTGACCCACTCAGTTTATTTGTCTCTCAGGTGTCGATACGAAGCTAGATTACAATGAGATATTAAAAGAGATGTAAATCACTAGTGTAAATGAATGTAAGGTCGGTTTATGCTTATGTTTCTGTATTGACGATGACATCCCAAAGTTTTAGTATAAATAAAATAAATTTCTTCAGAAATGCTTTGATAATATATTTATCATGTTTTCTAGGAACAAATTCCGCAATATTATTCATTAAAATGAATACTCGTATTTTCAAATAAGCATAAACAAAATTTTTAAAATGACTGTGAATTTGGGGATGTAACAGTTGGTATTAGAAATACTTTGATAATATATTTATCATTTGGACACATTCGTATGTGTTAAATTGTTTTGTGATTTTAAGAAATAAGAACTTGGGGACTGCGAGACAATACTTGGGGCGAGTATGAGTAGGTGTAAAAGGTAGTAGAGTCCTAAACTATCGGAAGCACAGGACTCACACTTGGATTAGGGAAAGTCATAAGGTTACCAAGGCGCTAGTAATTGATTCTGTTTGATTCATGTATGTCGTTATCATTGTTTTGGTAATGACTAAGAAGTTGATTGTTATTCTAACCCTAGTGGTCATATCAAATTAAGTTCGACAGAGATGAGTGTGTTATGTGGTTCAGGGAATCAAGTCCGATGTAGCATCTGACTTAAGTCAAAAGATTGAAGAAATCAATAGAAGTATTATGATTGTTGTAAACTAAGAAGATTTTAGATAGAAGTGCTACATGATAGAATGTGATTATACCACATTAGGACATAAAGGAAGGTATCATCCATTCTGGAATTTGACTCTAAAAGAGCTAATTCTATGCATTGCATTGTACGATGACAGGTCATTAGAACATGACCCATCCGTCTATTACGATAATCAAAGTAAATAACTGATCTTAAGTTATGTCTGTTTAAAAAGGAGAAGGGGTCTCTAATAAGGATTGATTTTGTAACTCGAAGGTTACGACTGGAAGTCCAACATACGATTAAGAGCAGGTGCAACATCAAGCACCGCCAACAGTCAAGAAGTCCAAGAGTTAGATACTCATTTTAAATGACACAAGAGTTGAAATTGTTACTTAGGACGAAAAGACAACATACATAGTCATTATACAAGCCCTGTTTTGTTGATGATTCCAGGACGTAATCATCCTAAGGGGGAGATAATTATAACGCCCGCAGATTCAGGCTAGTTAATTTAGACACAATAAGCGTCAAAAATGACTTTTTGAAAAAATATTATTTAGAATGAACAATCTCAACCAAGTTATAGTATATTTCACAAGGGTTTCATACATATAACGAACGCTGAAATCTGACTTGTAACGAAGAAATTATGACCCGACGAAGTTTTACGACAAAACCGGCACGATGTTGTGTGATGTAAAAAGTGAGTTTGCGATAAAATACTTTTTAGCCTTAGCGATATAAACTAAATTCGTATTATACTTTAAACCGAGAGTGTGTATAAAAAGAATGTCCAAATCTGACTTCGTATGAGGAAGTTATGATTTTTCTAAGATTTAGCATAGGAATGCACAACATAACAATCGAATTTTAGATCGGTCCAATTTTAGCCAAAATGATGTAAATGAGAAATGAAGGTCTCATTAACAGGATTTACACGATAAAAAGATAGTTGAAGATGGAGTCCCTATGTAGAAGTTATGAATTTTACATGGTCGTTAACAGTGTAATCTTCTCAGATATTTAAATTTAAGATTGGTCGAGAATTAGCTGATGGGGAAAAAAGGAAAGTTGTAGATCTTGTCAATACCTAAGAGTGGACATAAAGAACGTCAAAAAAGGTAATATGAGAAGGTTATGAATTATTTTAAGATTGGTTGTTTTATATGCATCTAGTGCCACGTGTCAACACCAGGCGAAGCCGTGGTGCCCACGCAAGGTCACAATGTGAATGTAAGTTTCACGATGTGAATTGCCCCTAGATAGTTTATAAATAGAGGTGCAAATCATTCATTTTTTTCACACCACAACCCTTCTTTCTCTCTCAATAATCCAAACTTATCCCTCCCCTTTCCTAGTACTTCCTAAGTGCTAGAGGAGAGTCCCGGAGCTCCTAAAGGCTCTGAGAAGAAGAGATCTCGGCTCACAAGTTCTGCCCCTACAGAGCTCAGTTCCTAGCTAAACTCCATTGTTTCGTCGAAGGAAATTAGAATTGTTGGATGCGAAGCGCTGCCCGGGTTCGGAATCATCACTTCAACACGTGAGTGTATAGTTACTTTCATCTTACACATAGATACGAAGTATTTAATATAAATTACGTGCTATGTGTGCATATTATATGTGTTCCGGATATCTATGCTAGATGAAGAATTTATACATATCTACGTGATTTAAATGGTATATGTATATTTTATACTTATAAATGTAAATTTGGTAGCAACGGGTGATGAGAGAAATGTGACGATAGAAAGGTGATGATAGATAGGTGATGTGGGAAGAGAGGAGATGTCATAACCTTCACCTGCGATGTGGCGATGTAGTCATCTACCTGAGTATAAATGGCGACCATAGACTATTCTAGACAGTCTTGTGGAAACACCAATAGGCTCATAACCTATAGGTGAGGAATTACAGGTTTTGGCGACGTTATAACTATGTATTCATGTGATGATACTCTAACCCTTACTTTGAATTACGAGTTCAGGCGATGTTGTAACTACGTATTCATGTGATGATAACCTAACCCTTATTGGACATGTATTGGGGGAGTATTCCCTGAATCGTTACTTTCTATGCGATGTACGCAATGATCCTTAGGAAAAGTCCTTAGGAACAAACACATAAGGAAATGTGATGTAAGGAGATGAGAGGTAAATAGGATTTAGGAGACAACCCTTAGGATAAATCTTTAGGGAATATTAAGTGAAGAAAATGGGGATGGGCAATCGGGTTAAATGTTTGACATGAATTATGTGTAGAAACAATTTAACTATATTATTGTGGGTTGAAAAGCCTATGTACTCACTAGGTTTCCCAACCTGACCCACTCAGTTTATTTGTATCACAGGTGTCACTACGAAGCTACATAACACTATGAGATTAAAAGAGATGTAAATCACTAGCGTAAATGAATGTAAGGTCTGTTTTTGCTTATCTTTAAGTATTGACGATGACATCCCAAAGTTTTAGTATAAACAAAATACATTTCTTCAAAAATGCTTTGATAATATATTTATCTTTTTTTTACTACCAAATGATGAAATATTATTCTTTAAAATGAATACTCTAATTTTTAGATAAGCATACACAAAATTTTTAAAATTACCGTGAATTTGGGGATATCACAATTGGTATCAAAGAATTAGTTTAAGCAAACTAAGAATTTTAGGAAATTTCTAGACTTAAACTTAGAATGCTAAGCGATGATTGTGAGATTACTGTCTGCTATATTTGGGAAGTATGCCTGAATAGACACGAGCACTAGCTTATTTAGGGAAGATGTCTGAATTGCTAAATGATTTGTGTTATAAAATGCCTTATATGCTCAGTGATGTTATCTTTTGATTGGATCCATGGTCTATTGCCTACCGGATCTAAAAAATTTATGTGTTCAGATTTCTAAACGTTTAATTACGATATTAGAACTTGTGTGTAACTTTTCGGAGTAATAAAGATGATTATGTGTCTAAACCTTCTCTGTCTTAAATTTTCACCTTGAACAACTATTATGGTGTATGGAACGTTATGATAAGGACTCCTACCAGATTGAGCAAATAGAGGATATAAGAAAGCTGATGATAGTGAATGATACCCATCGGAAGATACCCTAAGAGAGGTATCTTTCCTTCAGAATGCGTCTCATAAATAATACATCTAGTACGGGAGAAGTACACTTTCGACAAAAAAGAAATATTTTTGGTATAATCCATGAAGTTATGCCATCATCTTGCATTTCCTCCAGCAAGCGAATTGAAGAAGAATTGATGATTGAAAATACGCATGGAAGAAGTCCTAGTAGAGTCTACATAAATTTTTATGATTATTTGGACACAGTCGTATGTGTTGAATTGTTTTGTGATTTTAAGAAATAAGAACTTGGGGACTGCGAGACAGTATTTGGGACGAGTATTGGTAGGTGTGAAAGGTAGTATAGGCCTATACTACCGGAAACAAAGGACTTGTACTTGGATCAGGAAAAGTCACAAGGTTACGAAGGCTATAATAATTGATTTTGTTTGATTCATGTTTGTCGTTACCATTGTTTCGGTAATTTATAAGAACATGATTGCTATTCTGACCCTATTGGTCATATCAAATCGATTCCGACCAAGATGATTGTGTTACGTGGTTCAAGGAATCAAGTTCAATGTAACATCTGACTTAAGCCAAAAGATTGAAGCAATCAATAGAAGTATTGTGATCGTTGTTAAAGTAGGAATCTTTTAGCTAGAAGTACGTGCTAGAACGTGATTATACTACATTAGGACATGAAGGAATGTGTCATCCATTCTGGAATTTGACTCTAAAGGACCTGAGTCTAAGCATTGCATCGTACGATGAGAGGTCATTAGAAGATGACCCATAGGTCTATTACGATAATCAAAGTAAAGAACTTATCTTAACCTAAGTTTGTTTAAGAAGGATCAGGAGTCTCTAATAAGGATTGATTTTGTAACTCGAAGGTTACGATTGAAAGTCCAACATAGGATTAAGAGTACGGGTGGCAATTTATGACACGACACGACAAAAATATACGACACGAAACGAAATTGGGACGAAACTAAAATTTGAATTTGTGTTCGTGTTAACTGTAAAAAACACGATGTTGTGTCGTGTTTGTGTTAAAATTTTGATACGAAATTGACATGATTTAGCACTTCTTTATCGTGTTTGTCGTGTTTTTCGTGTTATATTTAATAAAGTATTCATTAAATAAACTAGTTTTTAGTATATGTTATATTTTTCGTGTCGTGTCGTGTTTGTCGTTTTATAATTCGTTTGTTTTCATGTTAGTTAAAAAAAACACGACATCATATCGTGTCGTGTTCGTGTTACATAAAACCTTGTCGTGTCAGACAGAAACACGAAACGATAGCACGATTTGCCACCCCTAATTAAGAGTAAGTGTAAGATCAAGCACCGCTAACAGTCAAGAACTCCAAGAGTTAGATACTCATTTGAAATGACACAAGAGTTACGATTATTACCTAGGATGAAAAGATAAAGTATGGAGTCATTATACAAGCCCTGTTTGTTGATGATTCTGGGACGTAATCATCCTAAGGGGGAAATAATTTTAACGCCCACAAATTCGGTCTAGTCAATTTAAAGACAATAAGCATCAAAATGACTCTCTGATAGAATATTATTTAGAAAAAATAATCTTAAACAAATTTTAGTATATGTCACAAGGGTTTCGTACATATAAAGAACGCTGAAATCCGACTTATAACGAAGAAGTTATGACCCGGTGAAGTTTTGCGACAAAAGCGGCACAACGTTGTGTGACGTAAAAAGTGAGTTTGTGATAAATACTTTTTAGACTTAGCCATCTAAGCGAAATTCATTGTATACGTTAAACCGAGAGTGTGCATAAAAGGAACGTCCAAATCTGACTTCGTATGAGGAAGTTATGATTTTTCTAAGATTCAGCATAGCAGTGCACAACCCGAAAATCGAATTTTAGATCAGTCAAATTTTACCCAAAATGATCTAAATGAGAATTGAAGGTCTCATTAATAGGAGTTAGACGATAAAAATACAGTTGAAAACGGAGTCTGTATGTAGAAGTTATGAATTTTACATGGTCGTTAACAATGTAATCTTCTCAAACTGTTAAATTTAAGATCGGTCGAGAATTAGTTGATGGGGTCAAAAGGAAAGTTGTAAATCCTGTCAATAACTACGTGTGGATATAAAGAATGTAAAAAATGAAGCTCGTATGCGAAAGTTATGATTTTTTTTAACATTGGTTGTTTTATCTGCGTCTAATGCCACGTGTTAGAACCAGGTGAAGCCTTGGTACCTACGCAAGTTCACGTCGTGAATGTAAGTTTCACGACGTTAATCACCCCCACATAACCTATAAATAGAGGTGCAAATCACCCATTTTCTTCACACCTCAATCCTTCTTCCTCTCTCAATACTCTAAACCTATCCCTCCCTTTCCCTAATACTTCCTAAGTGTTAGAAGCGAGTCCAGAAGCGCCACAAAGCTCCGAGAAGAAGAGCTTTTGGCTCGGAAGTTCTGCCCCTACATAGCCCGGTTCCTAGCTAAAATCCATTGTTTCGTCAAAGGAAAATAGAATTGTTAGAAGCGAAGCACTGCCCGGTTTTGGAATCATAACTTTAACAAGTTAGTGCATAGTTACTTTCATCTTATACATAGATATGAAATATTTGATATAAATTACATGCTATGTGTGCATATTATCTGTGTTCCTGATATCTATGCTAGATGAACGTTTTATACATGTCTACCTGATTTAAACGGTATATGTATTTTTATACTTATAAATATTCTCCCTTCATCCCAAAATTATTGTCCACAGACAAAAAACACATAGATTAAGGAAACATTAATTACCACTAACTTTTTACAATAAAATGACAGTTTTCTCCTTACTTTGCATTTAATGTTCCATTAAATGTTGAGTTATTTAAGTAATAATGAGGGGGTATTTTGGTAAAAATGTTATTTATTTTTAGAAGTGGACTATTATTTTAGGAAAAACCAATAAGGAAAGATGAACTATAATTTTAGGAAGGAGGGAGTATATTGGGCAGCAAAGGATGATGAGAGAAAGGTGATGATAACTAAGTGATGTGAGATGAGAGGATATAAATAGGTGATGTGAGATGAGAGGATATGCCATAACCTTGACCTGCGATGTGGCGATGTAGTCATCTATTAGAGTATAGATGGCGACCACAAACTATTCTAGACAGTCATATGGAAACACCAGTAGGCTCATAACCTGTAGGTGATGAATTACGAGTTCAGGTGATGTTGTATCTACGTATTCATGTGATGATACTCTAACCCTTACTTTGAATTACGATTTCAGGAGATGTTGTATGTATGTATTCATGTGATTATACCCTAACACTTATTGGACACGTATTGGGGGAGTAATCCACCAATCGGTATTGTCTATGCGATGTAGGTGATGAGCCTTAGGAAATGTCCTTAGGAAGAAACACATAAGGAAATGCGATGTAAGGAGATGAGAGGAAAATATTATGTAGGAGACGACACTTAGGATAAATCTTTAGGGAAGATTAAATGAATAAAATGGGGATTGGTAATCGGGTTAATTGTTTGACATGAATTATGTACAGAAACAATTTAACAATATTATTGTGGATTGAAACCCCTATGTACTCACCAAGTTTCCCAACCTGGCCCACTCAATTTCTTTGTATCATAGGTGTCGATAGGAAGATATATTACACTGAGAGATTAAAGAAATGTAAATCACTAGTGTAAATGAATGTAAGGTCTGTTTATGCTTATGCTTATGTATTGACGATGACATCCCAAAGTTTTAATATAAACAAAATACCCTTCTTCGGAAATGCTTTGATAATATATTTATCATGTTTTTCGAGAACAACTTCTGTAATATTATTCTTTAAATTGAATACTATGATTTTCAAATAAGCATAAACAAATTTTTTAAAATGAAAGTGAATTTGGGGATGTCACATTGAAGATCCATCAAAGTTCATTTTCTCTCCAACCTCCGTTCTCTCCAGACCCTTCTCCTGAAGTTAGGTCTCCACATTCTTGGCTGCTCTGACGGCTACCGTCAAGGTGGTTGCCATCTTTACCATTGGACCAAAGTCTGTTGGTAGTCTGCTAGCTAACCTCCTGATCTTGGAGAGTTTAGTAAGCACCAAGTATGGGAATAGCTTCATCTTTCAGTAAATACGGTGGTATAATAATCAATTCTCATTTTCCTCTTCTTCAGTTTCTGAAACTCGTTGTTTAGGTCTATTAGACCCATATCCAAGCAGTAATATATGTTCAACTGCTCCCGGAATGCTTCCCAAGTCATCCGCATGGCTTCTCCCTACAACATCGTATCTGCCAACAACTTACACCAACTTAAAACCCTAGTCTGTAGTTGTCTAACTGCAAGAACGACTTTTTGCTTGTTGTTGTAGTTGCAACTCTCAAATATCATATACATCTCGGAGATCTAGTGCATAATCTCTACTGGCTTTGGACTTTTAGAAAGACTTGGAGGCTTGGAACCCATGAAGTCTTTATACTTACACCCATCCTTTGTTGGGTTTGTAATATTGCGTCATTGGGATTTTTTTACAGTCCATTGTTCTCATGGTTCTAGGCCTGTCCAACCATGTTTCATTTATTAGGGTTAGCTTTATATTGTGCATGCATGCACCGTGTATGAAGTAGTTGTCGATCATATCTTGTGTAACCCTACCACACCTCTACAAGAGCAATTCTTCATAGAGTTCTTCTGAGGTTATGGATTATTAATCATTCGACACCAGTTTAGATTCATCTTGTGCTCTTATTTGCTTTATGTTATTCTGTTACTTGTTAAGAATCTCATCAATCTTAAAGAGTTTTAATCTCATCATCCTTCATTCCTTCTCTCAAGTTTGTCTCTTCTTACCACTTGAGGTCCTGCTCAACTAACACTCTCGATATATGTCACACCCCAAACCAGAAAGCGGAAACGTCCGAGTGCTAGCGTGACTTTAATTGAATATCATCACAATGAATATACATGAATCATAACATAAACGTCACCATGCATCAATATATTACAACTGGAATTGTTCACATCAAATACATTGTTTTCAAATATTACACTTCATAACACAAATTGTTTCAAAGTTTTCAACACAAAATATTCTAACATACTTGATATTACCCTTCCTCTTATCTGTTACCTGAGAATACAAGTTATTTTATAAAAACGTCAACATATGGAATGTTGGTGACTTCATAAGCATAGTTGTAAATAAAATAATTTGTATAGTTTATAAAACCCAGAAAATCCGATATTTTCTGAAAAGACATTTGTTTATCAAAGTGTGAAGATCCATAGTTGATGCATGAATGACTTCAATATATATATATATATATATATATATATATATATATATATATATATATATGAAGGGTATTTTGTATTATAGTTATAGAAATTTCGAGTGAGTAGTATTGAATTCCCGGAAAACCCGATGTTTTCCGATGTCGAAATGTATTCGTGATTACTGATTCTTGTATTGTCTTAACGAATGAATATCGATTACTCCACATTGTATATCGTCCTAATTTCGTCTACTTTGATTTCTCGTAAGCCTTAGCGAACGAAGAGAAGAGGAGCACTATGTCCCACTACTATCGTAAGTACCTTAGGCTGTCGTGGATGCGAAAGACACGAGGGTCTAACACGCATTTGATTACTGTGACCTTACTAGCTTTTCTAATGGGCCTCTAGGGCCCAATAGCACATAAAAGCTATTGACAGTCCTTTTATAAAATATTGGGTCATAGAAGACCCAATAACATAAAAGCGTTATCCCTTTGGGCCCAAAGATCATGTCGATTGGCTTGCAAGGCCCAACGAGCATGATTTGAAACTCATAAGCCCAAAGTTTGAAGATTTACTCATTGTAGTTATTGCGTATCTATTGAAGTGTTTTGACTTAACGATTGTTGTTTTGTATTGATTCGAGACCGAATCAATTCGTTAATAACGACATTTGGTGTTGAATGTGTATTCGTTTTCCGTTTTGTCAGTAGTCGTGGATTTTGTATTTTGACTTAATGAATTAATTTGTTAGAAAGTAGAAATTTGACCTTTTCACTACCCTTCTTTTATAAAAATAATACTTTTGGTCCTTTATATAAAAGAATTTCATTTTTAGTCCTTAAAACATTTTCTTGACACTTTTGCATCATAAACTTGTTGAAAAGACAGTTTAACCCAAAATTTATTTTGTTAACATCTTTAGCCCTTCCAAAATGGTGTTTCTCGGTTAGAACCCAATTTTTTGCAACTTTTACAGTTTTGGCCCAAAATGTAAAAACTTTACATTTTTGGTCCTTTTTTATAGTGAAAAGCATTTTTGACCCTTAAAATAGTTTTTTATGCTAAATTATCCCCTGTTTTACAGAAAGCTTCATTTCATCCCCTTAAATTTGTCATTTTTCGCAATTTGAGGCTTATTGGGCCAAAAAGCCCAAAATTAGCCCATTAAGCTAAAATTTTACATTTCAAGTCCTTTGAAAATTTTATTATTCAGAAAAACAATTATGGAAACTGTTTTGACTCTTTTGGCCCTTAAGAAACCGTGACTTGGCGATTATTAACCCAAGTTTTGTATATTTGACAATATAAGCCCTAAAATGGGTTTTATGTTAGAATATGTTCATAATAATCTTATAAACTATTATTCTTGACTCATTTAGTGTAAAATAACTTAGATTATGTTTGTTTCCTTTCTCATGTCATAAATCTCGAGTTAACACTCCTTTTGGTTACATATTCATCACAAAAACACATAAAATCACACACATACATGCATAAAATCACACATAGCATACACATACTCATAGATCTACACATTTTATAGTATACTCCCCCATAAAACGTATGAAAACCGAAAAGAGAGGGGTATGAAGCTCACCTAAAGTTTTGGTTTCGGTTTTTGAAGGAAAAGATGAAGAAATTTCGATCCTAGCAAGTCTTCTTGGAGGATCTCGAACTTAGATGCTTCTAAGGTGCAAGATCACGAGTTTGATTAGGTTGAGAAGATATTTTGATGAAATGAAGTAGCTAGATCATGGATTAGTCATCAACTTACCTTAGATGCTGAATTACTTGATGAAAATCCTTAGACTTCAAGCCAAATTTTTGAGATCTTCAAAGGAGAAAAAGATGATCTTGAGAGTTGTTTAGAGAGAGTTTTTGGTGAGGTGTGTGTGTTGTGTTCGGCTGAGAGAAGAAAAGAAAGAGGAGGAGAGAGTGGTGATGGGATTGTTGCATGGAGATATGAGGCCTTAGCATGGGAATCCAAAAGATAATGGTGAGGTGGCTACAAAAAGTCAACTCCTCTTTCTTTGTGGGTTTGGGCCGAGAATGGAGAGGGGAAGAGAGAAAATTTGGGCTTTTTGCCCTTAAGCCCATATTATAGTTAATTTAGATGATGCTTGGCCCAAATAAATCAAAGTATAATTTTTGTGTGCTCTTAGTGCTAAATTAAATTGGTTGTGACCCATTAAAGTTAACCTAGTTT
This sequence comes from Lactuca serriola, assembly GCF_051521515.1. Taxonomy (NCBI): domain Eukaryota; kingdom Viridiplantae; phylum Streptophyta; class Magnoliopsida; order Asterales; family Asteraceae; genus Lactuca; species Lactuca serriola. Next base: position 94,212,732 of record NC_136411.1, on the reverse strand, counting down.
ATTTTGGGTTCATAAGGCCCAAAAATGTTAAGTCTCATGTATATGGGTCCAATTAGGGCCCATTTGAGAGTTCTAGGTTCAAGATAGTTAAATTGGAAGCTCATTGGTCCATTAGGCCCAATAAGGAAATCCTAGTCCAAAATGGACTTAAACCGGGATTTCAAGGGTTTCCAATTCTTTGTTGACTATTTTTAGTGCTTGAATGAAGTATTTGATGAGGTTTTGTTGTTACTGAATAAGCATCATACATGCTTTCATATTGTTGATTCATAATTGATATAAGTGTTGTATTTACAAGGCCTCAAAATTCCAAGTTGTGACAATATAATTTTCTTCCTTAGACTATTCTATATTCAAATTAGGTTCTTCAACAAGCGCCATAGGCTCTCTACCTTTCTTATGGATTAACTGCCTCATTTCCTTTCTTTTTTCGGATAATGGATCCCTAAGTGTTACCATAACAACATGTTTAGCTATTGGCATTTCTTTGAGTGTATATTCAATCACTCGTGGCTTAGGGTGCTAGTTTCCTTTTGCGTTTCCTAAACCGCTGCTTGTTCTTACCATGAAATTATATACACCAAAGCAGTTGTTTAGTATACAGTGACGAAAATTAAGGTAGGGAAAGCTCTATTTATGATAGACATATAAATCTCCCTATCACTCTGAAAAATTACATGATAGCTCTAATATCGTGATTAAACGTTTAGAAACTTGAACATATAAAATTTCAAGATCCGGTCTGCAACAGATCGAAGGTCCAAAAACATATAAGGCATCCTATAGCTATATCGTAAATCATTTAGCATACAAAAGAAATTTAGGCGTCTTCCTAAAATTAAGCTAGTACTCATGTTTATTCAGGGATACTTCCTAAATTTTGCAGACACTTATCTCACAATCTTTGCTTAGCATTTTAAGTTTAAGTCTAGAAATCCTACAAATTCCTAGTTTGCTTAAACTAATGCTCTAATACCAACTGTGACATCCCAATTTCATGGCTAAAAAAGACCGATTTTTTTATGCTTATTTAAAAACATAATATATTTTTTGAAGAATAATATTCCGGAATTTGTTCCTAAAAACATAAAAAAAAGACCGATTTGTTTATGCTTATTTAAAAGCAGTTCCGAAGAAATATATTTTATAGATATATAAAGAAAACGTTGTGATTCCATCGTCAGTACAACATATAAGCTTAAATGGAAATAATACATGCCTTACAATCATCTATTACTCTACTGGCCTATAATCCATAAATCACTCATCAGCTCATCACAGTTGTGCTCTCGTGCCACTACATGTAATACCAGAAACTGAGTGGGTTAGGCTTGGGAGACTAGTGAGCACGTAGGGTTTCAACCCACAATAATTAAATTCGTTTAATTATGTGTGTGTGTGTATATATATATATATATATATATATATACATCAAATCATTCAACTCGATTACCCATTCTCGTTATCCTCACTTTATGCCCCTAAATCATCTAATTCAAGGGACCTATCCTAAGGAATCCTCTTCGGAATAGACAATATTTCTTAGGGGATTCCTTATAAATATATGTCAATAAGGCAACCATGGGGGGATGGAGTACACCTGGTGAACACTTAGTTCAAAAACACCTACAGGTTGCGAGACTGCTACCATTCCACTAGACTGTCTAGAATAGTTTGTGGTCGTCATCTATTCTCCTTTAGAAAAGTAGATCGTATTTAAAGTAAAGGCCTCTCATCATCTATTTCATCTTTCATCTCTCATCATCTATATCATCTTTCATCTATCGTTATCTATAGCATCTTAAATCTACCCATCTTTACCAAATATACGTATGCAATTTAAATCAAGTAAAACATGTATAAGTCATTCACCTTATATAGATATCAGGAATATAAATAAAAGACGCATATAACATTTAATTATCTTAAATACTTTGTATCTATGTGTAAGTTGAAAGTAACTATGCACTCACTTGTTAAAGTGGATGATTGGAAAGTTAGGTAGCGCTTCGCTTTAGCACTTGGATTTTCCTTTGATATGGCCTAGGTTCAATTATCGACAAGTCTTAGTTTATTACCTCTTATGATTAATTAATAGTCTAGAATCATCAATAATCCCAATGTATGTTAATATATAGTTGATAAGGGACAACCAGGTACTATCATATCGAAGGTAAGGTTTATTTGGTAGACAAAGTATACTATTTGGAAATCCCACTTTAACCACCTCACTAAATCCATCCTTGAACTCATCCATGTAAGTAGATCTATTAGTAATATGATGTTGGAACCGCTAACAAATCTTATTTATAAATTTATAACATTGAGTATGATTTTTAAATAGAAATTACACTAAAATAATATTTAGTGTAATTTGACTTATAGAGATTCCCTAGACAAAAGTCTGAAAATTATATTGGCAGAGTTCCCACTCGATGGCTACTACTTGTCTCTACACTCAAGGGCCGCAGAGCTTCGCCGAGATACTAATTTTAATGAAATTTTGGGGGTCCAAAAGAAATCGAGAGAGGATTTTATCGAAGCTGTGAGGAAGAATGAACTCGCACCAGGTATTTATAGGGCCAAAATCCATATCCGTGCCGCCTAAACCAGATGCACGCCGCGCACTAGCCTGGTCGACCCTTTCTGCAACTGACACATGTCTGCTTTTGGTTGGAGCCATGTATCCCCCTTCTAGAAGGTGTGCATTTCGTACATGCACGCATGACGAATTTCAAAATTCAAAATTTCATGCTTCTTCATACGAAATTTTTTTGATGTACTTTATATCCACGCATATCCATCGACGAGATCTACAACTTTTTTTAGACTCCATCGGCTAGTTTTTAGTTTATTTATTTCACACAGGCTTAGACTGTTAAAGTCCATGTAAAATGCATAAATTTTTCATCCAACGTCCGTTTTGGACTGTCTTTATATCATTGAACTCATATCAATGAGATCTTCAACTCTCATTTAGATTGTTTCGGCTAAAAATCGAACGATCTAAAACTCGATTTTTGAGCTATATACTCCTATGTTGATTCTTAGTAAAATCATAACTTCCTCTGTTAAAGTCAGATTTAGACGTTCTCTATATGAATGCTCTCGGTTTAATGACTACTACGACTTTAGTTTAGATCACTAAGGCTGAAAAGTAATCAATCAAAAATTTACTTTTTTTTACGATGCACGTTGTCGTATTAGTTTGAATTATGAAACATCAACAAATCATAACTTTTTCGTTATAAGTCTGATTTAAAGCATTCCATATATCTATGAAATCCTTTTCACAACTAGTTCAACTTTTTTCAAGGATAATCATCCAAATTATTATCCTATTTAGACATGTATTTAATTCTTATTTTATTATATTATTATAAGCACATATACTAAAAGTATTTACACATAGAGCACGTAGTCTTCATAAATTTTCCTTTATCATACCAAACAGGTGATAATTGTTGACCATAACAATTACATCATCTTATTAATTCCTAACGGGAAACGCGTACATTACATATAGCCTCTCTGCTTGTTATTGTCTGAAGAAGGCCTTGGGGTTCGAAGCACGACCCTAACACCTGATTGGGGATTTGCAGGATGAGGTTTCGAATCATGTCGATTCGGATTGACTTTGTAGATAGTTGAAAAGACCATGGGTTGGGCCCATGGGTTTACTAGAGGTATGGAAAAACTACGAGAAGGATCATACTATCTGATAGGACGAGTTCATCCACTACAAGAATAGTTGTAGGACTATGAGAGGATCTGTGACAACTCGAAATTTCTATCTTATAACAAACCCTGCATTCAATCAAAGTCAAACCTACTGCTGCTAATTTTTAGCAGTTTTGGAGTCAGTTTGGGTGTTTTGATCTTAAATACATCAGAGGTAATCATAGGAAGTATACTCTAGAGTAAATTGCACAACACTTAAGTCTCAAAACTCCAAGAGTTTGGAGTTTACGGCATAACATGGAGTTTACGGCCGTAAACTCTAAGGTATAAATATGACACTTAGTCATTTTATGTCATTTTTACCATTTTCAAGCCTAGAACTCATTTTCTCTCAAGTATCATCTGAATTCTTCAGTAGATCTTCAACTTGGTAAGTGTTTCCTTCCTTTATTAGTTGATATAATTCAATATCTAGTGTTAATACATGATTTCATCCGTTAAATCTCTTCATTTGATAGATCTTCAAGTGTTCTTCATTTCACCAAGAACACTAAGAACACACACTAGTGTTCTTGAGCCTTAAACACCCTTTCAAGCTTCTATATTGTAAGTACTCTTGTCTTAGCTTCTTATATACTTGAATCAACTAGTTTACACCTAGAAAACATCAAGAAAACAACATCAAAAGGGATTTTATGACCAAGGAACCTCCATGGGCCGTAAACTCTATTTAAGAGTGCAAATGAGCCCTAATCCCTTCCAAAGCCTTGGGATCAAATCTATAACACTTCCATCATAAGCTAGGGACCTTAAAATTTGAAATGGTACATAATACCATGAGTTTACATTCGTAAACTCGTGGAGAAATGGTTCTTAGGCCGTAAACACTAGTTAGTGGTGCAATGGTGCCACCATTCCTTCCTAAGGTTTAGACTTGATCATATAACACTTCATATTGACTTATAAGACCTTATAACACAACTTTGTACTTACTACCATGATTTTACGGCCGTAAAATCATGGGGAAATTACCCCTTGTCCGTAAACTCATGTGGTTATAAACATACGGTCCATAAACTCCAATGAGAGGCCCTACACCCCTTATATGCAACCCTATGTGGTTTAACACTTCAGTACAAGTGTTTCCTAGCCCTAAGGTTGTTCCATTACATAATTATGTTTTATAAACACTAATTGTAAGCATATATGTGTCAATATATGTTAAATAGGATCCGTGTGTGCTCAAGTCCTCACTTGACACTTAGCATCCTTTACCGATCTTACATTCGCATCACTCACTTCAGGTGAGTTCATACCCCTTAAACTTATCTTTTAAATGATTTTAAATGCTTTTATGGGGGGAATACAAGTAGAAAACATGCTAGTTATATAATCAATCACATGTGATTTATAACTATGTTTCAATCAAGGATTTCATATACTTCAAACTGTGTTTCAAAACAAACTACTTTTAAATCGTTTTATACACTGACATCAAGTCATTATTTATTTATTGTTCAAAACTCTTTAAATATATTGCAAAACCTATTTTTAACTTATATATACTGTCAAAAGCATGTATATATATATATATATATATATATGTATAGTTATATACATAATGTTTAAAGGACTTAGGACTGCTAGCTCGCTTTATTTCCTTTTCCTTGTTTGGATGTGGACTTAGGGTACCGGCCAGTTGTCCAAAGGTCATCTAAATATTAGATATATATTATATATTCATATGTAGACATAAAAGTTCTATTCAATCAGTTCAGTACCTTTGGTTAGCAAGGGTATACATTCATCTATTCATATACATAACTTACTAGTAAACTATAATAGGTATAGTTTAGGAGAATACTATCATATGCAAATACTATAACAGAAAAATAATATAACAGAGAATACTATAACAGAGAATACTATAACAGAGAATACTAGACAAAGCATACTATAACAGAGAATACAAGACAAAGGATACTATACATAGAATACTATTACTATAACAAGCATATTATAACAATATTCAGAGATAACATAATGTTAGATACTATTTCATGACACATCGACCATTTCGTTATGTCACATTTTGTAACCAAAATCTCCTTGAGGGAGAGCGTGAGTTTGCGTATAGATCTATACTGGATTGACAATCCTACACCTTTGTTGTTCGCTACAGTGGGATTTGCAAATCTACGGGTGCCAAATGTCATTTCTTCCGACGTCATTCATCGTCGTGTTATAGTCAGATTAGTATGGTAACAATCATATCACATTTTGCCTTAATTAAACCATTGTATTTAAGGTAGTTATTACTTCAGTGATTAATATAAAACTATATTTTTGTAATGATAGTCATATTTGGGAAAAGCATTCACTTTTACAAAGGAACAAATATACAAAAGAGTCTGGTCTTGGTAGAAGACTACTTTTTACATTAGTAGAAAATATAGTATTTTCTAGGGGTTTTCAAACATATACAAACATTTACATTGCTCAATTATAAACATTTTTATCAAACTTATACAAACATTGACACTAAATACTAATGAACTCACCAGCTTAAATGTTGATCTGCGCTTTCAAAATAACTTGTATTCTCAGGTCACCAGTAGACAGGTACCGATGATCAGGTTTTGAGAAGACGGAGCATCTTTAAGACTTGTCTTTTATTTTGATTATTCATTTTCGGTGTCTTATTACTATTAAAGAACACACTCGTATGAAATTATACTATTAATGCAATGGATGATGTTGTTGCCTATTTACTACTTTGCATTGTTATGATACTGTACATGATGTCCTCCGCTCCAGAACGTTTCCACCGTTCTTGGTTTTGGGGTGTGACAGATTGGTATCAGAGCATTGTTTATAGTGAATCGAGTATATCAACCCATAAAAGATATACAAACTATAAACACAACGGGATTAAAATAATCTGACCAAGAGTTTATACTTTTAAGTACTAAAATACTTAATCAGAAGTATACATAATTACATACCTACATACTTACTATAGATCATTGTCATACTAGAACATAACAAAAGTATTATGATTGTTGAACATCACAAGTATGCTCAGGGATGTATGGTCAGTTCTGGGAATGACATAGCCTGATCAACTATGTTAGTCCGAGAAGTGATTAGCATATGCCGAGAATAGTTGTGATGTATCAACAAGTCTAAGAAGTTACCAACACTAATACAATGAGAACATTAGAACATAACATAAACTTAAAATACTATACAAGTATTTTGTGTTACTATAATTACTTATTTGAGAACTAAACAGGTCTTTATTAGTAAGTCAATAGTTGTGGAGCGGATACACTACGGTTATATGTAACTATGGTGGCATTGACTTAGAATCTGTGATCTTTGCTTTACTTCATGTTCCTTGTTTGGTTGTCGACTTAGGTTTAGGATCACTTATTCGAATGTCTATCCTATTTTGATTACGTAGGACTGGTATGCACTACGCAAATGTTGGAGTAACTAATAAGGATCATCTTATAATTATCTTAGTTAGTACGTCTATTAACTGATTCTTTTACCCCTACTTCTCGTGTAGATATCATGGTTGGATTCCATATCCCCGAAGACCCGTACTTCGCAAATCAAGGCAATGCTTGATGGCTAGATGAAGAGCCAGAGATGACCATCCAATCCCTTTGGATGATCACCTCGCAGAAGGCTTTTTGGATGGTTCCGACTCCAAACCATAAGTCAACAAGCTACCTCAAGTAGTTCAGAACCCAAATCTCAACCCCCGACCTGCATTTCAAGGTCCCACACCCTTGTGGGTGACAAACTTGAATTGTTGGAGTGATGAGCAGGGTCAACCATTACCCTTCAATGGAGAACGAAGCTTTTATAATCTCAGCGAAGGGGGCTCTACTGACCGAGTCCTACCCATTATGGTCCGCAGGATTGCTCAGAATATTGAGCAAGGTAGAGCAGCTATCGACCGAGTCATGGAAATTGACACTAACTCTGGTGTTAACACAGTCCGCATTCACCAACTAGAAGAAGCCATGGAAAGAACTAGGAGAACCAATGAGGCTCTGCAGCAACAGCTAGTTGCATCCCGCGCTAAGGTTATAGAACTTCGAGTGCGTCAGAGAGCTCATGAGCGACATCTTCAGGACGTAGTACGTCAATCGGCAGATTTGAGGGTTCGCCCGAGGAATACCCGTCGCTAGTAGAAGATGTCTGACTCATCTTTTCTTTTGGTTTAAGAAATAGCCTTTCGTATCGGTGCTCTATGAAGCACTTTTCTATAAAATATTTCTGTCACTCAAGTACTTTAACTAGACTTCTAAGCTGTCAAAATTTTGCTACTTCTGATATGATGCAAGACCTACTCTTAGGTCAATTTTTCCCAAACTTATTACATCCTTAATATCAATGCTATTGGCAGTCAGCTAATCTTTTGTAGAAATCTTTGTTCAAATACTTTCATTCTTGTGATTCTAGAACCCTATGGAACTCATACTTTTATCTAGTTGTTGAACTATGGTGATTTAGTTCATGGGAGTCATTCATTAACTTCACTATTGAATTCTTATCATTGTACTCATCTTTTAAAATTATAATGAAGGATGCCTCCCCGCAAGTCAGCAAGGCGTAATCCTCCGATTATTCCAACTCAAACACCACCTCCACCACAATTTGATGCGGCAGCTCTCAATGTTGCGGTAGCTGCGGCTGTTGCTACAGACATGGCACAATACCACAACAACCAGGGAACTAGTGGAGGTGGAACAGTCGTTCATTCCAAGCAAGCTGACTTCATCATGCACTCGCGAGAGTGCACTTATAAAGACCTCACCAACTGTAAGCCCCGAACCTTCAATGGAATCGGTGGAGTCATTGCGCTGTCGCAATGGTTCGAAAAGACGGAATCGATCTTTGAGATTTGTTCTTGTACTGAAGGAAGAAAAGTAAAATTTGTTGCGTGCACCTTCAGTGATAGAGCCCTGACGTGGTGGAATAGCCATGTCAAGTCACTAATTTTAATAGTGGCAAATGCTATGGGCTGTGAAGCTCTTAAAGGGCTGATGATTGAAGAATACTGCCCGAGGGGCGAGGTTTAGAAGATGGAACAAGAACTCTGGAGTCTGACCATGAAAGGCTCCAACATAGTGGCTTACACTGTCAGGTTCAGCGATCTGGTGGCGCTATGTCCCAATATGGTTCCCACTAAGGGGAAGAAGATTGAGAGGTACATTTGGGGGCTAGTGCCTCTATTTCAGGGAAATGTCTTAGCTTCAAACCCCACTACTTTCGATAGTGCCAAGCGATTGGCACAGCGACTCATTGATCACGAAGTCTCTACCGCGACAATGACAACAACCCTGGCTATCCCAAAACCCTCCAAAGCCGCTGACAACAAGCGGATGTTCTGGGATAACAAGTAAGGCAAATCAGCACAGAACTTAGCCAAGAAGCAGCAAGTGGTGGCTGTTAATGTCGCGATTGTACCTACTGCTACAGCGCCAAGGAAGCCATATACCAGAAATTTGCCCAAGTGCAACAAATGCACTTTCCATCATAATGGTGCTTGCCGGGAAATGCAGTGCGCTAACTGCAACAAGAAAGGGGACACTTCCCGATTCTGCAAGGCTCCAGCGAGGCCAATTAACCAAGTCCCCGACATTTCTGTGGGCCAGGCTTGCAACAATTGTGGCGAGGTTGGGCATTTCAAGAGAGACTGTCCGAAGGCAGGGAATGCTGGCGGAGTGAGAAGAATTCTGGCGATAGACCACGAGGAAGCCGTAATTGATCCTACGATAGTTACCGGTACGTTTCTCCTCGATAATTCATATGCTTGTATACTATTCGATAACGGAGCAGAGAGAAGCTTCGTAAGCCAGAAATCTGTTCACTTACTTAAACAAAAACCACGTGCACTATAGGAATCATCCACTATATAAATGGAAAACGGGAAAACGGAAAGTACTAACTGCATATACATAGGTTGTACTCTAACTCTTGATGGTCATTCTTTCCAAATAGACCTCATGCCAGTCTCAATTAAAAGTTTCGACGTCATAATCGGCATGGATTGGTTAAGTCATCTTCAAGCCGACATCATGTGCTTTGAGAAAGCAGTTCGTCTTAACCTCCCTAACAACGAAACTCTAGTTATCTACGGCGACAAATCTAGTATGAACCTTCGCATCATTTCGAGTATTCAAGCCCAAAAGTGCTTATGAAAGAAATATCATCCATTCCTTTCTCACATCGTCGATACGAGTCAAGAAGTGAAGGACATTCAGAACATTCCAGAAGTATGCAACTTTCCCGACATCTTTCCAGAAGAACTATTGGGATTACCACCGCAACGCCAAGTCGAGTTCAGAATCGACTTAGTGCCAGGGGCTACCCCAGTAGCAAAATCTCCTTATCGTCTGGCATCAGCAAAGATGCAGGAACTTTCCAGACAGCTTAACGAACTTCTCATGAAGGGATTCATTAGGCCAAGCTTCTCACCATGAGGAGCACCGGTCTTGTTCGTCAAGAAGAAAGACGGATCGTTTCGTATGTGCATCGACTACAGGGAACTCAACAAGCTTACCATTAAAAATCGTTATCCTGTACCCCACATTGACGATTTATTTGATCAACTTCAAGGAGAAAACTACTTCTCGAAGATAGATCTACGATCCGGGTATCACCAGTTACGAGTCTTAGAGGAGGATGTTCCCAAGACAGCCTTCCGAACTCGTTATGGACACTACGAGTTTGTAGTGTTGCCCTTCGGATTAACCAACGCACCAGCAGTATTCATGGATCTAATGAATAGGGTGTGCCATCCTTACTTGGATCAGTTCATCATTGTCTTCATCAATGACATACTTATCTACTCTCGAAGTAAGGAGGAGCATAGTCAACACCTACGAAGAGTCTTAGAAACATTACGATCGGAGAAGCTCTATGCAAAGTTCTCTAAGTGTGAGCTTTGGATTTGAAGATTCGAATTCTTGGGCCACGTTGTCAGTGAGGAGGGAATTCACGTGGACCTTCCAAAATCAAGGCCATTGAGAACTGGTCAGCACCGAAGACACCTACATAAATTCGTCAATTTCTAGGTCTCACTGGCTACTATCGCAAGTTCATACAAAACTTCTCTAGCATCGCTAAGCCGCTTACTACACTGACCCAGAAAGGCGTGGCCTTTGATTGGGAAGAGAAATAAGAGAAGGCGTTCCAAATGCTGAAACGAGCCTTATGCACCGCACCAATACTATCCCTCCCATAAGGAATAGAAGACTTCGTAGTCTATTACGATGCATCCAACCAAGGGCTCGGATGTGTTCTGAAGCAACGAGGTAAGGTCATCGCCTATGCCTCAAGACAGCTGAAGACACACGAGGTTAACTACACCACGCATGATCTTGAGTTAGGAGCAGTTGTGTTTGCTCTAAAGATCTGGAGACACTATCTGTACGGTACGAAAAACACTATCTTTACAAACCACAAGAGCCTTCAACACATCTTTAACCAGAAGGAGCTCAACATGAGACAACGACGGTGGTTCAAGCTACTCAATGAATACGAATGCGAAATTTGTTATCATCCAGGCAAGGCCAACGTAGTAGCTGACGCCCTAAGTCGGAAAGAATACTCTGGTCGTAGAGTCAAATCATTGACTATGACTATCCATTCACACTTGTCCACACAAATTAAGGAGGCTCAGCTCGACGCTTTGAAACTTGAAAATGTGACGGGTGGATCCCTGAGGGGGATGGATAAGAACTTGGAAATCAAGGGTGGCGGAGCCTTATATCTCATGAATCGAATCTGGACACCGAAACGCGGTGGCTTCAGAGACGTGGTCATGACCAAGACGCACACCACTCAATATTTTGTTCACCCAGGTTCGGATAAGATGTATCTGGATCTTAAAAAGTTATACTGGTGGCCTAACATGAAAGCAGAGATTGCTACATTAGTGAGTAACTGCCTTACTTGCGCAAAGGTTAAGGTCGAGTACCAGAAACCCTCAGGTTTGCTTCAGCAACCGGAGATACCTGAGCGGAAATGGGAGTGGGTTACTATTGACTTCATAACCAAGTTGCCCAATTGGACTTGATACCATTTGGGTCATCGTCGACAGATTAACCAAATCTGCGCATTTCCTACCAATCAAAGAGACTGACAAGATGGAGAAACTAACAAGAACATACATTAGGGAGATCGTACGATTGTATGGTGTTCCCATATCCATTATCTCCGATAGAGATATTAGATTCACTTTGAGGTTATGGCAGTAGCTACAAAGTTCCCTTGGAACAAGGCTGGACATGAGTACAGCCTACCATCCACAGACCGACGGACAAAGTGAGAGAACTATCCAAACCTTGGAAGATACGCTGAGAGCCTGTGTGATTGACTTCGGGAAAGCAAGGGATACTCACTTACCCCTTGTCAAATTTTCCTACAACAACAGTTACCACACGAGCATAAAGGTTGCTCCATTCGAGGCCCTCTATGGACGAAAATGCAGATCCCTTCTATGTTAGGCTGAGGTGGGTGACACCCAGTTAGCTAAAGGACGAGTTCCTGACAGCACTCTCACAGGTCCAGAAATCATATGGGAAACAACAGAGAATATCGTTCAGATTCGTGAACGATTGAAAGCCTCTAGAGACCATCAGAAAAGCTAAGCAGACAAGCGAAGGAAACCTTTAGAATTCCAGGTGGGAGACCATGTTCTTTTGAAAGTCTCATCCTGGAAGGGCTTGATACGCTTCGGAAAGCATGGAAAGCTAAATCCAAGATACGTAGGGCCTTTCGAGATTCTTGCTAGAATCGGCCCTGTAGCTTACAAACTCAATCTACCGCGTGAACTCAGTAACGTACATTCTACTTTCCACGTCTCAAACTTGAAAAAATGTTTGTCCGACAAGACTCTTGTCATCTCACTCGACGAGATCGAGATCAACGAGAGCCTAAACTTCGTGGAAGAGCCTGTAGAGATCATGGACCGAGAGGTCAAGCAAACGAAACAAAGCCATATCCCAATAGTGAAGGCTTGCTGGAACGCCAAGCGAGGACCTGAATTCACTTGGGAGCGCGAGGATCAAATGAAACTGAAATATCCTCATCTTTTTACTTAGTTATTATTAACTACTTATTTTCTTAAACTCTAATTTCGAGACGAAATTCCCTCTAACGGGGGGATGATGTGACAACTCGAAATTTCTATCTTATAACAAACCCTGCATTCAATCAAAGTCAAACCTACTGCTGCTAATTTTTAGCAGTTTTGGAGTCAGTTTGGGTGTTTTGATCTTAAATACATCAGAGGTAATCAAAGGAAGTATACTCTAGAGTTAATTGCACAGCACTTACGTCTCAAAACTCCAAGAGTTTGGAGATTACGGCCATAACATGGAGTTTACGGCCGTAAACTCTAAGGTATAAATATGACATTTAGTCATTTTATTTCATTTTTACCATTTTCAAGCCTAGAACTCATTTTCTCTCAAGTATCATCCGAATTCTTCACTAGATCTTCAACTTGGTAAGTGTTCCCTTCCTTGATTAGTTGATATACTTCAATATATAGTGTTTATACAAGATTTCATCCATGAAATATCTTCATTTGATAGATCTTCAAGTGTTCTTCATTTCACCAAGAACACTAAGAACACACACTAGTGTTCTTGAGCCTTAAACACCCTTTCAAGCTTTTATATTATAAGTACTCTTGTCTTAGCTTGTTATATACTAGAATTAACTAGTTTACACCTAGAAAACATCAAGAAAACAAGAGCAAAAGGGAGTTTACGACCAAGGAACCTCCTTTGGCCGTAAACTCTATTTAAGAGTGCAAATGAGCCCTAATCCCTTCAAAAGCCTTGGGATCAAGTCTACAACACTTCCATCATAAGCTAGGGACCTTAAACGTTGAAATGGTACATAATACCATGAGTTTACGGCCGTAAACTCATGGAGAAATGGTCCTTAGGCTGTAAACACTAGTTACTGGTGCAATGGTGCCACCATTCCTTCCTAAGCCTTAGACTTGATTATAGAACACTTCATATTGACTTATAAGACCTTATAACACAACTTGGTACTTAATATCATGAGTTTACGGCCGTAAACTCATGGGGAAATTACCCCTTGGCCGTAAACTCATGTGGTTATAACCATATGGGCCATAAACTCCAATGAGAGGCCCTACACCCCTTATATGCAACCCTATGTGGTTTAACACTTCAGTACAAGTGTTTCCTAGCCCTAAGGTTGTTCCATTACATAATTAGGTTTTATAAACACTAATAGTAAGCATATATGTGTCAATATATGTTAAATAGGATCCGTGTGTGCTCAAGTCCTCACTTGACACTTAGCATCCTTTACCGATCTTACATTCGCATCACTCACTTTAGGTGAGTTCATACCCCTTAAAATTATCTTTTAAATGATTTTAAATGCTTTTATCGGGGGAATACAAGTAGAAAACATGCTAGTTATATAATCAATCACATGTGATTTATAACTATGTTTCAATCAAGGATTTCATATACTTCAAACTGTGTTTCAAAACAAACTACTTTTAAATCGTTTTATACACTGACATCAAGTCATTATTTATTTATTGTTCAAAAATCTTTAAATATATTGCAAAACCTATTTTTAACTTATATATACTGTCAAAATCATGTATATATATGTATAGTTATATACATAATGTTTAAAGGACTTAGGACTGCTAGCTCACTTTATTTCCTTTTCCTTGTTTGGATGTGGACTTAGGGTACCGGCCAGTTGTCCGAAGGTCGTCTAAATATTAAATATATATTGTGTATACATATGTAGACATAAAAGTTATATTCAATCAGTTCAATACCTTTGGGTAGCAAGGGTATACATTCATCTATTCATATACATAACTTACTAGTAAACTATAATTGGTATTGTTTAGGAGAATACTATCATATGCAAATACTATAACAGAGAATAATATAACAGAGAATACTATAACAGAGAATACTATAAAAAAGAATACTATAATAGAGAATATTATAACAGAGAATACTATAACAGAGAATACTAGACAGAGCATACTATAATAGAGAATACTAGACAAAGGATACTATACATAGAATACTATTACTATAACAAGTATATTATAACAAGATTCAGAGATAACATAATGTTAGATACTACTTCATGACACATCGACCATTTCGTTAAGTCACGTTTTGTAACCAGAATCTCCTTGAGGGAGAGCGTGAGTTTGCGTATAGATCTATACCAGATTGACAATCCTACACCTTTGTTGTTCGCTACAGTGGGATTTGCAAATCTACGGGTGCCAAATTTCATTTCTTCTGACGTCTTTCATCGTCATGTTATAGTCAGATTAGTATGGTAACAATCATATCACATTTTTCCTTAATTAAACCATTGTTTTTAAGGTAGTTATTACTTCAGTGATTAATACAAATAATATTGTAGTACCCATATACATTTTCCCATTATATTCAAATTGTGATCTTCTCACATAAAGGGTAATATAAAACTATATTTTGGTATGGATAGTCATATTTGGGAAAAGCATTCACTTTTACAAAGGAACAAACATACAAAAGAGTCAGGTCTTGGTAGAAGACTACTTTTTACACTAGTTGAAAATATAGGATTTTCTAGGAGATTTCAAACATATACAAACATTTACATTGTTCAATTATAAACATTTTCATCAAACTTATACAAACATTGACACTAAATACTTATGAACTCACCAGCTTAAATGTTGATCTACGCTTTCAAAATAACTTGTATTCTCAGGTCACCAGTAGACAGGTACCGATGATCAGGTTTTGAGAAGACGGAGCATCTTCAAGACTCGTCTTTTATTTTGATTATTCATTTTTGGTGTCTTATTACTATTAAAGAACACACTTGTATGAAATTATACTATTAATGTAATGGATGATGTTGTTGCTTATTTACTACTTTGCATTGTTATGATACTGTACATGACATCCTCCGCTCCAGAACGTTTCCGCCGTTCTTGGTTTTGGGGTGTGACAGGATCACAACCTTTGTTTGAGTTTGGTCGGGCTCGTTTTTGTTATTTAGTTTCCCGAGAAAGGGGAAGAAGTCTGGTAAGTCCTTATCAATGGATAAATTCATATGGCCCCTGATAATGGTCGAGGCCCGTTTGATTATGATAGCTTGGGTGAGACGCATGGGCTAGGCATGTTTGGTTACACTATATGGGTGAGACCCATGGGCGAGGCCCAATTGGTTATGTTATTTGGGGTGAGCAGACATTTTGAATTCATGTAGCTATGCTCATAGCATGCTCATAAGATGTGGCATTTGTGATCTTAATATTTAGATGGATCATATAGTGTCATAGTGTGTCATGAACCTGTAGTGTATGAATTTTAAGAGTGGGACTCGATAGTTTTTTGCATGGTCGGGGTGCTAGGGCAAGATAGGAGTAGGAAAGATTAGCGATCGGCGGATTGGATTTGTGTGGTAGGTAGGCTTGGGTAGCCTTTATCAGTTAGATTCTTGTTCAGGGTCTTGTTGTGTGACCGTGCATGAAGTTTTTGGTCTTAGTAAGCGATCAAGTTTTTTGCATCCCATCTTATTTGGAAGGTGAAAATGTAACAAGGAATCTCGGAGAGATTAATTATGCGTATTTTTGGTTATCGAGATGTGGGTTATGTTTTGCCTTGGCACCAATGATGGAGGCTCACATGGGGAGTCGCCTATGTTTCAGGTTTCAGAGTAAAATCGTTATGGTGGTAATTTGGAATGGTTTTGTATGTAATATGTCAGAAAAAGTATAAGGTCTTAAGTTTTGGGGAGGGCGGTTGGAATTTTCCCTTTGATGGTTAAGAGTAGGGTGCTAAGCATCGTTCTTCTTCAAGATACAAGAAGTCTTGTAAGGGTTGTCGGGTGTGCCAGTAAAATTAGAAAGGAATGATTTATGTAACATCCCGAGTTCAGGAGTGCAAGTTCAGGGTTCAAAGTGAAAATGTATAAGGGCAACTCGGTGAGTCCATGGGTGGACTCGGCGAGTAGAGTCGCGACTCTGGTAACATGTTAAGTGGCCAACTCGGCGAGTCAGCGGCTGGACTCGGCGAGTTGGTGCTGGGTGAAGAAAACCCTAATCTTCGGGGTTTGCCCCCTATTTAAAGGATGTTATGCCTTCTCTTCAGCCTCTATTTACCCTAAGAGTTCCAGAGAAAACCCTAATTGTGAGAAACTCCATTATTGAGAGGATTGAAGCTTGGAAGAAGGAATTTGTGAAGAGAAGTTGGAGGAATTCGAGGATAGCACCAAGAGGGCTTGTGGATCTGAAGTCTACATCAGTTTAGGCTCATCTTTGAAGTAAGAATCCTCTGTCTTGAACCCTTTTTCCCTTATTGTCATCCATGGTGGTTCTTTGGGGGTTTTTGGAGGATTTCATGAGTCATTTCGGGATTGGAAGATGAATCTGAGGATGCTACCTCAGATCTAGAGTAGTGATGATCCAAAATCGCATAAAGTCCCTGTGATAAGTGATTGGTGAAGCTATCTTGTCCCAAACCCAAACACTAAAGTGTAAAATGCCTAGATCTCTTTGGATTCACATAAAGTTCGCCACTTTACGTGATGGATGGCTTGTAGGAGGCTAGATCTTTGGATCAATTGCATGGCCTGGAAGGTTCTGTTTGGAATGAGATCTAGAGGCACTCGGCGAGTTGCTTGAAGATGTTCTAGAACTCGGCGAGTTAGAAGAACAACTCGGCGAGTAGGTTGAAGATAGCCTTGGACTTGGCGAGTCTGGTCGTAAGGTCCTATCCTTTCTTCTGGTTGAGCTGTGAATCAGTGAGTCAAGGGATGACTCGGTGAGTCGAGTGTGAAAGGACTCAGTGTTGTTGGACTCGGCGAGTCTCAGGGTGACTCGGCGAGTTGAGTCGTGGATTGGGGAAAATTCTGAGCATGGGGACTCTGCGAGTCATCGGGTTGACTCGGCGAGTAGAGTCAGTCAGGGGTTGACTTTGACTTTGACCAAGGGTTGACCAGTTGACTTCCAGGGGCATTTTGGTAATTGTTGGATATTGTTTTGAGTTTAGTGTTTTGGTGGTTGTCCAGTGGTGGAGATCGTATCAGTGATCGGAGCAGCTTGGGTTATCTGTTCAGTCGGCAGTTTCGAGGTGAGTTATCCTCACTATATCAATAGGGTCTAAGGCACCAAGGCCGGCCCTTTATCGGATTGAGATCCAGGTATTTGTTGTTATGATATTTCTTTGATATGATGCATCCTGGTAGCTAGGGTGGTATATGTTATTGACCGGTTAGGTGGGTATCCTGGTTAGGATGATGATATGCTATGTGATCTGTTTGATCGGTTTGCCGACTGTGAATTGTTATATGATTGTATGTTTATGTGCACATGGTTGTTATACTGGAGTTGGGTTGAGGCGGGTCCTGCTTTGTGCTGTAGGCCAAGATACCCAGGGCGGACGGTTGTCCCGAAGGCCCAGCGAGCGGTCCGGATAGGCTGTAGGCCCCAAGATGGCGGACCAGACGTGCCGAGGCTCAGAGAGTGGACCAGGCCGACTGAAGGCCCGGTGCGGGCGGACCAGTCATACTGTAGACTCAGAGGGTGGACTAGGTGGATTGAAGGCCCGGTGCGGGCAGACCAATCACACTACAGAATCGATGTATGTGGCTAGATTCGGAGAGTGGACCAGGTGGATTGAAGGCCCGGTGCGGGCGGACCAATCACACTACAGACTCGAGGTATATGGCTAGACTCGGAGGGTGGACCAGGTGGACTGTTGGCCGGTGCGGCGGACCAGTCACACAGTAGACCCGAAGTGCATGGTTGTTCTGTGAACGGATATGATATGGCATGTTATGCGTGTATGGTATATGTGGTTGGTATTTTGGGGATATCTCACTAAGCTTTTGGGCTTACAGTTGTGGTTTTATGTTTTTCAGGTTCTTCAGGTGACCGTGGCAACGCGAAGGCATGGTCGTACCGCTCCTCATGTTTATGTTGTGACATGATTTTGGGAATACTCTAAATAAATTGTATTGAAAACCTTTTTGTAATAAATTAATGAAATCGGGTTGTTTTTGAAAAGTTTAAATTTGTTGGAATTTTTCGGTCGTTACAAGTTGGTATCAGAGCCTTGGTATGAGTGAATTGGAGGAACACTCGTGTGACTCCAGTCTCAAATCGAGGAGAGTTTTCAAAAGAGAATTTAAAATGGTTTTCAAAATGGCTAAAGGAGGACACGGAGGTACGATCAGCTGGAGCCAGTAAGTAACCCCAAAATACCATACATGATATTTATTTTTGAGCATTGATAGAACAGCATGCTAGTGCTAGGCTAGGGATCTTCAGGATTTCATGATAATGTTGCCTGATTTATGACACCTGTTAGCCTAGGGTTTCCTTGTGGGAGATTTCCAGTGTTCCTCTAGTAGTGAGGGTTGAGCGCTTGTTTTGTATGTTTTCACTAGGGTGTTGTGGTAGTACTTCATACAAATATGGGTAGGTGTGGAAGGTAGTATGGGCCCGTACTACCGAAAGCATAGGACCCATACGCGTATCAAGGAAACCATGACCTCTAGGGTTGGGTGGAGAGTTGGTTCCCGGGTTAGTGGGAAGTGTCTGATATTTTTGTGGTGTTTTTCAGTATGGAGATTCCGAG
The DNA here is from genome assembly GCF_051521515.1 of Lactuca serriola. Classification (NCBI taxonomy): domain Eukaryota; kingdom Viridiplantae; phylum Streptophyta; class Magnoliopsida; order Asterales; family Asteraceae; genus Lactuca; species Lactuca serriola. The sequence goes on along the minus strand of NC_136411.1, from coordinate 94,193,359 downwards.
GCATGCTGGGAGTGGATCCGGGTCAGGATCGGGAGCAGGAGAGGGAGTTCTGGGCGGGTCAGTACCGCCCGAGGTTGTTGGTCAGATGAGCACGTGCGAGTCGGATGCGAGGATTCGTGAGATCTTGCATGATGAGGTTGCTGCATTGTTCCGGGCTGAGTTGCCGAAACTGTTTGGGTCGATCAAGACCGCCATGGTTGAGTATTTTGATGAGCGTTATGCAACTCTCACGGAGACGACTGTCGCGGCGGCTATAGCGGCTGTAGCAGCGGCAGGGGGAGGAGCTGGTCGGGGTTTTCAGTATCGGGACTTCGATAATACGAAGCCTCCCACCTTTGATGGAGTTCAGGACCCGATTGTTGCTATGAGATGTTTATCAGACGTGGAGGGGTGTTTCTTCACGTGTTCATGCCCTGCTGATCAGAGGGTTAGGTATGCTCTGAACCTGTTGAGGCTCGGGGCAAAGGATTGGTGGAGATTGACCACGGGGTCATATTCGGATGCGCAGAGGGATGCGGTTTCATGGGATCAGTTCAGAGAGATGTTCAGCACTCATTATGTTCCGCGGGTTGAGAGATAGAGATTGGCTTAGGAGTTCCTTGAGCTGAATCAGGGTTCGGAGTCGGTGACTGAGATCACCAGAATGTTCACTGAGAGGGCAATGTTCTGCCCTGAGTTCGCTTCATAGCAGGCTCAGATGTCTCGATATCTGAGCATGCTCAAGAGGGATATCAGACAGTTTGTGTCTACGCAGAGGTGCGAGACTTTGTTGGAGTTGCAGGAGGCCGCTAGGCGGCGTGAGTTAGAGATTGAGTTGCAGTTACGTGAGTTGAGGCAGGCTCCGATGCAGTCGCAGCCGGCGCCGAAACGGTCTAAGACCGTTGATTCTAGGGTGGGAGATCAGAGCAGCCACGCTTGTGGGAAGTGTGGGAGGGGTCACACTGGAGTTTGTAGGTCCGGTGGTGCATGCCGCAAGTGCAGAAAGGAGGGGCACTGTGCGAGGGACTGTCGGCAGTCAGCGCCAGTTCGGGATTTGAGGATTTGTTATCATTGTCATCAGGTGGGGCACTTGAGGGTCAACTGTCCACAGCTTGTTGCAGGACCAGTGCAGGCTCCATCACCGGCCACTTTGAGGATCATGGGTGGAGGTCAGGGTGGAGCGGAGCCCCCAAGGGCTCAGGGTCGTGCTTTTCAGCTTACAGCAGAGGAGGTCAGAGCAGTGCCGGATGCAGTCGCGGGTATGTTTCTTTCTTGATGTCTTGAATATTGAGGAGTATTGTTTATATGCTAGTCTCTTTGTGTGGTTTTCGGTGTGGTATTCGTTGTTCTTCAAGAGTTATGGTATGGTTATGGGTTAGTGATGGGAATTTTGTTGGTTATCATTCGTGGGGTTTATTAGTGGGAATCTGGCATTGGTATGAATGTCGGATAACATCTGCTTTATGAGGAGTGGTTAACTGCAGATTGAGTTCTTTTGAGCTCGGGTTGATCAGTGTGGAAATGGGATTTTTGTGAAGGTTGTTTATGCTTGCGGGGCGCAATTCGTGTGTAAGTGTTGTGTTGTGTAAGGTTGTTGAGGGAGGTAGGTGATGGCGACCGGTGATTGATAGTCAGTGCTATAAGTGGGGGAGAATTGGAAAATTCTCCGGAAGATCGATGAGCATGTAAGGTTGTTTAGCTGTATGGGATTCAGTAGTGTTCTGTTAGTCAAGAGCATAGGCTGGTATGAGTAAATGGCAGGCGTGCGGGGTGAGATACAAACCTAGGGTACCTGATTGGGGAGGGCCTGGGATCAGGCCGGGTTTGAGTTTGTGTGATGGAGATAGAGTTCGGAACCCCTAGAGGGCTAGAACAGTATGCATGGGAGGATTTCCCAGAGAGATAACTCGGAATAATGAATGTTGGTTGAGCGGTCCGGATAGACTGAAGGCCAGTAGGCGTACCAGTCAGGCCGAAGGCTCGGAGAGCGGTCCAGCCAGACTGAAGGCACTGCAGGGTGGTCCAGATTGGCTGAAGGTTCTGATAGTGGTCCAGATTGACTGAAGGCCTGGTAAGGCGGTCCGGTCATGTTGAAGACTCTGCACGTATCGTTAGACCGGTTCGAGGAAAGGGATTTTGTTTGTTGCGATGTGTTAGCATTAGAAGGTCTGGCCCCGGGTATTGATCTTGATTAGTGGAGATGGTGCATGGACTCGAGAGTCCTTGCGATCAGATTCAGAGCATGTCTGTTGCATGGATAGCGGTTACGCTATAAAGGAGTGATGTAGCGCTGAGCGAGCACCGTGGCACTTGTCGTAGTGACAAGGCGGCCAAGTGGATTTCCTTGGTAAAGGAAAGAGAGAGGAGTGTAACTCCGAGAGGGAGTGCAAATTCACGGAAGTGAAAGCGGCAGAGCAGAGTTATGATTAGAGTGATCCAATTATGGTCTTTGAGCAGCATGATTGCGGCAGTGGCATGGAATCACGTCCGGATGGGATGTCTGCTGAGGTCGCGGAAGGGATTCCACGGGTGTAGAGCCAAGAGACACGGAAGGGATGCAAGGATGGAGTCTTGGACTTCCAGCTTGATTCTGATCAAGGAGCTGTGTATGTAATAGTGGTTCATCCGGGGGGATGTTTGGAGGTGTCGTCAGTGTGTCGGGTTTTCCCAACCCGAGAGTACTAGGGCTAGTTCAGCATGTGCGTGTGATTGCAAGAAGAAAACTCATGGGAGTTGCTCTAAGACTGAAGGATGTGTTCTTCTGTCAACCTGGAGTGGTTAGAGATGGACTCAGATCGGGATTCCGGTGGTTCATGGTTATTTCTAGCTCATATGGGCCGAGTGATTGTTGTGATTTGGAGCAGTGTTGCATTATGGGTAGTACTCAGTTGATAAGTGTGGTTTTCAGAGGTCGAAGCCGGTGGCCGGCTTGAAGCGGTGTTCGGAACACCGGGGGAAGGAAAAGTGAGTTTCGGGTTTCTATGGTTGTGCTTTGAGGAACCTGGTTTGGTTAATGACCAGGTGGTGCGTTACGGGAGTATTTCTGGAGTTGAGTTGTCGCAGGCTTCGAGGACGAAGCCTAATTTAAGTGGGGGAGAATTGTAACATCCCGAGTTCAGGAGTGCAAGTTCAGGGTTCAAAGTGAAAATGTATAAGGGCAACTCGGCGAGTGCATGGGTGGACTCGGCGAGTAGAGTCGCGACTCTGGTCGCATGTTAAGTGGCCAACTCGGCGAGTCGGCGGCTGGACTCGGCGAGTTGGTGCTGGGTGAAGAAAACCCTAATCTTCGAGGTTTGCCCCCTATTTAAAGGATGTTATGCCTTCTCTTCAGCCTCTATTTACCCTGAGAGTTCCAGAGAAAACCCTAATCGTGAGAAACTCCATTATTGAGAGGATTGAAGCTTGGAAGAAGGAATTTGTGAAGAGAATTTGAAGGAATTCGAGGATAGCACCAAGAGGGCTTGTGGATCTGAAGTCTACATCAGTTTAGGCTCATCTTTGGGGTAAGAATCCTCTGTCTTGAACCCTTTTTCCCTTATTGTCATCCATGGTGGTTGTTTTGGGGTTTTTGGAGGATTTCATGAGTCATTTCGGGATTGGAAGATGGATCTGAGGATGCTACCTCAGATCTCGAGTAGTGATGATCCAAAATCGCATAAAGTCCCTGTGATAAGTGATTGGTGAAGCTATCTTGTCCCAAACCCAAACCCTAAAGTGTAAAATGCCTAGATCTCTTTGGATTCACGTAAAGGTCGCCACTTTATGTGATGGATGGTTTGTAGGAGGCCAGATCTACGTTTTGGATCAATTGCATGGCCTGGAAGGTTCTGTTTGGAATGAGATCTAGAGGCACTCGGTGAGTCACAAGGGTGTACTTGGCGAGTTGCTTGAAGATTTCTAGAACTCGGCGAGTTGGAAGAACAACTCAGCGAGTAGGTTGAAGATAGCCTTGGACTCGGCGAGTCTGTTCTTGGACTCGGCGAGTCTGGTCGTAAGGTCCTATCCTTTCTTCTGGTTGAGCTGTGAATCAGTGAGTCAAGGGATGACTCGGTGAGTCGAGTGTGAAAGGACTCAGAGTTGTTGGACTCGGCGAGTTGAGTCGCGGATTGGGGAAAATTCTGAGCATGGGGAATCGGCGAGTCATCGGGTTGACTCGGCGAGTAAAGTCAGTCAGGGGTTGACTTTGACTTTGACCAAGGGTTGACCAGTTGACTTCCAGGGGCATTTTGGTAATTGTTGGATATTGTTTTGAGTTCAGTGTTTTGGTGGTTGTCCAGTGGTGGAGATCGTATCAGTGATCGGAGCAGCTTGGGTTATCTGTTCAGTCGGCAGTTTCGAGGTGAGTTATCCTCACTATATCAATAGGGTCTAAGGCACCAAGGCCGACCCTTTATCGGATTGAGATCCAGGTATTTGTTGTTATGATATTTCTTTGATATGATGCATCCTGGTAGCTAGGGTGGTATATGTTAGAGACCTGGTTGAGGTCGGTATCCTGAGATATAGGGTGATGCTATACTAGTGACCGGTGAGGTCGGTATCCTGGTTAGGATGATGATATGCTATGTGATCTGTTTGATCGGTTTGCTGACTGTGAATTGTTATATGATTGTATGTTTATGTGCACATGGTTGTTGGACTGGAGTTGGGTTGAGGCGGGTCCTGCTTTGTGCTGTAGGCCAAGATACCCAGGGCGGACCGGTTGTCCCGAAGGCCCAGCGAGCGGTCCGGATAAGCTGTAGGCCCCAAGATGGCGGACCAGACGTGCCGAGGCTCAGAGAGTGGACCAGGCCGACTGAAGGCCCGGTGCGGGCGGACCAGTCATACTGTAGACTCAGAGGGTGGACCAGGTGGATTGAAGGCCCGGTGTGGGCAGACCAATCACACTGCAGAATCGATGTATGTAGCTAGATTCGGAGAGTGGACCAGGTGGATTGAAGGCCCGGTGCGGGCGGACCAATCACACTGCAGACTCGAGGTATATGGCTAGACTCGGAGGGTGGACCAGGTGGACTGTTGGCCGGTGCGGCGGACCAGTCACACAGTAGACCCGAAGTGCATGGCTGTTCTGTGAACGGATATGATATGGCATGTTATGCGTGTATGGTATATGTGGTTGGTATTTTGGGGATATCTCACTAAGCTTTCGGGCTTACAGTTGTGGTTTTATGTTTTTCAGGTTCTTTAGGTGGCCTCGGCAAGGCGAAGGCGTGATCGTACCGCTCCTCATGTTTATGTTGTGACGTGATTCTGGGAATACTCTAAATAAATTGTATTGAAAACCTTTTTGTAATAAATTAATGAAATCGGGTTGTTTTTGAAAAGTTTAAATTTGTTGGAATTTTTCGGTCGTTACAATTTAGAGGACAAAATCTAATTTAAGTGGCGGAGAGTTGTAACACCCGCTCCCGATATGAGTTAATTTCTAAATGTTTCTTATTGTTGGGCTGAAAAGAGTTTTGATGTTGCGTCTTTTGGGCTCGTTAGATTAGCCTTTTATTCTCCGGTTTGGGCCTGTCCAACCGAGAGCCTTTTATGTATTGTATATAAGTTAAATGCTTGCATGCATATTAGGTTAAGATTCTAGAGATTATCGATACAGCGATTAATCAAGAGTATTATATTTTTTTGTAATCGTTCTTGTAATCTTCTAATCCTTTACAGTTGATGTTCTTAATTGAGCTCTTCTAAGGATTTTATTTAATCATTCGACACGTTTGATTCAAGCTGTTTGTTCTTATTATTGCGTTTTTAACTGTTTTATATTCATATACTTGTTCAAGATCTAATCGATCTTTGAAGATTAAAAGTTGTTTTAATCCCATCAATTGGTACCAGAGCAGGAGGCTGTGTAATCGATACACATCTTTTCTGTGAAAAAGATTTCCATTAGGGTTTTCCGCAATCATCGATATTTATTGAGCCGTCATCTTAATTGACGTATCTTAGTATTTATTGTTTTGCCCTAATCTGCTTTATTACAAGTCTGATCTTTGAACAGGTTTTTACGATCATTATGGACGCAACGCAATCAAACCCTATTAATATTTCCAACAGCATCGGTTCGACGAAAAAGATTCCAATCTTGTACACCCATGACTATGAAGTATGGGCGCATCATTTCGAAGATTATGTGATTGGATCGGAGGACAATGGTTACCTCATATGGGAAGCCATCATCAGTGGACCGTTTTCTCATTCTACGTCGTCCAGAATCATTAAGACGCAAAAAGAGTACAATGATCTGCTCAAGGACGTGACGAATATCGCGCAAGATGAAAAAGACAAACTCCAGTGCAATATTAAGGCACTTAGGTTGATCAGATTCGCCCTTCAGTCCGACACATTCAGGCTGGTCAGCTCATGCACTACGGCAAAGGAAGTGTGGGATAGACTTCGCGAACTGTATTCCACAGACGAAGATCTTGAACATTCCATCCAAACCTTACTTCTATATGAATTTGGTGAATTCAGGCAAAGGGCCGAAGAAACTGTGACCCAGACGTTTGATCGCTTCAATCATCTTCTCAGCAAGATGATCAAACACGACATTGAAAGGAAGCTTATCGAACAAAAGGTTACTTTCTTGAACGGACTGCGATCTGAATGGAGAGCAGTTGTTTCCACAGTCAAAGCCCATGAACAGTTTAAATCATATTCTTTGGCGAAACTGGTGGGTATTCTAAAGTCCCAAGAGAAGATTGTGGTTCAAGAGAAGAATGTTGTCTCTAGTCTTGGTTCGTTGGCCCTCCTATCTAAAAGTAAAGCTGTGGTGGAGGATGAAGAACTCAACTTGGATGAATATGACCTCTCAACTGAGGATTATGCCATGATGGTATCCAATCCTAAGAGGTTCATAAAGAAGAGATTCCCCAGCAACAAAAACCGAAACTGGCAGGGGAGTTATAGCTCAGAAAAAGCAAACAATGAACCGAAAGCTGAGGAGCCCAAAAAGGAACCGAAAGCAGATGGCGATTCCGGAGTAAGTTGTTTCTATTGTGGTGGCAAGAACCACTACGCTAAGGACTGTGTTCTTAAGAAGATGGCTGAAAAGGACAATGGAAATGATGAGGAAGCTGTGCTGCAGAAGAGATTGGATGAGTTAAGAAAGAAGAAGTCTACAGCTAACCCTTCTATTAATGCTCTTATTGTGCAGGGTTCGGTCAATAACGATGAGTTCGGTAGCACTGAAGTTTGGTCTACTGACTCAGAAGACGAAGAAGTGAGAAAGCCTACTCATGGAAAGGCATATGTGGCTAAGGAGGAAAGCAGTGGTGGAAAATGCTTCATGGTGACTGAGGTGTCTCAAATGAGGGGATACAACACCGATGGAGGAAGCAATGGACCGAAGGTGCAGGAGGATATGTGCTTTACGGCTAAACCACTCAGCCAGCAGTTCAATGAACTCGATGAACTGATAAAGAAGGTACAATCTGCTTTTATTTCATCTAAAGTACCACCATCCTCTTACGAGAAAGAACTAAAAAATATCAATACAAGAATTTCTCATTTAGATAGTAGCCTAACTCAAACTCGAGTCACCAATTCTAACCTGACTGATCAATTAAGCAGGGCGGCGTCGAAGAGTGAGGAGCGGCGAATGTGGATTGAGTTAAAAGAGTCGGAATTAATTAAAGTTAAAGACGAAAACATTTATTTGCAGAGAGACAATTTGAAATTGTTAAAACAACGAAATGTTTTTTGTTTAATAGCTAAACGTTTATATTCCAATATTACTCAACTTCACTTGGACTGTGAGATAGGTCAAAAGATCCATCGCATGATTTTGCCCTTTCTAGAATTTAAGGAGGATGAAATCGATGCCGAAGCTTACAATTATGAAAGTGTGATATCGTCTGATGATGTCAATCCAACCTATATGTATGGACTGGACAAAATTGAGTCCTTCATTAAGTCCAAAGACCACAAGGACATGCTCAAAAACCTTTTGGACGAAAATGACCGACTTAAACTGAGAACCGAAACCATGCAAAAATTTGACTCTCTTAACGCCAACGTAAGCTCAGAAAACAAAATCGATGTTGAAAATTCATCTGAGCTTAACGAGGAAGAAAACATGAGTGAAATTTCTGTGGAGGATACGGTTGACTGCTCAGAATTTGTTAAAAGCGAAACTGAAAACCACAAAAACCTTATTTCTGAAAATTCTGTGGAATTCGCTAGATTATCCCAACAAAAGTCCCCGAAATTAGTAGAAAAAGCTGTTGTGTATCAAAAGGTCAGGACCACTCCAAATCAAGTATACAAGGTGACTGGAGTAACCGAACATCAAACAGCTGAACTCACAGCTATTGTTAACGAAGACAATGCTGATGGTTGTGATGAGTATTTCTGGGAAGCTCCTATTGATAATGAAAACGAAACCGTTGGTCTTTCTGAAAGAACCTCCTGGATGAAGAAAGGGAGGTACATACCTGAACCCTTGAACAAGCCTGATAATTTCAGTGAACCAAGTACAAGTGGTACCAAAGAAATTCCTCAAGAGGATGATTGTTTAGCAAAAGAAGACATTCCTTCAACACCTACAGCTCGAAGCGAAACTTCATCAGATACTCCTTCCACTTCCTCAGGGCAAACTGAATCTTCTTCAGATATTCCATCTGTTCCTTCTGCACAAAGAAAAACTCCTGAAGTTCAAAAGGAATCAGTCAAAGTTACAGCAAAAACAAGAGCGAACGTTCATCATCAACCTAAGCAGATGAGGGATAAGAAGATAGAGAGGAACCAAAGATACAGGAAAAATCTTTCTGAAAGAAAGCAATTCTGGCACTCCCAGAACGCATACTATACACACAAGGACAAGAATCTGAAGTATGAAAACATTCTTGTACGAAAGCCTGAAAGTTCCACTAACCGAAAGCCAAGGTTCGGTTCACAAGAAGATACTAACCGAAAGCCAAGGTTCGGTTCGCAAGAAGATACCAACCGAAAGCCAAGGTTCGGTTCTGAAAAGGACTTCGACCGAAACCAAAGGTTCGGTTCCAAGAGCAACACCAACCGAACACAGAGGTTCGGCTCCAAAATGAAAAAGGAACAAGACTCAAAGGTTAACCCCACCAACGATCAAAAGCAAAAGGGTCACCTAGAGTCATCAGCAAGGAAGACATCTCCATCCAAATCCAAATCCAAATCCTCTCTTCCTAATTCTTCTCGTTCTTTTACTTCCACTCATTCATCTCCATCTAGTTCCAAAGCTAATCCCACTTGCCCTCAAAAACCTCATTCTTCAGCTGAACAGAAGGGAAAGCAAAAGGTCTATGAATCCAAAACTGAGTCCAAAACGAGCATCCCTAATGTTCATAAAATAAAAGTCTTTACCATTAAAAAGAAAGATGAAACAACTCTAATAAAACGAACATATCTAGTTGACATCTCTCTTACTATTCCTGTTCCCATGAAAAGCTCACATGGACCCAAGAAACTTTGGGTTCCTAAATCTGCTTAATTTTTTGCAGGTTATAAGTGACGAGCAGTTTGACGAAGAATGGTACATCGACAGTGGCTGCTCGCGTCACATGACAGGGAGGAAAGAGGAGCTTAGGCAATACAGATCCCTTGCAAATGGTGGCAACGTTAAGTTTGGAAATAACTCTTTCGGCACCATAAAGGGATATGGGATGATAACGAATGGTGATTTTACCATAAGAAAGGTGGCCTATGTGGAAGGACTTCAACACAACCTCATCAGTGTATCTCAGCTTGTTGGCGGTACTGGTCTCAAAGTTTCATTCGATGATGAAGGTTCTGAAATCATAGAGAAAAAGACAAAGAAAGTGATTCTGAAGTCAGAGCGAAAGGGTGAAATGTTTCCTCTGAACATGAAACCCATCAAAGGAAACCCAGCTATATGTCTGCTATCAAAAGCTCAATCCGAAGAAAGCTGGTTGTGGCACCGAAGACTCTCTCATCTCAATTTCAAAGATATCAACCGACTTGTCACTGGAGGTCATGTTAGGGGTCTTCCATTGCTCAAGTTTGACAGAGAGCATTTGTGTGCTGCATGCGAAATGGGAAAGCAGAGTCGTCAAAGTCACCCATCCATAATTAACACAAAAGTTGTTGAACCACTCGAATTGCTTCATATCGATTTGTGTGGTCCTTCATCTATTGAAAGCATCGGTGGTAGCAAGTACATTCTTGTTATCGTTGATGACTTCTCTCGATTTACATGGGTGTTCTTTCTAAAGCTCAAATCTGAAGCGACTCAAAAGCTGAAAGTGTTTATCAAGCAAATTGAAGTCCAGCTCAAGAAGGTCGTTCGCAACATAAGGAGCGACAATGGTCTCGAATTCAAGAACAAAGAGTCTGAAGAGTTTCTTGTAGAAAAGGGAATCAGTCATAATTTCTCAGCTCCCTACACACCACAGCAGAACGGAATAGTCGAAAGACGAAACCGATCGTTGTGTGAAGCTGCCCGAACTATGTTAAGTTTCGCTTCCTTACCTCTTTATTTTTGGGCTGACGCTATTTCTGCTGCTTGTTATACACAAAACAGGTCCTATCTCAACAAGCGATTCACGCTCACACCATATGAGATAATAAATAACAGAAAACCCAACGTGAAATTTTTCCACGTGTTTGGCTCAAGGTGTTTCATCTTTAACTCTAAAGAACACCGCAACAAGTTTGATGTCAAGGCTGACGAGGGAATCTTTCTGGGTTACTCACTCACTTCAAAGGCGTACAGGGTCCTAAACAAACGATCAAGAAGGATTGAAGAGACATACTATGTGACCTTCGACGACTACTACGTCAAGAAGCTACAGGCCATAGATGACACTGCCGGGGAAATATTTCCTCAAACTGGCCAAGTCACAGTCTCAATCGCCAATTTGTATGAGAAATTTCTGGAACTCTTTGATGAACCGGAAAAAGCTTCTCTCTCAGAAGCAGGTGCAGCTGACAACAAAATTGATCATATGAAACAAATTGTCGAAGATGCTGCGAAAAGAATGCATGAAGGAGAATCGCTCACTGATGAATCTCCAACCAACACTGCTTCTGTCGAGGGGGAGCCAAGATCTCATGACGAGGGGGAGCTAAGCTCACAAGTCCAGGGGGAGCAAAGCTCTGCCACTTCACCTGAAGGTCCTTCACCAACCGAAGGTACCTCTCCAACCGAAGGTGCCCCTCCAAACGAAGGTGCTTCAATGCCTGGAAATCCAGCACCACAAGAAACCCCTGAACCTCATGTTTCTCAAGACTCATCAATTGAGGGGGAGCATGATGATATGACGCTTGATTTCGATAGCCAATCTGAGCCAGAAGAGATGATCAACGCCGAACTAGATCCAACCTTCGATCCGAATTACCCTCCTCTCACAAAATGGACCAGAGATCATCCTATCTCCCAGGTAGTTGGTGATGTATCTGAAAAGGTTCTGACCCGATCTCAACTGAAGGCAAAACAGACATCCTTATTCTCAAAGGTTGAGTTTTGTATGTCTAACTCATTCGTATCAAAAGTTGAACCGAAGACAGTGAACACTGCCCTCGATCACTCTGATTGGGTTCAAGCGATGCAAGACGAACTGAACGAGTTTGAAAGGAACAAAGTCTAGCGCCTCATTCCAACTCCTCCAGATGCTTCGGTTGTTGGTCTTAAATGGGTTTTTAGAAACAAAATGGACAAGGAAGGTAATGTCATAAGGAACAAGGCTCGTCTGGTTGTCAAGGGATACTGTCAGGAGGAAGGGATAGATTACGAAGAGACGTTCGCTCCAGTAGCTAGGCTAGAATCGGTTAGAATATTTCTGGCCTATGCTGCTCACAAAAACTTTGAGGTTTTCCAAATGGACGAAGTGTGCATTTCTCAATGGAGAACTTGAAGAAACTGTGTATGTGGAGCAACCTCCTGGGTTCGTGAACGAAAAGTATCCAAATCATTGCTACATTCTGGATAAAGTTGTGTACGGCCTCAAACAAGCTCTGAGAGCCTGGTATGAAACGCTTACAAAATTTTTAAAGATGTCCAAATTCAAACAAGGTTCGGTTGACCCAACCTTCTTTCGCAAAAAGGAAGGTAACCACCTTATGATAGTTCAAATTTATGTCGATGACATCATCTTTGGCTCCACGAATCCCAGCTTAACAGCTGAATTCAGAAAGTTGATGGAGACTAAGTTTGAAATGAGCTCAATGGGTCCTATTAACTTTTTCCTTGGTTTAAACATAAGACAGGGACCCGAAGGCATCTTTATCAATCAGGAAGCTTACACGAAGACTCTCCTAGCGAAGTTTGGCATGATGGGAGACTCAAAAGTCAAAGTCCCAATGGCATTCGGCACCAAGCTGACCCCTTCACTAGATAAACCGGCTATTGACATCACGCTCTATCGTCAAATGATAGGCTCATTGATGTATCTAACTGCTAGCAGGCCTGATATCATGTTTTCTGTGTGTTATTGTGCTCGATTTCAGGCTAACCCACGCGAACCTCACATGCTGGCAGTGAAGAACATCCTACGCTATCTCAAGCGAACCGCCTCCTTAGGTCTATGGTATCCATCCAATTCAGGCTTTTTCGTTCAAGCCTATTCTGATGCTGACCTTGGAGGATGTGGACTCGACCGCAAAAGCACAACTGGTGGCTGTCAATTTCTTGATGGGAAGTTGGTCAGCTGGCAATCCAAGAAACAAACATGTGTGTCGCTGTCTACTGCTGAAGCGGAATACATTGCCGCTGCATCCTGCACATCACAAGTGATTTGGATCCAAAGTCAACTTCGAGACTATGGACTCAATATGAAGAAGATCCCACTATATTGTGACTCTGAAAGTGCAATTAGGATCTGTCATAACCCAGTGCAACACTCTAAAACCAAACACATAGCACTGAGGTATCACTTCATCAAAGATCATGTGGAAGATGGAAATGTCGAAGTTCACTTCGTAAGAACCACTGATCAACTGGCTGATGTCTTTACCAAAGCTCTTCCTGAAGCATCATTCAATAAAATATTGCAAGGGCTCGGTATGATGGAATCAGAGTCAGTTCCTCACACTACCTCTCAATCTCAAACGTAAGAAGCGAAACCAACCGAACGTTCGGGTTCGGTTCAACCATCTGACTCGCTCATTACTTCAAAGGTAGTTTTTCTGTGTTGTATATTTCTTGTGCAAAATTTATTTTTCTTTATGTAACAAGTTTTTTTATCTCTAAACTCCTTGGTTTCTTAAAAAAAAATTTCAAAGACCGGAACTTCAAGAAGGTTCGGGTTCGGTTTTTCAAAATTTTCAAGAACCGAAACCAACCGAAGGTTCGGGTTCGGTTTTTCAAAATTTTCCTGAACCGAAACCAACCGAAGGTTCGGGTTCGGTTTTTCAATTTTTTCAAGAGTTTTTTTTTTTTTTGGTCTTATTTTATTTTAACTCTTACTTTTTATTTTTTTTTTTACTGTTTTTAATTTTTTTTTATTAAACATTTCAAAAACTGCAACAATATTTTATTTATTTGTGTGCTCATTCGTTTATGGGGATATATTTGATGACTTACTTAAGTGTCCCTAGAAGCATGCTGCTGTATGTGTCCCAAGCCTCATAAGATTTTGAATAACGGCCTTCATGACCTGGTATACACAAACCTTGTCTTCCCAATAAGGCTAACTCATTTATTCTAATCGTGAGCTACCTCACTCTTTTCTCACATGAGTTCAGAGTCTCCTGCTTGGTCCTTTTGTTCGCAGCAGAGGTACTATGTCTTCTTTCACCATCCCCATTACACTTCTCCATAACATTCGCTTCATCACTGTAACCCCTGAGACTCTCAGAAACTACCACTGAGGTTTATGGTTACACAACATCTGTGTTTATGATCTTAGCTTTGTGCCACTACGAGCTGAGTGAAACCCAAAATTCAACACCAATGAATTGACGGTGACCAATTAACTTGATCAAGTTTTCACCAATGAATTGACGAATGTACCTTCATGAAATCTCAATTTTTTTCTGATTCCAATGAAATTGTTACACACCATAACATTTCTTCCCATGGGATCCTGTTATAATTTTTTTTATCTGAGATTTTATACTTAACCAAGTCACTTAAAAATCAACTCTACCCTACTTGTTCAACAGACTACACCGGTCTCACAAGTACTTTGTTCACTTTCGTTCTTATATCAAGAATTGAATTGTTGAATCAAAGCGTAACCACCCTTAATTAGCCTTATTAAAAGAAGTCTTTCAACATTTATTAATAAATGTTTGATCGTAATTCAACGGGATTCCACACTAACACTTTGAGGTCTTTCTTGATCTTGAAGGAAGAGATTCGTGCCCGGGATCATCAGTTTCGTGTTATAATTGACATCACAGATTATCCCAAAAAGAGTTGCTTTATTTCCTTATCTTTTACACTCTTTGCACGAAAATCCTAGATTTTCAAAATTCCGTTACTAATCATTTTACAGGCTGGTTTATTACTGAGGGATTACTAATGAAGTTGTGGCCAAAAATTAGCCACGTGGGTCCAAAATGGAATACAGCTGATTAAAAAGGGGAAAAGACAGAAAGTTGCTGACGCGGCGGAAGTTCAAAGGATAAACATTCAAACGACGGTAAAAAGGAGGGCGCGTGAATTTGAAGCGGCCGCGCTTTTTCTGACACTTTTGGACGCGTGTGCAGTATTGAAGTGTCATCCATCTGGCATTAATGGCGCGTGTGGAAATGGAAACGGTTCCTCTCTCTGAACCGGCGCTTATTGGGCGGCGTGATCCTAGGAATCTGACACTCTCTCTCCTACGTGATCATCGCACGTCCCAATTGTCACCAATCAGTCACTCAAAAACCCTTCCGTATTTCCATAAGAGATTTGAATCGATCTTTCTCTCTCCTATCACCTACTATAAAAACCCATCCAGACCACCTTTTACCTCTTTACTGCCCCATAATTTCCAAAGCAAAAATACTTCCAAACTCTCTCCCGGTTATCTTCTTCTCCAACCTGCAACAATGGCTGAATCCTCTTCCGTCCATGCTACTTCTCAAATTCTTCCAATCCGTCCTCAGCAATGCCTCGTGATTGATCTGAACCCACTAGCCTATGATCCCTACATGTCGCCGGTTATCGAATGCCTCAAGTACTCCCAGCTTGCTCCGGCATTGTCCAGAATTGCAACGGTGCCAATGGTGGCTCTATCTCAAGTCTATGCGACGGCCTACTACGACAAGGGCGTCGACAGGATATTTTTCGAAGTGGCGGAACACAAAACGTCGATTTCTCGTCCCCGCTTCTGCACCATGCTTGGGTTTGCTGCTGACCCATCGCGTGTTCACCCGGAGACGATTCCGGTTGGTATGCTCTACAACATGTTCTACAATATGGGCTACACGGAAGTTCTTACCTCCGTCGCCAGGTTCAAGAAGTCATGCCTACCGCCCCTGTGGAATGGGCTATTTACAGTTCTCTTCAAGGGACTGTCTGAGAGGAGCTCAGGATCGGACGGGGCCAGTCGTCTTTTCCTGTCAATCATGTACGGGGTGTACAACGGGATCAACCTCGATTATGGGTTTGTCCTTTGGCAACAACTGATTCAGAGCCTTTCTTCCACTTCTCGCCACTCTGAAGTGTCGCTGGCCCGGTTCTGGATCTTGATCACAAGATGGGCCATGGACAGGTTTGAGGTCCCAACTGCTGACGGTGCCCCGATGTCTTCTGTTGGTACGTTCCATACCAAGAAGATCATCGTATCTAATGCATCGAAATTCTCCTTCATTGGCTCTATCCCGGAGTCGATGTATGGTAGTGTGCCATCAGACAGCAGTATGATCAAGGCGATCAAGGAGTTAGGGCCATCTGGTCCGAGGGAAATGACACCGGACATGCTGCGATCACTTCATGATGCCGACAAACCGGTGGCCAGGGGTAAAAAGGCAGTCAAGGGGAAGAAACCATCCAAAGCCCCAAAACCTTCTCCCAAGAAGCGCAAACAACCGAAGGCTGCTTCGTCACCACAACCGAAAAGGAGGAAGACCCAACAAAAGCGAAAGCTAATCCTTTCCTCCTCATCAAGTGAATCCGAAGTTGAGAGTTCGGACGCTGAGGGATCACAAGGCGATGTCTCTCCTCTACGAGGCAACACACCCCCTCGGTCCCCAACCCCGGAGATGGAACTTCACCAATCCCCAGTTCCTTCCCCTCCACCCACAATACCTATTTCCATTCCCACCATAACCCCTACTATACCACCAACCTCATTCCCTATACCTCCACCCATATTCACCACATCAACCGAAACACCACCTGTAACCGAAGCCCCTCCCGTAACCGAACCTCCACAAACCGAAACCCATACACAACCACCACCCGAAACTAACCCCCCACCTACTCAACCGGAACCAACTAAACCCATAACACCCCCAGCTTCACCACCACCTCAATCTCCAGAAGACGCCTCCGATGGCGATGATCAATTCCTTGGTGGTGATCACATGAACTTTGATTCGGTCTACTATAGTCCGTTTCAAGTTCAGAGTGATGAGGAGGATGATGCTCCAGTGACAAAGAAGCATCTCCGCGATCTTAACGAGAAGGTTGATCAACTTCTCGCCTCCTCTTCAAACCAGCAGTCCACCTTATCTGAAGCTGCCCTTCAGAGGATCGTTGATGCCTTCTCCAGGGCTCAACATGACTCAGTAGCCTCAGCAACTGCTGCGATAGACGCCTCCACCCGAGCCTGTGAAGCAGCAACCGAAAAAGTCGATAAACTATTCTCCGACGCTTCGGACCTGCTAAAGTCTCTGCAGGAAAGCGCCAATGCCACAAAGACGACGCTTGAACCGATTGTTCAACAATTGGCCAAGTTCGTCTCGACGGAGTTGACTTCGTTCGCTACCCTCCGCCAAAACCTCAGCGACGACAACTCGGCACTCCGTGCCTCCATCGATGCCCGTCTGGCAAAACTACAAGAGGATCTTGCGGCAGAGAACTCTCTGATGGACGTTCTGGCAAGTAAAACAACTGCCCTAAAGGTCAAGAGCACGCAGCTTTCCAACTCTGAACAACAATTGGAAGCTCTTCGATCCGAGAGGGAAGTCATCAAGACGTGTGTTTCGGATGTCCACGCGGCTCTATCCAACATCCTGGAAGCACATGACCCCATCCTTAATCATTCGGTGAGGCGCACCCTCGCTGAAAAGCTCTCCCCGGCCATGGCCCTCTTAAGCAAAATTGAAGGCCTTCCGAGTTTCGTGTCCATTCCGAAACAAGGGGGAGAAGAGAAGAAAGGATCGAAACCACCTCCGTCCTCCAAAGCTACTCACACAACCGAACCACCCCCAACTGGTCATGCCTCGGGTTCGGGTGTGAAGAACAAGGGCAAACACATAGCAGAGGATGAAGATGAAGATGAAGATGAAGACAAGGAGACTATTGCGGACATGTTAAAGAGAAAGAACAGTCGCAATACTGATGACGATGTCAGTCGTGTGGCACGTGAAGCTGAAGAAGCCGAACGTAAACAAAAAGAAGCCAACGATCTCCTTGAGAGCCGAAAGTTGCTCTTCCCTGCCTGGACCAAGGATCGGTTGATAAAAGAGGCCATAGAGACTCCATGCATACTATGGCTCGAGCCGGTGATATCGTTCGACTGCAACAACACCATTGATTCGCAGTTCGATATGCCACTGACTCGAAAGGCGTTCATCTTCCACGCTTTCTCCAACATCTTTGAAGTCCCGCATCCGAACGATGAGCTTGACAGGGAGCTCATTGACTTCTACCTGGAGGCCGTTCGCCCTCAATACCTTACATGGAGCGCCCAGAAGATTGTCAATGTTCGGGTGATGAAGCCTTTTGCCGTGGGGAGATTTACAAACGTCAAGTTCAAGCTTATCCGAGGATCTGCAAGAACTGCTCACATGATCTCTCTGGCGGATCTGCCCAATCTGAACCCTCATGATTGGATAGTCTTGTACAACATCCTGCTGACAAACGAAGCCGAATATGGTCCCATCTTAGACCATGTCAAAAGGATGCTGGCATGCTACATCATGGAGGTGGCCCTAATGGATCAGGAGGTTGCCACAGTTTTTAAGAAGAAACCGAAAGTCAAGCCTGTGGGATCGGCCAGTGATCTGAATCAAATGCTAATGGGCAAGATAGATTCGAGGCGAAACTCTGTGATGTTCACTAGAGCCGAAGGACAGAAATGTCTCTTCGCTTTAGCTGACAAACATCTTTACACTACAACTTGCTTGGAGCACATCTTATTCATCATCAAGCAGTGTAAAGACAATTCGGCTGATGATATCAAGTACTTCAATGATATGATCAATTGGTACATCCGGTTTAGACAGACTATCCTTTCCATAACCAAGTGTCTGTTTAGTACCGTGAAGAAGAAGGTACCAGCTTCAGCCGTCGGCCCAAGTAGGAAGTGAAAGTCTCGCTCCAAATTGACGCAAAGGGGGAGATTGTTGGGCTGAAAAGAGTTTTGATGTTGCGTCTTTTGGGCTCGTTAGATTAGCCTTTTATTCTCCGGTTTGGGCCTGTCCAACCGAGAGCCTTTTATGTATTGTATATAAGTTAAATGCTTGCATGCATATTAGGTTAAGATTCTAGAGATTATCGATACAGCGATTAATCAAGAGTATTATATTTTTCTGTAATCGTTCTTGTAATCTTCTAATCCTTTACAGTTGATGTTCTTAATTGAGCTCTTCTAAGGATTTTATTTAATCATTCGACACGTTTGATTCAAGCTGTTTGTTCTTATTATTGCGTTTTTAACTGTTTTATATTCATATACTTGTTCAAGATCTAATCGATCTTTGAAGATTAAAAGTTGTTTTAATCCCATCACTTTTGATTGCGGGAATTAAATGACCCACCACGGCATGGCAACTATTTTTCAAGGAAACCCTAATCTTTCGGATTTTGGACCTATTTAATGGACTTTATGGCTAGGGTTTTGTGATCATTCAACCTACATCACCTTCTCGATATTAGAAACCCTAACCCTAGCCTCTGTTGCATTTGTGAACTCATTTTGGTATTTGTGGTGACCTTTGAAGGAGATAGAAGCATTTAGTGTGGAGAATCACCTTGCAAGCATCATCTTCATATTCTAGCATACTTTTTGGACCTTGGTGACTCTCCAAGACTCAACCTTTTCATTTCTAAGTGTTAGATCTTTAGATTGTGTCCCTTATTCTTCAAGTCTTGATGGGTTCATATGGTAAGATCTCATTATGTTTGAAACTTTATGAATCTCCAGGCCATTTGAGGTATTTGGTGTTTTGGATCTAAAGTAGGAATGAGTTTTGGTGTCATATATCGAATCTTGGTCATAAAACCCTTGTTTTGACCTACTAAGAGTTCAATGCATGCATGTCTATAAAGCACAAAATTTTATGTTAGTAATGGTGCTAGGAACCCTTATAGAATTGATGGACGAGAGACCTTCAAGATTAAGTGTTTAATGGTTAAGCTATGTAATGTTTATGCCCTTTTTGGAACTAGGAGTTGAGATCTTGATCTATTGGAGGTTCTTAAGGGATACAATTAGAAACTTTATCCATTTAGAGCATAGAATGGACCATATATGAGCTTTGGAGCTCTTAGAATTGAAGAAAATGACATAACCGATTAAGTTATTAGAAACCTAGAACCTATGGTGTGGCCTTAGGTCGCCATGGTGTGGCGATTGAGAAATGCCCGACTGTATTGTTGTATGAGGGCCACGTTGTTTTCATAGATGGCCACAATGTGGAGGTTGACTAAAGTTAATATTGACCATTGACTTTTGTCATGGGTTAACTTTTGGGTCAAGATTGTTGATTTATGATATAGACTACGGTTGGACCTTGTATGATTTGATAAGAGAGTTGTAGCAGCTGTTACGGGGCATAGAGCTAATGATAAACTGATTTCGTGAGTGTGAGTTTCCTAACCATAGTCGTAGGTCGAAGACATAAATGTCGGTCCACCATAATGTGTTATGTATGATGTTGGTTGTCTTTGTGACTCTTGTACTGATGTGTTGGGCTAGGCCCATTTGCATGCATGTAGGGTTGGGCCCATTTGCATGAGTGGGTTGGGCCCGTTATGTGTTAGGCTAGGCCCATTGTATGTTGGACTAGGGCCATTTGTATGTGTGGTAGGCCCATCAATTAGGAAGGCCTAGGCCCATTATCATAGGCAAGGCCTAATATGTGGGTTGGGCTTGATGATATGTGTGGTATGTGGTATTTCAGGGAACTCAATAAGCTTTGTGTTTACGGTTTTATGTTTATGATTTTAGGTACTTCCGTTTCCAAAGGAAATGGCCCGACTTAACTACAGAGCATCCTCCAGATCGGCTATTTGAGATCTTGACTGTGATGTTTAAATGATATATTTCACTTTCAATAGTTTTGGGAACAAATTGTTGTATGGGTGTAATGTTTTAAAAAATAAAACATTTCTATGAATTTTTGGGATGTTACACACATACACACTCTCTCTCTCTCTCTCTCTCTCTCTCTATATATATATATATATATATATATATATATATATATATATATATATATATATATATATATATGACCGAATTACAGTTTTGGTCCGTAAGTTACTAATTTTATAGGTTGTAGTCTCAACCCTTTTGTCAATATAAAAAGACTACCCTTTCTTATATATTTTTTCGTTTTTTATAATTTCTAATAATATTAAATTAAAAAATATAGTTTGCTCTTTTTTTCATCATTTATAAATTTAAATATTATAAAAAACTAACCTCAACATGTATTTATAGTTTCCCTTCGTGTTCACTTTTTCTCCAGACTCGAGCATATTCATCCTTCTCCCATATTCTACCCGACACATCCATTCCTTTGGTTCCCTCTTATCATCATTTATCTGTGCCTTATGTCTATCGTTTATCGCCACCATATGTCTATCGTTTCTCCCCAATGCATCTACAACTTAATCAAGGTTTTCGTTTACCACCGCCAATATCTAGTCTCCTACTAAATTCCCTAAAATCCTACGAAAAATGATGAAATTTTCGTTTTTTTTGTTCATCACTGATTTTGTTTTGTGAAATTTGACTGATCGTGTCATCTAGGAGTTTTTTGTCCTTTTGTAACTTCATCATCATAATGCAAAATGCTTAAATACAAATATCCAGTTTCACGGTTGATAAATTAAGGTAGTTGGTTGTAGATTGTAGATTGAATCCACGCCCATTTAAAACATATTCTCCTGAGTTGTTTTCGTTTAGTCAAAAACTTTAATGTTTTTTGTGATTGATGCATTGAAGATAAAGAACTGGAGATCAATTTCAATATTTTTTTTATCGGGCATAGAATCGATTTAATTTTTTGTTCTAGACATAGATTTTATATCTTATTCCTAAACATAGTTTCCCAAACTAGAGATCTATTTCACATAATCGCCAACTTCTTTCTTATGAATGTATCATAGAACCGGGTTTTTTCCTTTCAAGAAACAATGTGTTTTTAGCCATCTTTAATTGCCAATAATTAGATTAATATGGTGAATTTGAAATATAAATAAAAAAATGGCTAGAAATCATTAGGAAATATGACTGGTTGTGGCGGATGCAACAGGCTTGTTATTGTTACTTTTTTATGTGTTCGTTCGATCGCCACTATTTTTAGTAAAACTAGAAACTTAATCTTGAGCTTTAATATTTGATTCGGGATGTTAATGCCTAATCAACTTAAAATGTAATCGATGGATGATCTATATAACTAAGGATGAAATCGCTGGCGATGGTTGTCATGTAAAGAAAAGAAGCAGACGAAAAAAAAAAAGATGGATTGGGGTTGGCCGGTTAGGATTGAGGTTGACATTTTTCTTAATTTTCTATAATTAAACTTATAAATGGAAAAAATTAATAGAAAAAGATATGAAAATAGCAAAATGGACTTTTTAAAGGAGGAACAAGCGCTACAATTTTTTTTAAACAACACAAACTTAGTTTATCAACTTTTTAAAAGTTCGATCATACCTAAAATTTTAAACAAACTATAAGGACCATTTTTATAATTTAGTCCAAAATAAACTATATTCAGTGATATAAAAGGTGATTTATGTTCTTGTTCCTTTTGAAGATAATCCGTATTGATTTTAAACTCAAAGTATCATTTATTAACATATAGGATTGAGTAAATCATATAAAAAAAATTACCAAACTTTTACTTGTGGGTAATTATAATCATCTACATACATGTTCCACCATGAGACAACAATCTCTCCTTCGTTAGAAAACGAATATTACCATCATTATAAAAACTCACATAAAAAGGTTAAGTTAAAATATCATGATAACCATTCACTCCTGATTTATAAAAAAAATAGACATAGGAAGGCCCTTTAAAAAACTGACAGAGACAAATGTTATATATAAAACAAATCCCTAAGAAAACTATGAAAACCTTTAAACAAAAAAATATGTTGCCAAATGTTCAAACTTATCCCAGGGAGAGCTCAAAAACATCCATAAAACTTAATCTTTATTTAATCTCTATTCTAATAAAAAAATAGTTTTATTCTCCTTTTGACATATATCATCCTATTAGGCCTCCTAATTAATGCATATTTTATTCTCCTTTTGCCGTGTGTCACCTTATTATGTCTCCTAATTAATGTATGATACTTGTCAACTCCATTTCAAAATTCAAAATTTAAAATTTCCACTTTAATTACATTAAATTAATAACATTAGAATAAAAATAAACATAAAAATGATAAAAATGATATAAGTTCACATATTTATTTAAATCAATGATTAAAATTTATATAACTAAAAAACTCTTAATTAATAATTTATTTAAAATAATTAATTAATAATTTTGAGTTTTTACTATAAAAATTTAATTAATTTTGTAACCGTGGTTCCCACGGATTATAAACTAGTTTTCAATAAATACAGACATTATGTGCATTTAATCCTCAAGATCAAATTATATGAATTGAAACACAGTTAATTAAACAAACTCTCTGATTAAAAGAAAAATAGCTCAAAACCTTTGTGTTACAATCTTAATAACCCTAACACAGCTAAAGAGATTATATAGACAATTGATACCGACTTGTACAATTGATTTAGGAAACTTTAGCTTAGACCAACTTGCCATAAACCAAATTACTTGTTCAACAAGTGTTTGGATCCCACGACTTTAGGATTCTAACAATCACCTCTGAATTTCTAAGTCCTTTTAGAGACATCTTCGATCCTAATCAAGCTTTTCATCTCGTTGAACTTAGTTCGAGCTAGTGATTTGGTACGAATGTTAGCCTTTCGTTCTTCACCGGGAATGTACTCCGCCTCAAGTTGTTCGTTTTCAACACAATTACGAATGAAGTGAGACCTCATCTGAATGTGTTTACTCCTTCCAACAATCACCCCCGAATCTCTAAATCCTTCTAGAGACATCTTCGATCCCGATCAACCTCTACATCTCCTTGAAATTAGTTCGAGCTAGTAGTTTGATAAGAATGTCCGCCTTTTGTTTTTCACTGGAAATGTACTCTACCTTTACTTATTCATTTTCAACACAATTACGAATGAAGTGAAACCTCGTGTTAATGTGTTTACTCCTTCCATGAAAAATGTGATTCTTCGTTACTTCGATAGCCAACTTGTTATCAACTCTTAGAACCACTTTCTCTTGCGTTTTGTTCATGATTTCTCCACGCAAATCTTGAGTCCATATTGCTTGACATGCAGTCTCCGTGGCCACCATGAATTCCGCCTCACAAGATGATAACGCAACGGTATCTTGCTTTTTCAAACACCATGTTATTAGAGATGACCCCTAGTAGAAAATGTGACCGGTTATGCTTTTCTTTAGTTTTTCTAAAAACAGTTGTTATCCAAGAAAATCCCATATTTTCTTATAAGAAAAGTCTAGTTGTCTAATGTTATACAGTTTGGTTATGAACAGTTAAGTTATCTCAGGAAAAACCCTTATTTTCTTAAAAGTTGGTTATCGATCCGAAATGCAGTGTACAAGTATCTACCATACTTAAAATGTTTATGTAAAGTTTCCTGAACATCTGGTTATCCTTGGAAAGTACATTAGTTTTAACACGTATATAAAACTAATAAGTAAGAAGAAAATTATTCATAATCTATGTTGCGAGTTCCATAACCATACAATAGACTAGATAAGGCTCGGAACGGGGCCAATATCATTTTATGACTATTGTCACCCTTGGACCTTTCGGTCTGACTGTAGCTAGCAGCCAGGTGCGGGGTTGTCAATCTCGTATAGATCTATAAACTCAAGTCACGCTCTCCCTCTAGGAGATTCTGGTTACAGGGGTAGTCCTACACTCTCGTAACTAGGGGGAGTGTTTGTAACGCCCGCAGATCCGGGCTAGTCAATTTTGAGGCAATAAGTGTCGAAAACGAATTTTCGGCAAAAGATTATTTATAATAAAAAGTCTTAACCAAGTTGTATAATATGTCTCAAGGTTTCCTACATATAAAGAACGCCGAAATCCGAGTTATAACGAAGAAGTTATGGCTCGTCGAAGTTTTACGGCAGAACCGACACGACACCGGGAAGCGTAAATAGTAAATTTAGTATGGAGCGACTTTTAGCCTTAGAAATATAAACGAAAGTTGTAGTATTTGTTAAACCGAGAACATACAAAAAAAAGAACGCCCAAATCTGACTTCGTATGAGGAAGTTATAATTTTTCTAAGATTCAGCTTAGCAGTGCACGGCCCGAAACTCGAATTTTAGTTCGAGCGGTTTTTAGTTTACGCGACCTAAATGAGAGTTGAAGATCTCATTAATAGGAACTCAATGGTAAAAATATAGACGAAAACGGAGTCCGTATGAAGGAGTTACGAATTCTTCGCGGTCATTTAACAGTCTAAACGCCTCCTACTGTTAAATTTGAGATCGGTCGAGAATTAGCCGACAGAGTCTAAATGAAAGTTGTAGATCTTGTTTTTACCTATGCATGGAAAAAAATAACGTCGAAAACAGAGCTCGTATGCGAAAGTTACGGGGTTTAGAAGTCGGCAGGGTGCTGTTGCAAAAGGGGTGACGTGGCTGAATATGGGCCAAGGCTTTCTCCCCAAGGAAAGCCATCAGATGATGACACGTGGCACTGACTCGGCGAGTCCGTCAGGAATTCACCCTATAAATAGAGGTGTCGGGCATTCACTTCTCTTCACACCTCCCAAACTCACTTTCTCTCTCTAGTTTCTCTCTCTAGCCTCCCAAACCCCCCCCCCTAAAGCCTAGGTAAACCCCCTAGCACCCGAAGGAAACCCCGAGGCTCCCGGATTCCCGAGAAAAAGGGTCTTTCGGCTCGGAAATGCTGCTCCAGCGAAGCCCGGTTTTCGAGAAAACCCGCTATAAGTGAGCTACGCCTAACTTATCTTTAGTATAGCTTATGTTTTAATATAGTAATGTTATTAGGACCTTATAATAAGTATTTGGACTATTATTATGAGTTATATTGAGTGTTATTTAACGCTTATATAATAATAATAATAATAATAATAATAATAATAATAATAATAGTTGGACTATTAATTAGTCGCGGTTAACGTCAGATTAAACCCTAGTCATATTGATACTAGGTTTTGTCGAGGAAATTGTCTTAAGAGTAACGAAGTGTTGTCCGAGTGCCGACTCACCACCTAATCAGGTGAGTGCATAGTTACTTTCAGCTTACACATAGATTTGAAGTATTTTATATAAAATACGTGCTATGTGTGCATATTATCTGAATACTTGTTATCTATGCTGGGTGAACGATTTTATACACGTTTTAAATGATTTAAACTGTATATGTATTTTATATCTACGAAAATGTTGGGATAAGACATGGGTAGATGTAATAGATGAAATATGAGTTGGATGATGAGTTGAGACGTGAAATAGACCGTGAGGTGAGGGTGAGAGGTGGACGATGTGAGAAGCCTTTTTCCCAAATGATGGCCCCGTCATTCAGCAGAGTATGGATGACAACCACGGACTATTCTAGACAGTCCAGTGGAACACTAGCAAGCTCGCAACCTATAGGTGTTGTGAACGACGTGTTCACCGGTGTACTCTAAAAACCCATTGATATGTATTGCGAGTGGACTCTCGAAAACGATATTGTCAATCAAACCCGGCAGATGCTCCTAAAGGACTCTACCGGCAGAAGCGCCTAATAGAGAACCTCATAACCCCGGCAGATGCGCCTAAAGGACTATTTCGGTAGATGCACCCCATAGAGAATGTCACAATTTTGGTAGTTGAGCCCTAGTGACAGAACTAGCAGATTGTGCTTGACAGATGTGTCATTTACAACAATGGAATTCGTACCTATTCCTTAGGATACTCCTTAGGAATAAATGAACAAGGAATAGTTGATTCTTAGGGTAGATCCTTAAGAATAAAGAAGATAATGGGGATGGGTAATTGGGTTGATTGTTTAATTGTTTAAACATAATAATTATATTATTGTGGGTTGAAAACCCTATGTACTCACCAGGTTTCCTAACCTGACCCACTCAGTTTACTTATATCACAGGTGTCGATATGAAGTGACATCACACTGAGAGATTAAAGAAATGTAGATCACCAGTGTAAATAAATGTAAGTTCCAATTATGCTTATGTTCCGGTATTGACAATGACATCCCAAACGTTTTAAAATGAATAAAATACGTTTCTACGAAAATGTTTTGATAACGTATTTATCATATTTTTCTGGGAACAAATTCCGCAACATTTTTATAAAGAAGTACTCTGATTTTTTATAAAGCATAAACAAAATCGGTCTTTTCTGGCCGTGAAAATGGGGATGTCACAGTGTTACCAAGGACGTGTCTCCAATCTTAAGATTAATAAATTTTAAAAGTAGTCCTTCACTCTCGAATCTAAGGGGAGTGTTACCAAGGACATTTAAAAAGTAATAATATGGAAAACTCTGTTTATTAATCATTCACTCTCGTAACTAAGGGGAGTGTTATTAAGGATGGGTCTAAAGTGCTGAAGTCCTTCACTCTCATATCTAGGGGGAGTGTTACCAAGGACGTTTCAAAAGTTCTAAGCTAATGCTTTTAACAGTGATAATGTGAAAAACTTATTTGTGAAGATAAAATACAACATTTTATAATGGGTTTCACAAACAGTTCGAAAACTAACTCTGCAAGTTAAACAGTAGGTTAATACGATTTTCCAATGTTGAAAGCATACAAAATATGAAACATTTCCAATAAAATCATAAGTTTGAGTACAAGATTTCCTTTTACTTTTGCTTGTATTCCCCCCTGAAAACATTGAAAACACAGAAAGAGGTGTAGGGGTATGAACTCACCAGACGAGAAATGTGTCGGTTGGATGCTAAGTGTCAGATCGGGGCTTGAGTATACGCGAGGTTCCTATGTAATATGAAGAGATACATAATTGTATCTAATTAGACTTTGAACTACCAAATAAGTAAGAAAATACACTCTAAGACGCGAAAACACTCTATTTCAAGTGTTAGGAGTGATCCGGGTAACATCTAAGCGTGTGTATAGCCTAAATAAGGAGTTTACTCTTCAAGAGTAAGCCCTTAGGAGTGTTTACGGTCCAAAGACCATTTCCCCATGAGTTTACAGCCGTAAACTCATGGGTGGTGTGCTTTTGGATGTTTAAAGGTCTTACAATGCAAAAAGGAAGGTTCTAGGGTTGATTCCATGGCTTAGGAAGTGATCAGGACATGAATTGACCTTGGAAAAGGAGTTTACGGTTCTTGAATGGCACTTGGGGATTTTACTACTGAAAACACATGAGTTTACGGTAGTAAACTCATGTTTGTCCATGAATCATGAGCTTTGGTGGTTGTAGGTTAAGCATATAAGGTTCTAGACCCAAATCTAAGTCCTATAAGGTGTTAAGGGCACTTAAACACCCCATTGAAGGTGTTTACGGTTTTGGGAGACCTTCCCAAACTGTAAACTCAAGTGTGACACATTTTTATATGTTTTGGTACATCTCATGAAGGAATATAAGGTTCTAGACACTCATGGAAGCTTTTGGAGGTGTTTAAGGGGCAATTTAACACCTTAAAAGGTGTTTATGGTCTTTGAAGATGTGTTTACGGTCCAAGAATGTTCTTGGGTTGTAAAATCATGTTTACTACCCAAATCATGTGATTTTGGTGTTCAAATCTCGAACATGCAAGTCCTTAAGCCATATCTAAGCACTAGAAGGGACTTGGAAGGGTTTTGGGGCTTCAAAACCCCTTTAAGGGAGTTTACGGTTTTGGGAGATGTTCCCAAACTGTAAACACAACTTTTTGATGGTTTTGGGTAGTTTAAACATAGATTTGCATGCTAAACAAGCTTAGAAACATGCTAGAATAAATTTCTTACCACTTTGAAGCTTGAAAGAGGTGTACTTGGCTCAAATTCGAGTTTTAGAGAGAGACTAGAGAGAGAAAGTTGTGAGAGTGGGTAAAAGTCTTCAAAGATGACCACTCAACCTTTATATAGGGGTTGGGTTTGAGACCCGGTGGAAATCTACCCGATACCGACGTTAAACGGCGTTTAAAAAATTTTCCCGATTAATTTGCCATAATTTCGACTTAGCCATAACTAAAATTTTCCAAATAAATAATGAGGGTATTTTTACGCGTTTCTAATGGGTTTGGACACTCATGAGGTCATAATAAAAGTCCCACTTTAATTAATTTAAACCAAAAGCTAACGGAAAATTGGAATACGAACGGTTTTATTAACGGGAACGGTTTATAGTGACGGAATAATTTACGAGTTGTCACATTAAAAATAAGTAAGACAACACACTCCAAGATGCGAAAACACTCTATTTCAAGTGTTAGGAGTGATTCGGGTAGCATCTAAGGGTGTGTATGGCCTAAATAAGGAGTTTACTCTTCAAGAGTAAGCCCTTAGGAGTGTTTACGGTCCAAAGACCATGTCCCCATGAGTTTACGGCCGTAAACTCATGGGTGGTGTGCTTTTGGATGTTTAAAGGACTTACAATGCACAAAGGAAGGTTCTAGGGTTGATTCCATGGCTTAGGAAGTGATCGGGACTTGAATTGACCTTGGAAAAGGAGTTTACGGTTCTTGAATGGCAGTTGGGGAGTTTAATATCGTAAACACATGAGTTTACGACAGTAAACTCATGTTTTTCCATGAATCATGTGCTTTGGTGGTTGTAGGTTAAGCACATAAGGTTCTAAACCCAAATCTAAGTCATATAAGGTGTTAAACTGCCCCTTAAACACCTCCAAAAGCTTCCATGAGTGTCTAGAACCTTATATTCCTTCATGAGATGCACCAAAACATATACAAATGTGTCACACGATGAGACCCTCGTGATCCCTCTAGATGAGATCGAGATCAACGAAAACCTGAACTTTGTGGAAGAACCAATCGAAACCATGGATCAAGAGATCAAGCGTATGAAACAAAGTCGCATCCCGATAGTGAAGGTTCGTTGGAATGCCAAGCGGGGACCCGAATTCACTTGGGAGCGCGAAGACTCGATGAAACAGAAATATCCGCATTTATTTCCAAATCCATGATTTGTATCTTAATTTTAAATTTCAGGACGAAATTTTCTCTAACGGGGGGGGGGGGGGGGGATAATATGACAACTCGTAAATTATTCGGTCACTATAAAACCGTTCGTATTCCAATTTTTCCGTTAGCTTATGGTTTAAATTAATTAAAGTGGGACTTTTATTATGACCTCATGAGTGTCCAAACCCATTACAAACGCGTAACAATACCCTCGTTATTTATTTGGAAAATTTTAGTTACGGCTAAGTCGTAATCACGGCAAATTAATCGGGTAAAATTTTTAAACCCCGTTTAACGTCGGTATCGGGTAGATTTCCACAGGGTCTCAAACCCAACCCCTATATAAAGGTTGAGTGGTCATCTTTGAAGACTTTTACCCACTCTCACAACTTTCTCTCTCTACTCTCTTTCTAACACTCGAATTTGAGCCTAGAACACCTCTTTCAAGCTTCAAAGTGGTAAGAAATCTATTCTAGCATGTTTCTAAGCTTGTTTAGCATGCAAATCTATGTTTAAACTACCCAAAACCATCAAAAACTTGTATTTACGGTTTGGGAACATCTCCCAAAACCGTAAACTCCCTTAAAGGGGTTTTGAAGCCCCAAAACCCTTCCAAGTCCCTTCTAGTGCTTAGATATGGCGTAAGGACTTGCATGTTCGAGATTTGAACACCAAAATCACATGATTTGGGTAGTAAACATGAGTTTATGGCCCAAGAACATTCTTGGACCGTAAACACATCTTCAAAGACCATAAACACCTTTTAAGATGTTAAATTGCCCCTTAAACACCTCCAAAAGCTTCCATGAGTGTCTAGAACCTTATATTCCTTCATGAGATGCATCAAAACATATACAAATGTGTCACACTTGATTTTACGGTTTGGGAAGGTCTCCCAAAACCGTAAACACCTTCAATGGGGTGTTTAAGTGCCCTTAACACCTTATAGGACTTAGATTTGGGTTTAGAACCTTATATGCTTAACCTACAACCACCAAAGCTCATGATTCATGGACAAACATGAGTTTACTGCCGTAAACTCAGGTGTTTATGGTATTAAACTCCCCATGTGCCATTCAAGAACCGTAAACTCCTTTTCCAAGGTCAATTCAAGTCCCGATCACTTCCTAAGCCATAGAATCAACCTTAGAAACTTCCTTTGTGCATTGTAAGACCTTTAAACATCCAAAACCACACCACCCATGAGTTTACAGCCGTACACTCATGGGTACATGGTCTTTGGACCGTAAACACTCCTAAGGGATTACTCTTGAAGAGTAAACTCCTTATTTTGGCCATACATACCCTTAGATGCTACCCGGATCACTCCTAACACTTGAAATAGAGTGTTTTCGCGTCTTGGAGTGTTTGTCTTACTTATTTGGAAGTTCAAAGTCTAATTAGATACAATTATGTATCTCTTCATATTACATAGGAACCTCGCGTGTACTCAAGCCCCGATCTGACACTTAGCATCCAACCGACACATTTCTCGTTTGGTGAGTTCATACCCCTACACCTCTTTCTGTGTTTTCAATGTTTTCAGGGGGGGAATACAAGCAAAAGTACAAGGAAATATTATACTCAAACTTATGATTTTATTGGAAATGTTTCATATTTCGTATGCTTTCAACATTGGAAAATCGTATTAACCTACTGTTTAACTTGCAGAGATAGTTTTCGAACTGTTTGTGAAACCCATTATAAAATGTTGTATTTTATCTTCACAAATAAGTTTTTCACATTATCACTGTTAAAAGCATTAGCTTAGAACTTTTGGAACGTCCTTGGTAACACTCCCCTAGATACGAGAGTGAAGGACATAAACACTTTAGACCCGTCCTTAATAACACTCCCCTTAGTTACGAGAGTGAATGATTAATAAACAGAGTTTTCCATATTATTACTTTTTAAATGTTCTTGGTAACACTCCCCCTAGATTCGAGAGTGAAGGACTACTTTTAAAATTTATTAATGTTAAGATTGGAGACACGTCCTTGGTAACACTCCCCCTAGTTACGAGAGTGTAGGACTACCCCTGTAACCAGAATCTCCTAGAGGGAGAGCGTGACTTGAGTGTATAGATCTATACGGGATTGACAACCCCGCACCTGGCTGCTAGCTATAGTCGGACCGAAAGGTCCAAGGGTGACAATAGTCATAAAATGATATTGCCCGTTCCGAGCCTTATCTAGTCTATTGTATGATTATGGAACTCGCAACTTAGATTATGAATACTTTTCTACTTACTTATTAGTTTTATATACGTGTTAAAACTAATGTACTTTCCAAGGATAACCAGATGTTCAGGAAACTTTACATAAACATTTTAAGTATGGTAGATACTTGTACACTGCATTCCGGATCGATAACCAACTTTTAGGAAAATAAGGGTTTTTCCTGGGATAACTTAACTGTTCATAACCAAACTATATAACATTAGACAACTAGACTTTTCTTATAAAAAAATATGGGATTTTCTTGGATAACAACTGTTTTCAGAAAAACTAAAGGAAACTTGTTCTTTACCAGAAAACAAACCGCTTATGAACTCACCAGCTTTATGCTAATTTTCAAACTACTTGTATTCTCAGGTACGCATTAGACAGGTACCACATGATCTTTTGAAGAAGACGGAGCGTTTAGAAGTCACGTCTTAAATTTTGTTCATTTTGGGATGTATATATAAACATGTATAACTTTTTTTTCAAACAAATGTAAATACTTCTATGTAATGTAATGGTTGTGTTTACTACGCTTACTATGTACATTAGTTGTGATAATACATGACGTCCTCCGCCCCGAAACGTTTCCGCCATCGGTTTCGGGCTGTGACAGATTGGTATCAGAGCCCTTGTTTATAGTGAACTAGTATACCAAACCTTACATGGTATAAGACTATAAACACTAAAGGGGCCGAAGTGCTCTGAACTAAAAGTATACTTTAAAATATAAGTATTTTTCAAAAGTACACAAGTATACCTAACCGCCGGAATCCGTAACCTCGAGTAAAACAAAACATAAGTAATTAGGTGTTGTACACTGCGGTTAAACCTGGGCAGTTATGTAGTCGTGTCTAGGGTCAATATAGCCTGATCAACTATATTCATTCGAGACACGGCCAATATGTGCTTGGGAGTGATTGTGGTATGCAGCATGCCTAAAAATCACCTAATACCCAAACAACGAGTCATCGTCGCATCGAAACATAAAATACTATGGGAGTATTTTAGCCAAAGCTGAATATGTTGTAGAAATTCGTTCCGAGTATTGCTACTTGTTCCTTCTTTTGCGATAGTTTATCTGCTTTGATAACTCCTTCCTGTTTTATCTCTTAGTAGATCATTATTCCTGTCATAATGAGATATCTCTTGTTCCATATCTCTTGATTCAATTCAGAGGACTTATGATCCTCTCTCCTGGCTAATTATAGATCAAGATGCCTCCAAGGAAAAGACCTGGCTCAAAGAACAACATTCCTCCTCCACCACCACCTCCTCCTCAATTTGATCATGTGATGTTCCAGGCAGCTGTTACTGCCGCAGTGGCAGCCGCCATGTCTCAAGTGAATCCCGATGGCTCCGGTGGTTCAGGAGGTGGTACCCAATCCCAAAACCAGGAAGGTAACCAGGGTCACCGGAAGGAGTGTTCCTATAAAGACTTTATGAACGCGAAACCTACATCTTTCGATGGCACTGGAGGTGTCATTTCCATAACTCGGTGGTTCGAGAAAACCGAATCTATTTTCAAAATCTGTGCCTGTTCCGAGTCTGATAAGGTGAAGTTCGTCGCCTGCACCTTCACCGATAAAGCTCTGACTTGGTGGAACGACCGAGTCAAATCCCTAACCCTACCTGTAGCCAATGCTATGGGTTGGGAAGTCATGAAGGAGCTTTTACTTGCGGAGTACTGCCCTCGGGGCGAAATACAGAAGCTAGAGCATGAACTCTAGAACCTGAAGATGAAGGGTTCCGATATCGTCGCATACACTTCAAGATTTGACGATTTGGTGCTACTTTGTCCGGGAATGGTTACCCCGGAGAGTAAAAAGATTGAGAGGTTCATCTGGGGGTTGACCCAGCCAACCAAGGGGAACGTTTTAGCTTCAAAGCCAGATACCTAAGACAGAGCCAAATGCTTAGCACAAACTTTGATTGACCATAGTGATGACCTTGAGGAGGCGGCCACCACTCCTGAACCGACAAAGAGGAGTAGTGAGAAAAGGAATTTTTGGAAGAAGAAGAAGAGTCAGCCTTCTCAGGAATCCTCGAAGTAGCAGCAAACGGTGGCAGTTCGCGCTGCTACTGCCCCTGCTGCTGTTTCTGCCATCGGGTCCACAGCTCAATCTCCTATCAGTAGGTATGTTGGTACCCTCCCCATGTGTAACAAGTGCAACTATCATCACCTCACTTCCATCCCATGTCGAGAAGTGAATTGCAAGAACTGTGGCAAAAAGGGCCACACTGCGAAAAACTGCAAGACACCAACCCAATCAACAACTCAAACTTCCGGAGCGGGTGTTGGTCAGGCCTGCTACGGATGTGGTGAAGTCGGGCATTTTAAGAGGAACTGTCCCAAAGCAACAAAAACTGGTAACACTAGGAGAGTCCTAGCTTTAGGACGAGAGGAGGCAGTCGCTGATCCCACCGTTGTCTCGGGTACGTTCCTTCTCGACAACTCTTATGCTAGTATCCTTTTCGATTCTGGTGTTGAACGTAGTTTTGTTAGCCATTCATTCAAACGCCTTCTTAAACATAATCCCCAACCATTAACCAAAACCTTTACCGTCGAGATGGCTAATGATGAGAAAGAGAACGCCAACGATATATTCATAGGTTGTACCCTTACCCTGAACAATCATTCTTTTCCCATTGACCTAATGCCAGTTTCCATAAAGAGCTTTAATGTTATCATTGGCATGGATTGGTTGAGTCCCAATCATGCTGATATCTTTTGTTATGAAAAAGCCATCCGTCTTAATCTCCCCTATGTCCAGACTCTCATGATCTATGGCGATAAGCTCAGTTCCGATCTTCGCATCATTTCATGCATCAAGGCTCAAAAGCTTCTGCGAAAGGAGTGTCACGCATTCCTAGCTCATGTAATCAATGAGAAATAGGAAGTTAAAGACCTCGAGAGCATCCCCGAAGTCTATAACTTTCCTGATGTCTTTCTCGAAGAGCTTCCAGGAATTCCTCCCGAACGTCAAGTTGAGTTTCGCATCGACCTAATTCCTGGAGCTAATCCTGTAGCCAAGTCTCCGTATCGCTTAGCTCCAGCAGAAATGCAGGAGTTATCCAGTCAGCTTAATGAGCTGCTCGACAAAGGGTTCATCAGACCGAGCTCCTCACCCTGGGGAGCCCCAGTATTGTTTGTAAAGAAGAAAGATGGATCCTTCCGGATGTGCATCGACTACCGCGAGTTGAACAAATTGACTGTCAAAAACCGTTATCCTCTTCCTCGAATAGACAACCTTTTCGATCAACTTCAGGGAGCCAGTTACTTCTCGAAGATAGACCTCAGATCAGGGTACCATCAGCTTCGAGTCCACGAGAATGATGTTTCCAAGACAGCGTTCAGGACTCGATATAGACACTACGAGTTCGTAGTGATGCCCTTCGGTCTAACCAATGCATCGGCTGTATTCATGGACCTGATGAATCGGGTGTGTCCTTTTCTGGACAAGTTTGTCATTGTATTCATTGACGATATACTTGTCTATTCCAGAAGCGAAGAAGATCACAAACAACACTTGAGGTTAGTGTTGGAAACCCTTAGATCCGAAAAGTTGTATGCGAAATTCTCCAAATGCGAATTCTGGATTCGAAAAGTAGCCTTCCTTGGTCACGTGGTAAGCGAGGATGGTATACATGTGGACCCTTCCAAGATCAAAGCAATAGAGAATTGGTCGGCACCGAAGACACCCACAGAAATCCATCAATTCTTGGGTCTCGCCGGCTATTATTGGAGATTCATTTAGAATTTTTCCAGAATCGCCAAACCCTTAACTACTCTGACACAGAAAGGTGTACCCTTTTGTTGGAGTGAAAAACAAGAAACTGCATTCCAAACGTTAAAGCAAGCTTTGTGCAGCGCACCTATCCTGTCCCTGCCCGAAGGGACGGAGGACTTTGTTGTTTATTGCGATGCGTCCAATCAGGGTTTAGGCTGCATGCTTATGTAGAGAGGAAAAGTTATCGCTTATGCCTCGAGAAAGCTGAAGGCACACGAAGTTAACTACACGACTCATGACCTGGATTTAGGAGCAGTGGTCTTCGCACCGAAGATTTGGAGACATTATCTCTACGGAACTAAGTGCGCGATTTTCACTGACCATAAGAGCCTGCAGCACATATTCAATCAGAAAGACTTAAACATGAGGCAGCGGCGATGGGTAGAGCTACTCAGTGATTACGAGTGTGCAATCCGCTACCACCCCGGCAAGGCCAATGTAGTGGCGGATGCCCTTAGCCGAAAGGAAAGTTCAAGTTGCATGGTGAAGACACTGACGATGACTATCCATTCCCACTTATCTGCACAGATCCGAGAAGCCCATTTGGAAGCCCTAAAACCAGAGAACATGTCGAACAAAGCCTTGAGAGGAATGGATAAGAATCTTGAGATCAGAGGTGACGGAGTCTATTGTTTCATGAATCGGACCTGGACCCCAAAGTTCGGAGGATTTAGGGAGGTTGTCATGAACGAAGCTCACAGGACCAAATACTCTGTTCACCCGGGTTCGGACAAGATGTACCTGGACCTCAAAAAACAATACTGGTGGCCAAACATGAAAGCCGAGATCGCTACCTTCGTGGGTAAGTATCTGACTTGCACCAAGGTAAAAGTCGAGTATCAGAAGCCCTCGGGTCTGCTCCAGCAGCCCGAGATTCCTGAATGGAAGTGGGAGATGATTACCATGGATTTCATCACCAAGCTACCCAGATCTCCGAGTGGGTACGATACCATTTGGGTAATTGTCGATCGTTTGACAAAATCCGCTCACTTCATTCCGATCAAAGAATCATTCAAGATGGAAAGACTTACACGAACCTACATCCAAGATATAGTTCGACTGCACGGTGCGCCTGTGTCCATTATCTCCGACCGAGATAGCAGGTTTACCTCAAGGTTCTGGCAGTCCCTTCAGAAAGCTCTTGGAACTATGCTGGATATGAGTACAACTTATCATCCTCAGACAGATGGACAGATTGAGAGAACTATTCAGACCCTGGAAGACATGTTGAGAGCATGTGTCATCGATTTCGGGGTGTGACACCTGAGGTGCTTATCTTAGACCATATAGTGCTTTTGTAAGGCGATACCCTTTATGCTCGTTGCCTTTCTTTATATAGTCTTCTAGTTGTGATACGTAAATGGTTTCCTTCAGTTCTCCATGTAAGAGTGTCATTTTAACATCTAAGTGGTGAAGCTCCCACCCATGAGTAGCGGCTAAGGCTATAAGAAACCGGATAGTTTCGATCGAGCAATCGGAGCACATACTTCTTGGAAATCAATATTGGGTTGTTGCACATAACCTTTAGAAACAAACCTTCCCTTGTATTTATTAATGGTGTCGTCTACATTTTTCATCAATTTGAAAACCCACTTGAGTCCTATTTTCTTTACCCCCAAAGGCTTGTTCACGAGAGTCCAAGTATTATTCTTGTTTATCATATTGATTTCCGCATTCATGGATTTGACCCACTCCGGTTCTCTCTTCGTCTCTTCAACCGATATCGGCTTGTCATTGGTTGTTAGGAGAAGTTCTTCGAGATTATCAAGATCAATCTCATAATCTTGAAATCGTCTTGGAGGTACTATTGGTCTTGAGGACCTTTAGTTTGCATCTCCTTGTTGAACATGATTATTGACTGGACTTGGTTGTTCATTATCTTTAACTTCCGCTCCTTCTCCAATCTCATGATCTGATTCAATCGTTTCCATTGGTTCATTGTTTACTTTGTTTCCTTGATTGTTGTTAGCCTTGTCTTCTGGGTAGTCCCATGGTATTATAAATGAGTCTGGTTCTTCATTGTTGGTTCCTGCTTCTTTAATCCAATCCTACCCTTTGGTTTCAACAAAATAACGTCTCGAATCACGATTATTTTTTGTGTCTTCGGGTTAAATAACCGATAAGATTTTGTACCCGGTTCGGAACCAAAATGTACTAGTGTTCATGAGCTTGCATCCAGCTTCTTTAGATTTACCATTTCAACTTTTGAATGTGTTATACACCCAAATATACGAACATTTTCTAAATTCGGTTTTATTTTATACAACTTTTTGTATGGAGTTGTATCACCAAGGACTCTTGTGTAAACGTGATTGATTAGATTTATAGGGTGATCTACCACTTCTCCCCATAAGTAATTTGGAACATGCATTACTTTCATTATATTTGTGTCATATCCATTAGTGCTCGGTTTCTTCGTTCCACAGTTTCGTTTTTTTATGGAGAGTATGGAGCGGTAAGGTGGCATTTGACTCCGTTATGATCACAAAATGTACTAAACTCGAGAGAAGTAAAGTCACCTCATCGATCACTTCTAAAAACTTTCAATGACTTTATGATTTCATTCTCCGCCAAAGCTTTGAATGTTTTGAAGTGTGTAAACGCCTCACTCTTTTCTGTAATGAGATAAATCCACATATATCGTGAAAAGTCATCAATTAGTGTGAAAACATATTGATTTTGACCCTTGGTTTTCGGTGTGATCGGACTGCATAAATCACCATGAACTAATTCTAATGGTCATTTTGCTTTACATGTCATCATAGTCGGGAATGACTTTCGTTTTTGCTTGCCCACCAAGAAATATTCAAACAACTGATTCTCATGAGCAAATTGGGGTAACCCTTTAACTAGACCCTTCTTGAACATCTTTTTCATTGACTCGAAAATGATGTGCCCAAGTCTTGCATGTCATCACCACGTATCTTCACTTAGTCTTGAATGAAGGCAAATAGTTACTCTAATTTATAATTTTATTTTATAAAGGCGGTTTGGAGTTTTTTGTACCTTCACTAATAAGCAATTATCGGCATCGTACATGGTCAAGTAGTTGTCTTTCATTCAAATATCACATCTGGCTTCGGTTGCTTGTTCGAGACTAATAATATTGTTCTTGAAATCCGATATGTAGTAAATCTCTATCATCAGCCTTTGTTGACCATTCTTGCCTTGGAAAAGTATAGCACATTTTTCTTTGATTTTTACACAAAAATTATCTCCAAATTAACCCTCCCGGTTATGCCTTCATCGCGTTCGGAGAAAAATGACCGGTTACTTGTCATATGATTACTCGCCCCGTTATCCAAATACCACACATCGTTATCTTATGAGTTGTATCGAGACGGTATCACCTTTTATGCATTTAAAAATAAGGTCTCGTGTAAAAATATGGTCTTATCGGTGTCATTAACTTCGGTAAAATTACTTTCTTGTAATTTTTGGATTCGGTCCGGACATTGAGACGCGGAGTGGCCGGTTTATCGCACCGCTAAAAAATAATTTTGGATCGATCCTTCTTGGTTTTATTCTTATTTGGGTTATAATTGGAATTAGCCTAATCAAAATGGGCTTATTTCCTTGATTGGGCTCAACCTTGTGAGGCCCGATTAAATTGTTTCGGCCCATTTGATTAACTCGGACCATTTAACCCACCTTCCCCATTAAAACCTTTTGATCCTCTTCCTTGAGTTCTACAATTATTCGAACCACCACCACCACCACCGGACGACTTGTAAACAATACCTTCGACTAACCATCTCCACCATCTTCTTCCTCTCTAATTTGTTCTTCATACGCCTTAAGTCTTCCCACAACATCCTCAAAACCAATTGTTTTCAAGTCCAAGCTTGCTCCAAGGAAGCGACAATAACGATGAAAGTTCTTGGTACAAAATTTAGAAATTTCTTGACCATCTTGGGTTCTTCAATCAATTCACCAAGGGATGTTGCTTTAGATGCAATTCCAGCTAGTTTCTCTGTAAAAGAGTCGATCGATACCGAGTCATACATCCTCAATCGGTCGAATTCTGCCATCAAGGTTTGTAACCTTGCCTCCTTTACACGATCTACACCGACATATTGTTTTGATTTCTTTCCAGAGTTGTTTTGCAGTCTCCACATCTCCGATTTCCATGATTAAGTTTTCTGGTATTGCCTAATAGAGCAGCCACACTGCAAGGTAATCCTTCTCTTCGTTCTTCTGTATTCCTGGGTCAATTACACTCCATGCCTTATGAATTCTTAAGACAACCTTCATACGCAGGGACCAAACTATGTAATTTGTGGAATTGAGCATGGGACATTGAACAGAGGTCGATCCAATTTCCTTCACACATATCGGAATAGCTCCTATATCTCCGCCTGCATCTAACATGTAGACCTAGTTTGTCAACAGGTAAGAAATTCAATCTCATAGCTTCTTGAATCAAGCTCAGATAGCAGTTCAAGATCACATTATATGAATTGAAACACAATTAATCAAACAAACTCTTTGATTAGAATGAAAATAGATCAAAACCTTTGTGTTACAATCTTAATAACCCTAACATGGTTAAGAGATTATGTAGATAATTGATACCGACTTGTATAATTGAATTAGGAAACTTTAGTTTAGACCAACTTGCCATAAACCAATTTACTTGTTCAACAAGTGTTTGGATCTCATGGCTTTAAGATTCCAACAAATTCCAATAAATATATTAGGAGGGAATATCGCAGACATTCATAAGTATTATAATTTTTTAGTAGATTATTTTATAAGAATATCCATTAGCGAATATAATCCATTGCAATGTTGAATTAGAGGACGAATTGTTAGATAAATATGTGAAACAATGCAAGTCGCAAGATAGTCGTTATTTTCTAGATAACATATCAACAATCCATCAAACTAGAAACATCATACTTTTTTTAAAAGTATAGTAATAATAGATATTCTGTATAAACCCATCGAATGAGCGTCATGCTCGTACTAGATAAGGAACTTCTAATATATTTTTTAGGCTATATTGAAAAGGTTATATGAACTATTTCTTCATTGCTCAATCTTATTTCATTTTAAATGATGAATTAATCCTTAATGCTCCTTGTTGACCTTCTTTTGAAATATTAAGAATTTCAACTTTTTGTCTTTTTTTGTTCGGAGATCATTATAAGTTGAATTATTTCCTTCTTTTACATTATCATTTATCTTAAATACATAGATTAATGGGGAGAAGTGAAGGCGGAGCACTAACCATTGATATCGATTTGACAATGACCTACGCATGTGTTGTTAAATAGAAATAGAATCAAATCAATATAATAACGATTGAAGAAAAATTAGAAAAACGCAAAGAATAAGATTGAAAATATCATTTCTGTATTTAAAGGCATAATCTTCAAACCCTTAAAAGGACCAAAATACATTGTCACTGTGACGGGACGAGTTTTTGACCAGAATGATGTTTTTTTAAAAAAAATATGTACCGAATAGGTATAGTTTTAAATGTATTTATCAAATAAATGTAGTTTTAAAATTTTGTATTTATTAAAAACTTTTAGATTTTCTTTTTAACTATTTTTACTGTTTTTTTAATAGTTTTTTTTGAGTTTTTTTTTGTAAGGTTTGGCTAATAATGTTTATCAATGCTTTAAAAACCGGTTTGAATCGGTCGGTCGAACCTGTTGGACCGGGAACCAGAAGAAGGAGCGGTTCAACTATCACCGGTTTTACATTGATTTCTGAACCAGATTGAACCGACCGGTTTTTAGAAAAAACCGGTTGAACCGGTCAAAATAAACCGGTTGAACATGTTAAACCGAATAAAAACACATGAAAAAGAACATTTACATAATAAACTTTGGTGATTTTTTTCAATTCTATTTAGTTTTCTCTAAATAAAAATATATGTTAAATGTTATAAATTGTTTTGATGTGTTTGTATTCATCAAAAACTATATTTCGTTTTGGTATTATACTTTATTTTCTTTTTGACGTATATGGATTGATATAAAACATTAAAACTTATGGTTATGTGTTATTTTAATTTATTTGGATTTCATCTACAACTTATTTTTATATGTATTTTTAATGTTTGAACTTGTAAACATCAACTTCATAATTTCTCTATGTATGTATGTGTAGAAAAATAGAAAAAAAAAAAACATGAAAAATATAGAAACCGGTTCACCCGGCGGTCGAACCGGTTGAACCGAGAACCGGTCATCATACCGGTTCAACTAAAAAACCGGTTTTAAAACATTGATGTTTATCGACTTTTTTTACGGATTAGAACCAACAATTTATTTAAATGTAAACCAACAATAATTTCTTAATTTAAACCAACAAACACCATCTTAAAACAAAACCAACAAATATCATCTTAAAATAAAAACCAAATCATAGGTATAATATTTTATGTATAAAACCAACGATCTATACTTACAACAAAAATAGGAATAGCTAGATTCGATAATCACTATCCGTAATATATATATATATATATATATATATATATATATATATATATATATATATATATATATATATATATATATATATATATATATATATATAAAAGGTCATATGTAAAGCAATCAACAAACAACATCAGCAATTTGTAAATTTTGTAAATTTTAATGATATAATCAGTAATATATATTTAGAAATCAAGCAAAACAACAATACATGTGAAAAAACATCACCAATCAAAAAAACAACATCAGACAAATACAGGAATCAAAAAACAATATGAGTAATATATAATAAAAACT
Source organism: Lactuca serriola (assembly GCF_051521515.1). Taxonomy (NCBI): domain Eukaryota; kingdom Viridiplantae; phylum Streptophyta; class Magnoliopsida; order Asterales; family Asteraceae; genus Lactuca; species Lactuca serriola. Next base: position 94,151,092 of record NC_136411.1, on the reverse strand, counting down.
CACACTAACATTTAGAAAATTAACCTATGCAAGCTCACTGTAAATTCGACAATAGCTTACAAATGTAGACAAAAAAGTTTAGAATTGTAAGTTAATCAATTGAAAATCTGGTAGAATGAAGATGAAATTTCAAAAATATGTATTCAATATACCTAAAAAAGGCATAAATTGAAGATGGAAGTAATATAATCGAAGCTGAGATAGAGTTCAAAATCAAACCTAAGATGGAATCGTTGGCTGGAGTCGTCGGACTGAGGTGGAGTCGCCGTCTTCTGGTGTGGCTAGAGATGGAGTGGTCGGCTCGAATTGTTGTCGGAGATGGAAAACGATGGTGTGGTTCGAACCTTTTTCCCGTTGTGGATTGCGTCGTTGAGTGTGTGTGGGCGGAGGTGGAGTGGCCGGCTGGAGCACTAGTCGGAGTGGAGGTGCGGTCGGATAGACGATGTCGTCGTTTGTATCTTTTTCCCTTTTGTTTGTGTCGTCCAATAAAAAGGAGAATCAGAGAGTAAGGGCTTAGCGCACAGTTGTAATTTTTTTTTACTAAATGGCTAAACTCCCTTGTTTGGTAAATACTTTGAAAACCACACTTATACAGTAATTACTTTTTTCAAACACTCGTGCTGTCAAAAATTTAGGGGCGTGCACAGTGCGGTTTGGTGCGGATTACAGTCAAAACCGCAAACCGCACAACATAATGCGGTTTATGAAAAATCAAAACCGCAAACCACACCTCAAAAGTCATAAGCAGCATTATGTGGTGCGGTTTAAAGTGGTGCGGTGCGGTACGGTGTAGTTTGTGCGGTTTAGAAATTTCAAAAAAAACATCTTTTTATTTGATTTCACTTCATCGTTAAGATTCAAACATAAAACTAATAAAGAAACGTAATTTAAATATAAACAGAATCAAGAAACAATAATCGAATATGAAAAATAGTAAATTTGAAACCATTAAATTTTAAAAAAAAAACTTCCACACTAGTCGGTTATAAACTACCTTGGAAGCAATGTAATTCTCAATTCTTATGACATATTTGATTAAAAAGGGTCATACTTAACAAAATATACTTCATTTAACTAGAAAACTAACGCAATCTAATATGAAAATAGGAGTAGAACTTATTACGATAGTATGTTACACATGTGTGTATATATATATATATATATATATATATATATATATATATATATATATATATATATATATATATATATATATATATATATATATTGGTTCAAATGAGAACCATAAAAGATTAAGAACCCTCATTTTATAAGTAAATATTTTTTTTTTGTGAATTTGTCTAAATATGTTAAAATCTCAATTTTTGTCTTTTTTGTAAGAAAAGGGTAAAATCGTAAAAAAAAATCTAGTCTAACATTTTCATTCATATTTTAACATAAAAATTATATGAAATACAAATTTATACATTTCATTTACAGTTTAATATATAAAATTCACAAATTAATACAATCAATCTTTAAATATTATTAAAAAAGAACCTTTAATTCTAAACTGAATAAATCAGGATCATTGATTGCATTTCAATCATATATTTTCCACCTTTAGATTATTTGATGACATCATCTTTGTCAACCCATTTATTTTTGTCAATAGATTTTATAGAGTGTATATTACGCTTTTATTTAAAATTCCATTAATGACACTTAAATCTCACCAAAAATAAAATAAATTAAATTAAAATTTTTATTAATGACAATTAAATATCACCAAAAATAAAATGAATTAAATTAGGAATTCTATTAATGACAATTAAATCTCATAAAAAATAAAATACAAAAAATACTCCGCCTCCTTCAATTCTTTACATAATATATCTAACCTAAGTTTTGTAGTGGAGAAGAAAATGGGGAAAGACATGTTGTTTTGATTTTTACTTAACGATTTAGATTTATAGTCAAACAACTGGAATTATAAATACATCAAATAAAGGTAAGAAAATAAGTAACTCAAATTCCACTTGACAACTTTTTAGTCATCTTATATATGCTTATTTATTGATAACTAATATTTGTAATATTTATCGATATTTATGCTAAAGTTGTGACAAAATGAAAATGATTGTTACTCAAGTTGCTTGATTTTTTTTAGATTTCCTGTAGGTCAAAATTGGAGTTGACGAACAACAGAAATGGTCGAATTCATCTGGGTTCTTGTGAACGTAAGTAAAATATATTTTGATTTTTATGTTATGAGGGTGTCAAATTTTGTGGTTTGAAAATTAATTGTCACAGTTGTGTTATTTAGAAATTTGAATCGGATCTTTCTATGGGATTCCCCATTTTTTTCATACTTTTGACGAAATGTTCAATAAGTTGAGCAATCAAATTATAAACGATAGACTCATACACAATGTATGTCATATCCTTTGCTTTTGGTTGTTAAAATCACAAATTTGTTTTTTTTTCGGTTTTTTTTTTTTTTTTTGATGTGTTAGGATTTGAGACCTTGATTTAGATACTTGAAAATTTTGTTTGGTCTACCTGTCTACTACCTGTTCGATGAAATGCTTAAGGGAACAATATTAGGATAAACTTGCGTCCCAGTTTAAATTACTTTAAAAATATATTGGTTTAAATTACTTAAAAAATATACTTGTCGATTTTTGTTATCCTTCACGGTTTAAATTTGTATGTTTCTCCTTAAAGTTTCATGTTTCATCCCTAATAGTTCTTTGTTTATGTTTTAGTTATAATGCCTTCTTTGACCCTTGATCATATTGGTTAGTTTCTCATACTAAGTTTTATTTGAAAATTATATTTAATTGCAAATTATTACACTATCTAATACCCCAGTAATCGCTAATATTTGTATAAGATGGTGACAATTATTATTTTTACTGCAACTTCTCTTCATATTGATTATCGGATGTGGTTTGAGTTATGGAATGCTGCGACTGAGAGGATTCCACATTGTGGGGCGTTGGAATTCATTACAGAAGGAGACATGATTTATATACCTTATTGGGTAATGTTGGAAACGTTTAATTCTTGCTCATGTAGATCGATAAATATTTTACAATATGTTCTTTTAACCTTGTATTATTAGGACATTTGCTGAAAAAAAAAATTGCTTTTAATATTAAACTTTGAAAAAAAAAAAGTTCATATATAGCATCATACTCTTAAAAAATGACTTTTTTTTATTATTTTTAGTTGATATGAAAAGTTATATTTTTTGTATATTGAAGCTCATTTAAACGATTGTTTTCTGGAAAAAAATATCATTAATAACATTAAACTTTGCAAAAAAGTTCATTAATAGCATCGTACTTTCAAAAAATGACTTTTCCGTATTCTTTTTGGCTAATCTAGAAAAAAAATTATTTTTTTCTACATTAGAGCTAATTAATAGGATTTTTTTGAAAACATTTTATTAATGGAAAATACACTTTCACTTTCTTTCGTGTAATAGACCATTATTGTAAGAAAAACATTTCAAATATGGACCATTTGTGTACTTTTGTTCACATGTGAACCATTTATGTAGTATATATAATCGCTAATCGGACCTCAACCGATGAGATTTATTGCTAATCGGTCACTATAATCGGGTTTGGTCAATACAGGTCAAAGTCGGAATTAATCGGACCTAATCGGGCCTAATCGGACATAATCGGACCTAATCGGGAAGTCGGACCTAATCGGCCCTAATCGCACCTAATCGGACCTAATCGTCGATTAATCACTTTTTTTGTAGGATTAAAATTAGATTTACAAATTTTTGAATAATTTTCTTAATAATTAATGGTCCCCGATTAATCTCCCGATTAATCCCCGCCTAGCCGATTAATCCCTAATCGCTAGTCCACTGATTAACGGCCGATTAGCGATTTCTGCAACCATGATATATATATATATATATATATATATATATATATATATATATATATATATATATATATATATATATATATATATATATATATGTAACAGCCCGGATTTCCAAGTATCTTTTATTCATATATTTTGGTGTTTTGTGAGGGGACTCGGTGAGTTAGATCTCAAACTCGCCGAGTAGGATCGCGGTTCTGGACGCGGGTTCGCGCCTGGACTCGGCAAGTCCAAGGAATGGACTCAGCGAGTCCGCTCTATTTAATGAAACCCTAATTTCCCGGTCCTAAGCCCTATTTAAAGGACCTTATGGCCCTTCATTGTGGCTTCCTTGACCTTGAGAGCACCAAAACAGCTGAGAGTTCTTGTGAGTGAGATAAGAGGCCATTATTCACCAATTTTGTGTGTGTTTGTAAGAAAGGAAGGGGAAAGTCAAGCTAGAAGAGTTGGGGAGCTTGGATCTACTTCCATTTCGTCAGAGGAAGCTTCTTGAGGTATCATTCAGAGCTTATTCTCGTGTTTTTGTTGATATGGTCAAATCTAGGGTTTCTTCATGCCTTGTTTGCCTTGTCTTTGGAGTGTGCGAGGTCCCATGGGGATATGGTACCTAGATCTAGACCTTAGTAGGTCCAGAGAGTCCCAAATGCCATGCTTTATGTCCTTCCTTTTGGGTTGGAGACTTAGGTTGCCATTTTAGAGGTCATTTCTTCAAAAGAAGCCTTGTAGGCGTTGCATGGTAGCCAAGACTGTGACTTTACGTGATGAATGTGCTTAGGAGGGCCAGATCTATGAGTTGATGGAGCGGATCTGACCTCAGAAGCGAGATTGAGTTGATGCATGGCGTGGACTCGCCGAGTCCGAAGAACAGACTCGGCGAGTAGCATGAAGATTGTCCTTGACCACTCAGTGAGTGGTCTTGCCGAGTTAAGGGTTGACTCAGTGAGTCAGGGAGAGTTAGAGAGGGTTGACAGGTGGACTGAGTCGAGCTGGAACTCGCCGAGTTGTTCTTGAGACTCGGCGAGTTGAGTCGTGGTGGCCTCGCGATTCATGCCAGGTGGGACTCGTCGAGTTGGGGGTGTACTCGACGTGTCAGGAGAGGATCCTAAAGAGTTAGTGACCACGTATAGACTCGCCAAGTCGCCCTAGTGCACTCGCCAAGTCCGGTCAAAGTTGACCGTTGACTGTTGACCAGTGTTGACGTGATAGGGGTAGTCAACCTTAGTGGTAAAAGTGTTACTTAGAGATATATGATGTTACAGGAGGATAATAGCTTAGAGGACCGAGCACGAGTGATTTCCAGGATTCGCGAGTTATCGAGATATACGAGGTGAGTCTTCTCACTATACTTTACCTTGAGTAGGTAATCAGAGTTATGTGATAGAGTATTTGTATGCTATATGTATGTTATGTGTTCTACTGCATTATTTCTATGTGATTTATGTTGTGCATGTTTACAGAGTTGGAACCGGAAGGTTCCCAGAGATAGAACCAGTGGGTTCACAGAGTAGGGTCTACGGACCCACAGAGTTATAGCCTCGAGTGGCTAATATGTGTTATGTGTGGTATTTTGGGGAACTCACTAAGCTTTGTGCTTACAGTGTTAGTGTTGTTTGTTTCAGGTACTAGTGATGACCGTGGGAAGGCGCCGGCTTGATCTGTACACACGCATGGGATTTTTATGATATGCGATCTTGGGATTTTGTATGATATGGATTAGAGTTTTAAACTTGATGTTTTATGAAAATTAAATGAAAATGTTTTTATATTTTGCGAAAAATTATTTTGAAATTCATGGTGTTACAATTTGGTATCAGAGCCTTGGTTTGAGAGATTCGAGTACACCTTCGGGCGTATTTGAACTCAAACTGAGGATTTGAGAAGTATTTTCAAAAAGAGTAAAAGATTTTGAAAAAACACAAAGCAGAGTGTGTGTACGATCGGCCCGCGCCCGAACGGTGATTTCCCAAAATACCCTCATGTTATGTGATATTGATATTGATATGATGTATTCGCATGCTAGAGTAGGCTAGGTATTCCTATTAGGACTAGAGTGGCCTGATTTGTGATGCCTTAGCCTAGGAAGGGGTGAGCTGCTATGAGATGCTTGAGAGTGAGTAGGTAGCAGCGAGGGGTTATGAGAGATCTATTAGAGAGTAGCCTATGCATGATAGAGTACTTGGAATTTGGGATCCGAAGAGGAGGACTTGGGGTGTATTCTGATACGGTGCGGACAGTAGTATTGGGCCCGTACTACTGAAAGCACCGGAGAGGTGTACAGCCCAAGTAAGAATCTTTGGAATACCAAGGATCAAGGAGGGATGAGTTTTCGAGTGTGAGTATGCTCGAATGGAATCTAATTTATCGTATGTTCTATTTCAGAGGTAGATCATGGTGAGGACACGTTTGATTCTTGAGAGCAGTGATACCAGTGATGAGGAGATCCGCCGGATCATCCACGAGGAGGTGGCTGCGGCCATCAGGGCAGAGATACCAGAGATGTTCGGGTCTATTAAGACCACGCTGATTGAGACCTTTGACGAGCGTTATGTCGCTCTTTCTAAGGCTGCTGTTGCAGCGGCCACCGCAGCTATTGCTGCCGCAAGGCCGCAAGGTGGTGATGCGTTGTTGTTCCGGGAGTTCAGCAACACAAAACCACCAGAGTTTGATGGGACCCAGGACCCGGTGGCAGCTATGAGGTGGATTTCTGACATAGAGGGGTGTTTCTTCACTTGCTCATCTCATGAGCATTTGAAGGTTCGGTTCGCGCTGAACCAGCTTCGCTTGGGAGCGAAGGACTGGTGGAAGTTTGTGACGGCGCACTTTACGCCTACCAAGCTTGCGGCAATGACCTGGGAGAGGTTCACTGCCATGTTTCGAGATGAGTACGTTCCCCAGGTGGAGAGGGAGCATTTAGCCCAGGAGTTTCTAACCCTCAAGCAGGGTACTGAGTCGATTACAGCGATTACCAGGATGTTCCATGAGAGGGCGATGTTCTGCCCTGAGCACGTGTCCACCGAGCAGGCACGTATGAGCCGATATCTGAGTATCTTGAGGCGAGACATTCGGGAGTTCGCGGCGAACTCCTCGTACCGGACATTTGCTGAGCTTCAGGCAAATGCCCGGAAGAGGGAGATTGAGCTAGAGACTCAGGCCAGGGAGGAGGCGGAGTCTCAGGGGAGGGATCGGCGACCGGAACAGTCTCAGCCGGCAGCCAAGCGGGCCAAGCCCGCTGATCCCAAACCAGGGAGCCAGAAGGGCCGCACTTGTGGAAAGTGTGGCAAGGGTCATGATGGAGTCTGTAGAGCGGGATCTTGCTACAAGTGTGGTAAGGAGGGGCACATGGCCAAGGACTGCCCTAAGGGGTTTGTGGTGTGTTTTTACTACAATCAGACCGGACACCGGAAGGCAGAGTGTCCGCAGTTACGAGGATCATCTCAGGGAGCACCTCAGGGATCTGCCCCTGCTGCCATCAGAGCTACAGAGAGTCGGCCAGTGAAGGCCGAGGCACCGAGGGCACGAGGGAGAGCTTTTCAGCTGACCGCGGAGGAGGTCCGCGCAGCGCCCGATGTCGTGGCTGGTATGTATTCTTTCGTATATTTATTTTGATCTTGAGATATTATGCTTATATTATGTTGTGCGTAGGTACTTTTCTTGTGAATTATGTACCTGCCTTGGTGTTATTTCACTCGGGTGCGAGTCGGTCTTTTGTATCTTTGGCCTTTAGTCAGCATATCAGTGTTAGTCGTGAGGCGTTGAGTCGGCCTCTGAGAGTGTCCATAGTTGATGAGAGGGTGATATATGTCACGGAGGTTCTCCGAGGGTGCGTAGTCGAGATTTTCGGTGTTGAGTTCCCGATTGATCTAGTTCCTATTACGATGGGTGATGTCTGTGTCATTGTGGGCATGGACTGGTTGAGTCGATTCGGTGCGGTTATCGACTGCGAGCGACAGCTGGTGACCATACGAGACCCTAGTGGGGGAGTTCTTTCGGTGTACGGCGAGGGTACACGTTCAGGATCAGCTTTTTGTTCGGCCGCTAGGGCGAGGCAGTGTCTACAGCAGGGCTGTAAGGGTTTTGTGGCGTATGTGATGGATACGCGGGTGGATTCCGAGAGGCCGAGTTCAGTTGAGGAGGTTCCGGTGGTGCGTGAGTTCCCGGATGTATTTCCTGAGGAGTTGTCGGGTGTGCCTCCTGTGAGGCAAGTGGAGTTCAGTATCGATTTAGTTCCGGGGGCCGCGCCTATCGCTAAGGTGCCTTATCGTCTTGCACCTCCAGAGATGCAAGAGTTATCCTCGCAGCTTCAGGAGCTGCTGGGAAAGGGGTTTATTCGGCCGAGCAGCTCGCCGTGGGGAGCGCCTATCCTGTTTGTCAAAAAGAAGGATGGTTCACACCGGATGTGCATTGATTACCGGGAGTTGAACAAGCTGACGGTCAAGAACCGTTACCCGTTGCCGAGGATCGACGATTTGTTTGATCAGTTGCAGGGAGCATCTTGGTTCTCCAAGATCGACTTGAGGTCTGGATATCATCAGGTGAGGGTGCGAGATGAGGACGTCCAGAAGACAGCGTTCAGGACGCGTTATGGGCATTATGAGTTTGTGGTGATGCCTTTCGGGCTCACCAATGCCCCGGCGGTGTTCATGGATCTCATGAACCGAGTGTGTAGGCCTATGCTGTATCGGTCGGTGATTGTATTTATCGATGACATTCTGGTATATTCGAGATCTAAAGAGCAGCATGAGGAGCATTTGAGAGAGGTTCTCGGAGTTCTGAGATCGGAGAGGCTTTATGCCAAATTCTCCAAGTGTGATTTCTGGTTGCGGGAGGTCCAGTTCTTAGGACATCTCGTTAACCAAGAAGGGATATTGGTCGATACGGCCAAGGTTGAGGCGGTGATGAGTTGGGAGGTGCCGAGGTCACCCTCCGAGATCAGGAGTTTCCTGGGGTTGGCAGGGTATTATCGGAGGTTTATCAAGGATTTCTCTAAGATCGCAGTGCCACTCACCAGATTGACCCGGAAGGGTGTTGCTTTTTCATGGGGTCCCGAGCAGCAGGCCTCCTTTGAGACACTTCGCCAAAGGTTGTGCGAAGCCCCGGTGTTAGCCCTCCCGGAAGGGATGGAGGACTTTGTGGTATACTGTGATGCATCGATTTTGGGGTTGGGAGCGGTGCTGATGCAGAGAGGGCATGTGATGGCATATGCATCGAGGCAGCTGAAGCCTCATGAGACAAGATATCCCACCCATGATCTAGAGTTGGGGGCGGTAGTGTTCGTCCTCAAGATTTGGCGTCACTACTTGTATGGGGTTCGGTGTACGATATACACGGACCATAAGAGCTTGAAGTATTTGATGGATCAGCCCAACCTAAATATGCGTCAGAGAAGGTGGTTGGATGTGGTCAAGGATTATGATTGTGAGATCCTGTATTGTCACAACTGGAAATTGTGTGTCATGTAATCTATACATTCAAGCTAATGTGAATCAAAAACTTCAATCAAATACATTATACAAGTACTACAAGTAGTCATCAAATAATTGGAAAACCCTAGAAGTTCTTGTTAAGTCTATTTTGGACTAGAACTTCCTTATTGGATCCAAATGGACCAATAAGCTTCCAATTGGACTATCATGGGCTTAGAACCCTAATTGGGCTCTAATTGGACCCACATCTATTTATTTCAATATTGTGAGCCATATTGGACCTAGAATGAAATAAATTAATGACTATGAACCATAATTAACCTAATTTGACCCTAACAAGTCATAAAAATCACATTTAAATTTATTTGGACCAAAAAAAAATCACTCAACTTAACCATGAAAATTGGGCTTAAGTATTTAAGGCCCAAACACCCTCATTTCCTCCATCATTCTCGGCCCAAAAGCTCAAGCCCAAGAAGAGGGTTGACCTTAGTGTGCCACCTCCTTATTGTCTTGTGGATCTCCATGCAAATCCATTCCATGTATCCATGCACATCACTTCATGTCTATATCTCCCTCTCTCTTCTTGAACTCGGCCGAGAGCAACACCACACACACACAAAACACTCACAAACTCTCTCTAAAATTCACTCAAGACTTCTTCCTCTTCTCCATCCAAAATCTCGAAAATTAGGAAGCATTCAAGGAAGTTCTTCCACAAAATCATCATCTAAGGTAAGGTTTTGCTTGGATCTATGACTTGTATTCCTTATTTATCAAAAATCTCTTCCTAATCCATGCAAAAATCATGATCTTGCACTCTAGAAACCCCATAAACTCGAAAATTTCATCAAGGAGTGCAAAGGCCAAAAACCACTTCATTTCTTCCAATCTTCCTTCAAAAACCGAATCAACACCCAAGGTGAGCTTCATACCCCCTATTTTCTGTTTTTATGAGTTTTGTGGGGGGGGGGGGGGAATACAAGTGAAAGTGTAGATCTATATGTGTTTGTATGCCTTGTATGATTTCCATGCTTATATGTATGCATTTGTGTGTTATAATGTTGGATCTAGCCATAAAACCCCTCAAAACCGAGATATATCTTGTGTTAAATGATTTTATCTTCAAATATATTTCTAAATACAAAGTGTTTCAAGAAAAATGACTAAGTGGTTTAGTAACAATTTTCTTTGGGTTAAAAACACAAATTTTGGGCCTAAAATGTGAAAAATACAAAATTAAGGGTCCAAATGGGCATATCACGAATTCTGATGGATGAAGTGTGCCAAAACAGTTTCCATAAAACAATCTCTGGAAATATACTCATTTAGGGGATTAAAAACATAAATTTCAAGCTTAATGGGCTAAAAATGACATTTTCGGCCCAATGAGGCCCATTATGCGAATTTTTCTGTTTTGGAGGGCCAAAACTGTGATTTTCTATAAAACAGTGGACCATAAGTGATCCAAGTCCTTTTCAAAGGTTTAAAACGCTTTCTAAATTTAAAAAGGACCAAAGTTGCAAAATTTTTCCAATTTGGGCCAAAATTGTCAAAGTTGCGAAAAGAAGGGATTAAAACCGAGAAAACTGCATTTTCAGGGACTTAAACTGTTTTCTATGAAAAATATGCTGAAAAATATTAATTTCAATAATTTTTGGTGTTAAAATGTCAAGAAAATTAGTTTAAGGACCAAACCGGGAAGTATTTAATAAAAGGGTTGAAAATGTAAATTTTACAAACAATGAGGGGCTGAAAACAGAAATATTTCAAGGCTAATTCTATATATACAATTTGATCAAATAATGGCACCGCGACTATCGACGAAATTCAATACATTACAATACCAAAAGTCGTTGTTAAACGAATTGACTCGATCTCGAGCCAATAGAAATCTACAACTACTAACACTACGACACTACGATTCATACAAGTAACGTTTGGTAATACATATACATGCGAGTGTGCACAGACGTCTACACACCATCTTTGGGCCCCACAAGTGTAAAATCTTGTTCGTTGAGCCTAGCTAGCCCAATGACCTGATCTTAAGGCCCGAAGACATTTTTTTTACGGAGTGTTGGGTTTTACCGATCCGACACAACGTAAATGGACTTTCAATGGCTTGTATACTACTGGTCCCCAAGGGTCCTTTGGTATTGCTAGTAAAGTCTACATTTCATGCGAGGCGGGTCGGGGACCCCACGTACATTTTTATCCCCAACCGGTTAATGGAGTCACCGGGGTCTTCGTGACCTCTTTCTCTTCGGATGTGGGACTACACCTAGTCAGGGCGATTGGATAACGTGATTAGTACGGACGACGCCTTCGGGATCGTTAGTATAACTATAAACTAGGCGTTTGTGTAATGCGGGTTTGTAGTAAATAATCATGCTCGAGAACGTTCCAACGTCGCCTGGGACTGACACTATACGCTATGCAATGGTTTCAATGTAACTTCATGTAATTCAAGGAACTAGGAGAACATCGGGTTTTCCTAGGGTTTTCAATACATACAGATTTGAAATGCATACGACTTCAATGAACATTTTTTTTACAAGTATAGAAACAAACAAGCATACCTATGGATCTTCACAAACGTTTTCAAAAGCTTTTCTTTTCAAAAAATATCGGATTTTCTGGTGGTTTTTCAAACAATACAAACATTGGATTTCAAACACTACTTATGAACTCACCAACATTTCATATGTTGACGTTTTTCAAAATACTTGTATTCTCAGGGGACCAGTGAACCAAAGGAAATCAGATTCAGTGACGGCTTGCAGTTTATTTTCGAACCGAACAATTTAATTTTTTTGTTGGAATGTAATGTTTAACAATGTATGACATGTAAACGCTACTGGTTGTACTATATTAATGAATGGTGACGAATGTTGTTATGTTTCATATATCTTCAATGTTATGGTATTCAATTGAGTCACGACAGCCCCCGGACGTTTCCGCCGTCTGGTACGGGGGTGTGACAGGTTGGTATCAGAGCTTTGTTTATAGTGAACTAGCATGTCGAGCCATACATTGATATGCAACTATAAACCAAAAAGAGGGACTAACATAACTCTGAACAAAACATGTAAATAAAACACACTTGCTTGCATTAGGAATAAGGACCTAACGCTGAATCAAACACAATAATGCTGGTATCTCGGTTAATTCGGGACTGTTCTTAGTGATACCAAGGAGTGAATGTAGCCTGATCAACTACGTTCTCTCCAAGGTAAAACTAACACACGTCTTGATGAGATCGGGATAGCCAGGGAACCTAAAACTATACCCTTTATCACCCAAAAAGAGAACGTTTGCTTAGTCTGTACAATAGTCATAGCATCCTAGGATAATGTTAGCATATTTACGTACTCGCGCAGACAGCATGGCTGGTTTTCATCACCCAGGAGACCCCTACTTCCCTAATCAGGGAAACAACGGGTGGCTAGAGGAGGAGGAGGAGCCTGAGGAGGAGCAGCAGGGTATCCAGTTTCATCAGGCCTTAGTAGCTCACGGGATGCTTGTGGATGAGCCAGGAGAGAATCCAGGTGAAGCACACGATGTCGGACCCGACGAATACGTAGACACTGACTACGAATTTGGAGAGCTCGACGATGACGACGAAGACGGCCAGGTCGGGGACCAGGACCCCGTCCCGCCATACGAGGACGAGGCACGACTAGATCACCCTGCTCCACCAGCGAACCCCCCAAGAGAGAACCGTTCCCTCGAAGCTGAGATCGCCGCACTGCGACAACAGCTGTATGCTATGGAGGCTCGGGCAGTGCAATCAGAGCATGAGAGGGATGAGGTTATAGGAGACATGGCAGAGATGGCGCAGCTACTGGCACAACATTTCGACATATGACCTCGGCACCACCTCCTGACGTAGCTCATCGCGGTTAGGGATAGACTCATCGTAGTAGATCATTAGGAACTATGTTATGTACTCCGGCTCTATGTTTAAGTGACTACACTACTCATGGAGCCGTTATGCTGTCGGATTAGTGTTACTTATGTATGCTCCTACGAGCAAATTTTCTTGTGTTAAATGCGGATAATATTAATGAACTTTTGCGTGTTTATCAGTTGTTATGTGTTGAGACGTTATGATTGTATGCTCGATGGTAGTAATGTTTAGGTTCGTATCACACACCTAGTAGTAGGGTCGCAACCTCACAAAAACCACGTACACTCAACATCTTTCCGTTTCATGACAGAAAGATGCCTCGCCCAGCTACTCGCGGAAATCCCGAACCAACCCCGCCCGAAGTTGACTCCACTGCTTTCCAGGCAGCCGTGTCTGCTGCGGTCACAGCAGCTATGGCACAACTTCACCGAGGGAACAACGGAGGAGGTAACGGGCAAGGATCCGGAAGTTCGAACAACGGGACGAACCAAGGACTCACTAAAACGTGCACCTACAAGGATTTTGCGAACGCTAAACCCCGAACTTTCAACGGCACTGGAGGAGTGATCGCTCTAAAGCGATGGATCGAGAAGGTAGAGTCGGTATTCGAGATATGCGAGTGCCCCGAGCAGATGAAGGTGAAGTTCGCGGCCTGCACTTTCGTGGACCAAGCACTCACCTGGTGGAATGGGCACGTAGAAGCTATGACACTCCCTGTCGCCAACTCTATTCCATGGACAGAAATGAAAGAGATGTTAAAGGCTGAGTACTGCCCCCGAGGCGAAATACAGAAGATGGAACAAGAACTATGGAATCTCACGGTGCAGAATGGGAACATCGATGCTTACATATCGAGATTCAGCGAACTATCTCTGTTGTGCCCGGGAATGATCACATCAGAGGGAAAGAAGATCGAACGATTCATCTGGGGACTGACATCCCCCATTCAAGGGAATGTGATAGCTGCGAACCCTGAAACTTTTGACAGTGCAAAGAGATTGGCAAAGAGGCTATATGATCATAACCACAAAAGGGCGAGAAGCCAGTGGAGACTGAGAAGAAAAAGGAGGGTGATGGTAAGAAAGGATGGAACAACAAGAGAAAGGGGCGTCAGGGCCCCGAGGCCTCTAAAAAGCAGCAAACCGTGGCAGTTAACGCTGTCACCGCACCGGTTCCAGCCACACCACATGCTCCAGCCTCAGTTGCTTCAAATGCTTCAAGATCCTATTCCGGTAATCTTCCCAAATGCAACAAGTGCGGTTTCCATCACCAAGGAGAATGTAGGGAGTTCCATTGCACCAGTTGCAACCGAAGGGGACACACTACAAGGTTCTGCAGGACTTATCCTTCTCAGAACCAGAGTCAGGGAAACAATCAGAACAACAACAACAACAACCACCGCAATAACAACAACACCAATGCCGGTAGCAACAATACAGGGCTTAGCCACACCTGTTTCGGGTGCGGAAGGACGGGACACTTCCGTCGGGATTTGCCTAACAACAACAACTCAGGAAACAGAGGAGCAGGAAGAATGCTGACTATGGGTCAGAGTGATGCAGTTCAGGACCCCGCAGTTGTGACCGGTACGTTCCTCCTAAACCACACTTATGCATGCATCTTATTTGATACCGGAGCGGAGCGAAGTTTCGTAAGTGAGAAGTTTAAACATTTATTAAAACAACAACCCCAGAAGCTAAATGAAACCTATACGGTGGAAATGGCCAATGGGAAAACCGAATCCACTAGGGAAATCTACATCGGATGTACCCTAACCTTCAACCAACACGCCTTACGAATAGATCTGATGCCAGTATCAATTAGGAGTTTCGATGTGATTATCGGCATGGATTGGTTAAGCCCCCACCATGCTGAGATTATGTGCCATGAGAAGGCCATTCGCCTTCGTCTCCCAAATCACGAAACCCTAGTAATTTACGGAGATAAACCCAGTACGAATCTTCGTATCATTTCGTGCATCAAAGCACAAAAACACTTGCGAAAGAACAATTTGGCGTTCTTGGCTCACATAGTGGACAAGACCAAAGAAGAAACTAACATCCAATACATTCCAGTAGCGTGTGAATTTCCGGAAGTGTTTCCCGAAGATCTTCCAGGAGTACCCCCAGAGAGACAGGTTGAGTTTCGAATCGACCTCGTTCCAGGAGCAACTCCTC
The DNA here is from genome assembly GCF_051521515.1 of Lactuca serriola. NCBI lineage: Eukaryota > Viridiplantae > Streptophyta > Magnoliopsida > Asterales > Asteraceae > Lactuca > Lactuca serriola. The sequence continues at coordinate 94,135,727 of NC_136411.1, read as the reverse complement.
TCGCTAAATCACCATACCGGTTGGCTCCTGCTGAAATGCAGGAATTGTCCAGCCAACTCAGTGAGCTTCTGGACAAGGGATTTATCCGACCTAGCTACTCGCCATGGGGAGCTCCGGTGCTCTTTGTCAAAAAGAAGGACGGATCTTTCAGAATGTGTATCGATTATAGAGAGTTAAATAAACTCACTGTCAAAAACCGCTACCCACTCCCACGAATCGATGACCTATTCGACCAGCTCCAAGGAGCTAGTTATTTTTCTAAAATAGATCTACGGTCCGGATACCACCAACTCAAAGTCCGAGAAGAAGATATTCCTAAAACCGTTTTCCGAACCCGCTACGGACATTATGAATTCGTCGTAATGCCCTTCGGTCTAACAAATGCACCCGCCGCATTTATGGACCTAATGAATCGAATCTGTCGACCGTTCCTGGACAACTTCGTCATTGTGTTTATCGATGACATCCTCGTCTATTCTCGAAGCAAAGAGGAGCATGGCCAACATCTCCGACAAGTCCTAGAGACGCTGCAATCGGAAAAGCTTTACGCCAAACTCTCTAAGTGTGAGTTTTGGCTACGGAGCGTGAATTTTCTAGGTCACGTAGTAAGCCAAGATGGAATTTATGTGGATCCTTCTAAGGTCAAAGCTGTGGAAGGATGGGCAACTCCGACTACGCCCACCGAAATTCGTCAGTTCTTAGGCCTAGCAGGTTACTATAGGAGATTCATCCAAAACTTCTCTAAAATCGCCAAGCCACTTACCTTGCTTACGCAAAAGAGCGTGCCATTCAAGTGGACAGACCGACAAGAGACTGCGTTTCAAACCTTGAAGCAAGCTCTCTGTAGCGCACCTGTGCTATCTCTACCCGAAGGAACAGAAGATTTTGTAGTCTACTATGACGCGTCAAATCAGGGCTTAGGTTGCGTTCTCATGCAACGTGGAAGAGTGATAGCATATGCGTCCCGCCAACTAAAGACGCACGAAGTAAATTACACGACCCATGACCTAGAACTGGGAGCCGTGGTCTTCGCTCTGAAAATTTGGAGGCACTACCTGTACGGCACAAAGTGCACCATCTTCACGGACCACAAGAGCCTCCAGCACATCTTGAATCAGAAGGAGCTGAACATGAGACAACGAAGATGGGTGGAATTGTTAAACGACTACGAATGCGAGATCAAGTACCATCCAGGCAAGGCCAACGTGGTAGCTGATGCATTAAGTCGGAAGGAGTACTCTAATCGCCGTACGAAAACGCACTCGATAACCATTCAGTCTCATCTGGCCACTCAAATTGCATCAGTCCAGGCAGAGGCTATGAAAGCGGAAAATAGAACTAGCGAGGCATTACGCGGAATGGAGAAGAACCTGGAAGTCAAAGAGAATGGGGTATACTACTTCATGAACCGTATTTGGGTCCCAAAAATCGGAGGATTTAGGGAGACCGTTATGAAGGAAGCCCATAAGACACGATACTCCATTCATCCCGGTTCGGACAAGATGTATTTGGACATCAAACAACACTATTGGTGGCCTAACATGAAGGCGGAAATCGCGACCTATGTTGGTAAGTGCCTTACGTGCGCCAAAGTAAAAGTGGAGTACCAGAAACCTTCCGGATTGTTACAGCAACCGGAAATCCCTGAGTGGAAATGGGAGGGGATTTCTATGGACTTCGTGACCAAGCTGCCCAAGACGTCGGACGAACTGGACACCATATGGGTAATAATCGACCGACTGACGAAATCTGCCCATTTCCTACCAATCAAAGAGTCCTACAAGATGGAGAGACTGACGCGGTTGTACCTACGAGAGATCGTAAGACTCCATGGAGTGCCAAAATCTATCATCTCGGATAGGAACAGTAGGTTCACGTCGCGGTTTTGGCAATCACTCCACAAGGCAATGGGAACTCATCTCGATATGAGCACCGCGTATCACCCACAAACGGACGGTCAAAGCGAACGAACCATTCAGACGCTTGAAGACATGCTTCGTGCATGTGTAATAGACTTCGGAAAGTCTTGGGATACCCACCTACCGTTGATCGAATTCTCATATAACAATAGTTATCACTCGAGCATCAAGGTGGCCCCTTTCGAAGCACTGTACGGGCGTAAATGTAGATCACCGTTATGTTGGGCTGAAGTAGGTGACACCCAGCTAGCAAGAACGCATACGTCGGACAGGGCACTAACAGGACCGGAGATTATTCGCGAAACCACAGAGAATATCGTTCAGATCAGAGCTCGATTGCAAGCGTCGCGTGACAGACAAAAGAGCTACGCCGATAAACGGCGAAAACCCTTAGAATTCCAGGTCGGTGATCGAGTATTGTTGAAAGTCTCACCCTGGAAAGGGGTTATACGTTTCGGAAAACGGGGAAAGCTGAACCCGCGATACATTGGACCTTTCGAAATCGTCGCCCGAATAGGTCCAGTAGCCTACAGACTACAACTACCCGCGGAGCTAAACGGTGTACACCCCGTGTTTCATGTCTCTAATCTGAAAAAGTGCCTATCAGATGAAACCCTTGTCATTCCTCTTGACGAAATCGAAATCAATGAGAATCTCCTGTTCGTCGAAGAACCAATCGAAATCATGGACAGGGAGGTGAAGCGTACTAAGCAGAGCCGCATCTCGATCGTGAAGGTACGGTGGAACGCAAAGCGTGGGCCAGAATTTACATGGGAACGCGAAGATCAAATGAAGCAGAAGTACCCTCACCTATTCTAGCATTCTCAAATTTAGCTTTCAAACAGAATTTCGGGACGAAATTCCCTCTAACGGGGGGATGATGTCACAACTGGAAATTGTGTGTCATGTAATCTATACATTCAAGCTAATGTGAATCAAAAACTTCAATCAAATACATTATACAAGTACTACAAGTAGTCATCAAACAATTGGAAAACCCTAGAAGTTCTTGTTAAGTCTATTTTGGACTAGAACTTCCTTATTGGATCCAAATGGACCAATAAGCTTCCAATTGGACTATCATGGGCTTAGAACCCTAATTGGGCTCTAATTGGACCCACATCTATTTATTTCAATATTGTGAGCCATATTGGACCTAGAATGAAATAAATTAATGACTATGAACCATAATTAACCTAATTTGACCCTAACAAGTCATAAAAATCACATTTAAATTTATTTGGACCAAAAAAAAATCACTCAACTTAACCATGAAAATTGGGCTTAAGTATTTAAGGCCCAAACACCCTCATTTCCTCCATCATTCTCGGCCCAAAAGCTCAAGCCCAAGAAGAGGGTTGACCTTAGTGTGCCACCTCCTTATTGTCTTGTGGATCTCCATGCAAATCCATTCCATGTATCCATGCACATCACTTCATGTCTATATCTCCCTCTCTCTTCTTGAACTCGGCCGAGAGCAACACCACACACACACAAAACACTCACAAACTCTCTCTAAAATTCACTCAAGACTTCTTCCTCTTCTCCATCCAAAATCTCGAAAATTAGGAAGCATTCAAGGAAGTTCTTCCACAAAATCATCATCTAAGGTAAGGTTTTGCTTGGATCTATGACTTGTATTCCTTATTTATCAAAAATCTCTTCCTAATCCATGCAAAAATCATGATCTTGCACTCTAGAAACCCCATAAACTCGAAAATTTCATCAAGGAGTGCAAAGGCCAAAAATCACTTCATTTCTTCCAATCTTCCTTCAAAAACCGAATCAACACCCAAGGTGAGCTTCATACCCCCTATTTTCTGTTTTTATGAGTTTTGTGGGGGGGGGGGAATACAAGTGAAAGTGTAGATCTATATGTGTTTGTATGCCTTGTATGATTTCCATGCTTATATGTATGCATTTGTGTGTTATAATGTTGGATCTAGCCATAAAACCCCTCAAAACCGAGATATATCTTGTGTTAAATGATTTTAGCTTCAAATATATTTCTAAATACAAAGTGTTTCAAGAAAAATGACTAAGTGGTTTAGTAACAATTTTCTTTGGGTTAAAAACACAAATTTTGGGCCTAAAATGTGAAAAATACAAAATTAAGGGTCCAAATGGGCATATCACGAATTCTGATGGATGAAGTGTGCCAAAACAGTTTCCATAAAACAATTTCTGGAAATATACTCATTTAGGGGATTAAAAACATAAATTTCAAGCTTAATGGGCTAAAAATGACATTTTCGGCCCAATGAGGCCCATTATGCGAATTTTTCTGTTTTGGAGGGCCAAAACTGTGATTTTCTGTAAAACAGTGGACCATAAGTGATCCAAGTCCTTTTCAAAGGTTTAAAATGCTTTCTAAATTTAAAAAGGACCAAAGTTGCAAAAAGTTTCCAATTTGGGCCAAAATTGTCAAAGTTGCGAAAAGAAGGGATTAAAACCGAGAAAACTGCATTTTCAGGGACTTAAACTGTTTTCTATGAAAAATATGCTGAAAAATATTAATTTCAATAATTTTTGGTGTTAAAATGTCAAGAAAATTAGTTTAAGGACCAAACCGGGAAGTATTTAATAAAAGGGTTGAAAATGTAAATTTTACAAACAATGAGGGGCTGAAAACAGAAATATTTCAAGGCTAATTCTATATATACAATTTGATCAAATAATGGCACCGCGACTATCGACGAAATTCAATACATTACAATACCAAAAGTCGTTGTTAAACGAATTGGCTCGGTCTCGAGCCAATAGAAATCTACAACTACTAACACTACGACACTACGATTCATACAAGTAACCTTTGGTAATACATATACATGCGAGTGTGCACAGACGTCTACGCACCATCTTTGGGCCCCACAAGTGTAAAATCTTGTTCGTTGAGCCTAGCTAGCCCAATGACCTGATCTTAAGGCCCGAAGACATTTTTTTTACGGAGTGTTGGGTTTTACCGATCCGACACAACGTAAATGGACTTTCAATGGCTTGTATACTACTGGTCCCCAAGGGTCCTTTGGTATTGCTAGTAAAGTCTACATTTCATGCGAGGCGGGTCGGGGACCCCACGTACATTTTTATCCCCAACCGGTTAATGGAGTCACCGGGGTCTTCGTGACCTCTTTCTCTTCGGATGTGGGACTACACCTAGTCAGGGCGATTGGATAACATGATTAGTACGGACGACGCCTTCGGGATCGTTAGTATAACTATAAACTGGGCGTTTGTGTAATGCGGGTTTGTAGTAAATAATCATGCTCGAGAACCTTCCAACGTCGCCTGGGACTGACACTATACGCTATGCAATGGTTTCAATGTAACTTCATGTAATTCAAGGAACTAGGAGAACATCGGGTTTTCCTAGGGTTTTCAATACATACAGATTTGAAATGCATACGACTTCAATGAACATTTTTTTTACAAGTATAGAAACAAACAAGCATACCTATGGATCTTCACAAACGTTTTCAAAAGCTTTTCTTTTCAAAAAATATCGGATTTTCTGGTGGTTTTTCAAACAATACAAACATTGGATTTCAAACACTACTTATGAACTCACCAACATTTCATATGTTGACGTTTTTCAAAATACTTGTATTCTCAGGGGACCAGTGAACCAAAGGAAATCAGATTTAGTGACGGCTTGCAGTTTATTTTCGAACCGAACAATTTAATTTTTTTGTTGGAATGTAATGTTTAACAATGTATGACATGTAAACGCTACTGGTTGTACTATATTAATGAATGGTGACGAATGTTGTTATGTTTCATATATCTTCAATGTTATGGTATTCAATTGAGTCACGACAGCCCCCGGACGTTTCCGCCGTCTGGTTCGGGGGTGTGACATGTACCACCCAGGCAAGGCTAATGTGGTAGCCGATGCATTGAGCCGCAGGGCGGAGAGCACCCTGCTGCGGGATGTATGTTTGAGATTGACCGTGATAGCTCCAGTGTTGGACGCCATTCGTGGGGCACAGGCCGAGGCTGTGCAACCTGAGATGCAGAAGAGGGAACGGGTTGTTGGTTTGGTTTCAGAGTTCGTTACCGATGGTCGGGGGCTTATGACATTTCAAGGGCGTATCTGGGTACCGTTTGTGGGAGGAACGCGTACCATTTTGATGGAGGAGGCGCATCGGTCGAAATTTTCAATCCATCCGGGGGCCACTAAGATGTATTTGGATCTCAGAAAGGAGTATTGGTGGCCCTGTATGAAGAGGGATGTCGCATGGTTTGTTGAGAGGTGCTTGACCTGCCGTAGGGTTAAGGCCGAGCACCAGAGGCCGCATGGTAAGTTGCAGCCATTGGAGGTTCCTGAATGGAAGTGGGAACAGATCACTATGGATTTCATCACCAAATTGCCAAGGACTGCCAGAGGAGTTGATGCAATTTGGGTGATTGTGGACAGATTGACGAAGAGCGCTCACTTCCTTGCTATCAGCGAGAGTTCTTCAGCAGAGAAATTGGCGGAGGTGTATGTGAGGGAAGTGGTATCTTGGCATGGGGTGCCGATCTCGATTGTTTCAGACCGTGATGTGCGCTTCACTTCTAGATTCTGGAAGAAGTATCATGAGGAGTTGGGTACTAGACTGCATTTTAGTACCGCATATCATCCCCAGACAGACGGTCAGAGTGAGCGGACGATTCAGACGCTCGAGGACATGCTCCGGGCATGTGTGTTGGATTTCGAGGGTAGCTGGGATGCATATTTTCCCTTGGCAGAGTTTTCCTACAACAACAGCCATCATTCGAGCATTGGTATGCCCCTTTGAGCTGTTGTATGGGAGAAGGTGTCGGACCCCCATTTGTTGGGGAGAGGTTGGGCAGCGGATAATGGGTAGTACAGAGATCGTACTTCAGACGTTAGAGCAGATCCAGCAGGTCAGACAGAGGTTGTTGACCGCTCAGAGCCGACAGAAGAGTTACGCAGACAGGCGCCGGTCCGAGCTTGAGTTCCAGGTTGGCGACCTTGTACTCCTGAAGGTCTCTCCTTGGAAAGGAGTGATTCGATTCAGGAAGAGGGGCAAGTTGGGGCCCCGATATATTAGTCCTTTCCGTGTGATCGCGAGGGTAGGCCAGGTAGCCTATCGTTTGGATTTGCCAGCAGAGTTGGGGCAGATTCACAACACTTTTCATGTGTCGCAGCTGAGGAAGTGTATAGCCGACGAGTCGGCAGTGGTTCCATTAGAGGATATTCAGTTGGATGCGAGCCTGAATTATGCCGAGAGACCAGTGGCCATCAGAGATCGGAAAATCAAGGTTCTAAGGAACAAGTAGGTACCCCTGGTGTTGGTTCAGTGGCAGCATCGGAAGGGGTCAGAGATGACCTGGGAGCCGGAGCGTGAGATGCATGAGTAGCATCCGGAGCTATTTGTAGAGCGAGACTTCGAGGGCGAAGTCTAGTTCTAGTGGGGGAGAATTGTAACAGCCCGGATTTCCAGGTATCTTTTATTCATATATTTTTGGTGTTTTGTGAGGGGACTCGGCGAGTTGGAGCTCAAACTCGCCAAGTAGGATCGCGGTTCTGGACGCAGGTTCGCGCCTGGACTCGGCGAGTCCAAGGAATGGACTCGGCGAGTCCGCGCTATTTAATGAAACCCTAATTTCCCGGTCCTAAGCCCTATTTAAAGGACCTTATGGCCCTTCATTGCGGCTACCTTGACCTTGAGAGCACCAAAACAGCTGAGAGTTCTTGTGAGTGAGATAAGAGGCCATTATTCACCAATTTTGTGTGTGTTTGCAAGAAAGGAAGGGGAAGGTCAAGCTAGAAGAGTTGGGGAGCTTGGATCTACTTCCATTTCGTCATAGGAAGCTTCTTGAGGTATCATTCAGAGCTTATTCTCGTGTTTTTGTTGATATGGTCAAATCTAGGGTTTCTTCATGCCTTGTTTGCCTTGTATTTGGAGTGTGAGAGGTCCCATGGGGATATGGTACCTAGATCTGGACCTTAGTAGGTCCAGAGAGTCCCAAATGCCATGCTTTATGTCCTTACTTTTGGGTTGGAGACTTAGGTTGCCATTTTAGAGGTCATTTCTTCAAAAGAAGCCTTGTAGGCGTTGCATGATAGCCAAGACTATGACTTTACGTGATGAATGTGCTTAGGAGGGCCAGATCTATGAGTTGATGGAGCGGATCTGACCTCAGAAGCGAGATTGAGTTGATGCATGGCGTGGACTCGCCGAGTCCGAAGAACAGACTCGGCGAGTAGCATGAAGATTGTCCTTGACCACTCAGCGAGTGGTCTTGCCGAGTTAAGGGTTGACTCAGTGAGTCAGGGAGAGTTAGAGAAGGTTGACAGGTGGACTGAGTCGAACTGGAACTCGCCGAGTTGTTCTTGAGACTCGGCAAGTTGAGTCGTGGTGGCCCCGCGATTCATGCCAGGTGGGACTCGTCGAGTTGGGGGTGTACTCGACGTGTCAGGTGAGGATCCTAGAGAGTCAGTGACCACGTATAGACTCGTCGAGTCGCCCTAGTGCACTCGCCGAGTCCGGTCAAAGTTGACCGGTGACTGTTGACCAGAGTTGACCAGTGTTGACTTGATAGGGGTAGTCAACCTTAGTGGTAAAAGTGTTAATTAGAGATATATGATGTTATAGGAGGATTATAGCTCGGAGGACCGAGCACGAGTGATTTCCAGGATTCGCGAGTTATCGAGATATACGAGGTGAGTCTTCTCACTATACTTTACCTTGAGTAGGTAATCAGAGTCATGTGACAGAGTATTTGTATGCTATATGTATGTTATGTGTTGTGCTGCATTATTTCTATGTGATTTATGTTGTGCATGTTTACAGAGTTGGAACCGGAAGGTTCCCATAGATAGAACCAGTGGGTTCACAGAGTAGGGTCTACGGACCCACAGAGTTATAGCCTCGAGTGGCTAATATGTGTTATGTGTGGTATTTTGGGGAACTCACTAAGCTTTGTGCTTACAGTGTTAGTGTTGTTTGTTTCAGGTACTAGTGATGACCGTGGGAAGGCGCCGACTTGATCTGTACACACGCATGGGATTTTTATGATATGCGATCTTGGGATTTTGTATGATATGGATTGGAGTTTTAAACTTGATGTTTTATGAAAATTAAATGAAAATGTTTTTATATTATGCGAAAAATTATTTTGAAATTCACGGTTATGCGATCTTGGGATTTTGTATGATATAGATTGGAGTTTTAAACTTGATGTTTTATGAAAATTAAATGAAAATGTTTTTATATTATGCGAAAAATTATTTTGAAATTCACGGTGTTACAATATATATATATATATATATATATATATATATATATATATAAGTTATATTATAATATAAGTTTTTAAATAAGACATAACGAGATTATCACCTTATAAAAATAAAAATAAGATAGCAACCAATTAATTGATTCTTTATTTCAATATTTCATTGTTATCTTTAAACGATTAATTATGTTCTAAAGTTTTGTTATACGAAATTTTTTTCAGATATATAAAAGTAATCATGTTTTAATTTTTCAAATTTTAAAAGTAATCATGGTTTATGTTTTTCATATATGAAAATCATATTACGAAAAAGAGTGTTAGCATCTACCTGTTTTAAAATAAATGGCACATATTAATTTAGTTTTTAAACATATATTTTGACAAAATAACTATTTTTTTAGGATTAATGTATACTTATATATGAATAAGAGATGATACAAGAACAATATATTACGTGTTCTTTAAAGTATAGCATGTTCATGCTAAGAACGTATGAAAATTTGTATTCATAAATAAGTCTCATTTTTTAACCAATTTGCTAATATTTATTGCAACACACCCTCCCTCTAAACCTTAAGCCCCTAAATAGTCGTCTGAAACTTATCATCAAAAGAAATTATTTGGTACCGTTGCATCACTAATAGTCAAATAAACTATCTAGAGATTTGGTCCAAGGTTTCCTCTATGTCCGTATGAAGATGACATGTTACCATTCAAGCTGATAAGAAAACAATTTCTAATCAAATTATCTTTCGTGATGGCAATCAATAAAACTTATGGAGAAACAATTCCAAATGTAGGTATTTATCTCCAAGAATCGGTTTCACGCATGGACAACTTTATGTGGCATTATCTAGAGGGATATCGCGTGCCAATACAAAAGTATTAGTGAACTTTGACGAACAATTCAACGACAATGAAGTTTATACATCAAATATGGTCAACAAAGAGGATATCATTGCTCTGTAGGTATTTATCTTTAAAAATCGTTTGGAGGCAAGACCATTTTATATGGAGATGGCTTTAGACAAATTCTTCTAGCAATACAAAGAGGCAATTGTTCGGATACTGTGCATGCATCATATTCGTCCAAATTACAGCATGATGTATAGTTTTACGTTTAACCGTAAACATGAGATTTATTTTGGTTGTATAACTAAGATTTGGATGAGACAAAATCATTTGATGAGTGGATTGTTAAAAATGGTGATGGTAATATTGGCGGTCCTAATGAAGGTGAAGCTGAAATTGAATTTCCAGAAGACGTTGTTGTTCGCTCTATATGTGACCATATTCATTTAATTGTATCCATCATTTATCTATCCTTTGAAAATCATCTTGATGATCAATCATATTTTCAAGATAAAGCTATTTTGGTCCCTATAAATGAAGAATTTGATGCTACCAATGACTACATTTTAGGATTGATGAAAGATGAAGGGAAAACATATGAGTTCAAATTCTTTACGTGATACAGAGTTACCAGGTTTTTTTTGAGGAATCAATTTACTCTTCAGTTATGTTGAATGATTTTAAGGCATCTAGAATTTCCAATCATAAACTTACACTAAAAATAGGTGTTCAAGTCATATTACTTTGTAATATCGACCAAACCAAAGTACTATGCAATTGTACTAGATTATAGATTGTTAGGCTTGGAAGAAACGTCATTAAAGCCTGAATCATATATGATAGATTCTTTATGAAGACTACTTATATACGTTGCATGAATTTAACTCCGTCTAATGAAAGAATCTCATTCTGTTTTCAGCAGAGGCAATTCCCTATAGTAGTTTATTTTGTTATGGCCACTAACAAAAGTCAATGACAATAATTATCAAATGTTGGATTATACTTGCATAAGCTTGTCTTCACTCATTTTCAGTTATATATTTTTTTGTTTCTCGCGTCACAAATGAAAAGGGATTGAAGGTACTCATATATTACGATGAAGGTTGTCCAACTAATAAGACAAAAAGTTATGTTTACAAAGAGGTCCTTCAACTATTATAGATATTCAAGTGTTTCTTTGTTTTTTTCAAACATTTAAATGTTAGCAATAATACTAAGTTTGTTTATGTTACTTTATTTTTTTATAGTGCCAATTTTTTTATACATTTACATGTACATTTTTATATGTTCCCCCGCATTTTATGCGGGGTCATAATCTAGTTTTAAACTAATTCACAAACTCAAAGAATTGTCAAACCCAAACTCTACCACCACATGCCGTCACCAACCACCTATGCCAACATGACAACCATTCTTCTTTACAAATCAGATCTACATATAAAGTAATGCAATGACAAGCTAAATAATACATTCATAATTTAATAAACCTATCAATTTACTCATTTTGAATTTAATACAAAACAATTATAAAAATTAATGCATTCTTACATAAGTATACAACACAAAAATAAATATATTCACAAGAACGTTTATACAAAAATTCATAAATAAATCATTCATATTTTGACAAAAAGTATATAAAAAAAAGTCACAGCAAAATGCAGTCTATTCGTAGTTTAATATAGTCAATTATCGTTTAAAACATAAAATTTACAACTTAATATAATAACTTAACGATTTAATAAATAGAAATGTCATATTCTTAACTTAAAATTTATATTTATACCTTCAGATCTGGAGGATAAAGGCTCTTTCAAATTTTAATTTACATAATATTCACAATTTAAATTTTATATAATTTATTTAAAATTAGAGAAAATCATATATGTATATAATGCTTCTTTCTCCACATATTTCAGATGTAAACATAAAATTCATAAAAAAAAACATAAAACACAAAATTCATAATTTAATACAATAAATTCACAGTTTAATATACAAAATTATATATTCACAGCCAAATTCTCAACTTAAAACTCATATTTATAAGTTCATATATGGAGGAATTTTTGTGTATTAAATTGTAAATTTATTGTATTAAGATGTGAATAAAATTTACAACTTAATACACAAAATTCATAGTATAATACAACACATTCACAACTCAATGATAAGTATCATACATACTTATAAAGCTAGCATTTTTTCTTGAATATCATGCATTTGAAATCCCCTTTTTTAACTTTCTCAAACCACATTCATTTGAAACCCCATTTTTTAACTAATGCAACTCAAAAGTTTTCTTAATTATGATTTAACACTCAAAGGTTTTATAACTTATATTATGTTTAATTATCATTTAGTGAAAAGTTTACTATAAAAATGCCAATCTTTTGTGTCTTTTGTGTTGTATAAAATCTTACATGTAAGAAGAATTTGAAGATATTGTGATTCAAAAGTTTTTATATAGTTGAAGCATTCACGATCCAAATATGATGCTTTGAAGAAATTGGTTATGTCGCATCGATGGTAATTGTAATATGATTTTTTCTTTCAACCAAAACAAATGAAGCTTTTCCATTCTTTCTTTATATTCAGTTTCTCATTTAACCTTTATATGTGATTGTGTGTATTACTCAATCTTGAATGTGACTCTCCAAACATCAATGTTTTGCTTGGAATATCTTTCTGATTCTTCTTTTGCAAGAAAAATATTTTGATTGCAGGTTAATGAAGAATTGTCATCAAGTTTCTATGGTTGAATGGTGTTAAATGAAGAAAGAAGATTCATAAAATGAATATAGGTTTTTTTTGTTTGAGCAAAGTTGACGAATGTTAGTTTTTTCTTTTGATTTAATGTATTTTTATGTAACACCTTTATTTATATGTTCAACCACCTAATGCTCTTATTTATTTGATTGTAGTTTTTCTATTTTGATTATGTTTATTTTCTATTATTTTTTTTTGTTAGTGTATCCTACACAACATATTTAAAATATAACATAATTTTGAACATTTGATATGTAATTATGATAAACTTATCATGATATATTCTTCATATGAAAGTAATTTATTTATATTACTACGACAATAATTACATATGATATTTACGGAAATATATATATTATATGTGATTTGTTTAACATGTATATGCACCTATGTATGTTATGAATTTATAATTAAATATATTTATGTTTAATAATTGAAAAGATTAAAATGATGCATCAAAACCAATTATTTAGACGAATACTACAACAACAACAACAACAACAACAACAACAATAATAATAATAATAATAAATATACATTTCCAAGTACCGCATTCATTTGAAACTCACACTACAACTCAAGATTTTCTAATTTATGTATATTTATTACTTACAACTCAAAAGTTTTTAACTTATGATTATTAATTACTAATCACTAATAACTTTTTATTTTCCTTTTTTTATTAGGTTGTAAAGTTTTGCTCATTAAAAACATTAATGTATTTGAAGATATTTGTGATTTAAATATGAAGATTTAATATAAATGTTATAATAGATGTTTTAGTGTTTTAATGTTATTAAAAGTTATAGTGTTTACTTTTCATATTTTTTATTACTCATTGTATATATATCTTTTTTAATACAAATATTATAATAGATGTTTTTCTATTTTTATGTTACTAAAAGTTGCAGTTCATATTTTTGTTCATACGTTTTGTTAGCCGTTATGTTATCATTCATTTGATATATATTTTATACAATTTTAAACGGTTTATAAAAATATGAAATAATTGTGTATATATCACAATAACTTAAAAATTAAACTATAATGTTTAATAAAACTAATATGTTAACTATATGTTTGCTTTACTACTAACATTTTGTTTCAAAGTAGAAATATTAAATAATAATTTGGTAAAAGTTATTATTTTAACTATATAATTTTATTCTCGCGCAATGCACGAGGATTCGCCTAGTAATATCATATTTCAGTGTATAAATAGCTCATTCACAATTTAATACATACATAAATTATCGCATCTTTCGGAGGCAAACATAAAAACAAAACATATGCATGAATCATAAAAGATGATAACTTATCTGAAATTAGCGAAGAAGATAAAGATGAGTGAGAAATAGAGAATATTCTTACTGTACCACCACTAGCATCAACACCGCAAACTACCGTACACTGCCATCAACTATCTCGACCATCAACCATCGGTGCCAACACCGTCAACATCCTTCCCTCAAAAATCAGATTTTAATAGAAAAAATTAGATTCACAATTTAATTCATCATTGCAGACATTAATTCACAACTTAATTTAATATTTCAACGTTTAATTTACACGAATTCACAGTTTAAAATTTACCTATTTTATTCAAAATTAGAAAAAATCATATATGTTTATAATGTTTCTTTCATCTCATACTACGTTCATAAAAAACCGCAGCTTAATACAATCAATTCACAACTTAATACACAATATTTACAACTTAATATAATAAATGTATAGTTTAATATACAAAATTCACAAGTTAATTAATAGCTTAATACAGTCGATTCACAGCTTAATACAATCAATTCACAATTAAATACATAAATTTCACAACTTAGTATAACAAATTTACAATTTAATACATAAAAATTATACATTTGCAATCATATTCTCAACTTAATAGACTTGTTCATAACTAATTCACAACTTAAAACATATAAAACTCATGAATTCACTATTTAAAACCTATATTTTCTTATTAAGAACAGTTAAAACTAACATTAACAAAATTAAACAATAGTTGAAACATCATAATTCACAGCTTAATGCATACGCTCATCAAACAACTTGTGATACTTGTATTCACATTTTAATGTATATTCTCAAAGTTTAATACAACCATTCATGCATTATTTATAGTTTAAGAAAATATATGTATAACACAAAAAATTATATATTTATATATTTTTTAAAGTTTAATGAAAAATATATCTAAAAAAAGAATAACATGTTAAAACTTATGTATTTCATTGAACAAATCATCAAACACATTGTGTGCATCCTATTGTATGAATCATGCAACAGAAAAAAAAATATCTTGACAATATATTGTTACAGATACAATCATAAACACATAAATTTGAAGAAAGGACAACCAATTCATAAAAATCAAACACATCGACACAACTCCATGGCAAAAAAAAAAAGCCATCATTTTGCTAAAGCCATATCATGATATAAAAAACTATAGGTACAACAAAATCATAATTATGTGTTCAAAATATGCATTAAAACACAAACACTTTAAGCACAAAAGCAAATATGAAGTTATGTTACCTCAATTTGAGTGAAACTCCACTGGATCTATAGAATGCTTGTCATAAATGACATAATTTCAAATCAAGAGAATGTGAGAGGATGAGAGCATGTTCATCGAAGAAGACAATGAGATAAGCATCGATCTAAGCATATGTTGTCAAAGATGAAAGGCCCTTCTTGGTCGGAGATGAACAATGTTGCTGGATACAGTCGGAAACAAAACAAATTTGGAGAAAACGGATGCAAATCTGGAGGAACAGGAAGCAGATCTAGAGGAACTGAAAGCACATTTAGAGGTAGACGGTGGATCCTCATCGGAAAAAAGTTGTCATCAATGTTACATCACCAAAGAAAATAGAGAATGACATGTTTTATGGTGTTTTGGCGAGGTCGGAGGTTTGAGACGAACACAAATACGAAGGTGTAGAGGAAGACATATGTAGTGATACTTGCACTCAACGGTGAGAGTGTTAGTTGGCATCGACTGTTACAATTCCGATGTTTGTTTGGAGTCGTTTGTGAAATCAGTTCACAGTAGGAACAATAGAGGAGTGGCTTGAAATCCGTTAACTTGGGCGTTGGTAGCAACGACGGTAGCAGGTAAAGGCAACGGTAGATCTAGCCTCGCCGGTAAGAAGAAAAAGAGGTGTTAGGGTAGATCTGGTGTGGTGATATGTTGCAGATCTAGACCTGAAATGTGTTAAACACATCAGATCTGATGTAGATCTGGTGTTGTTTCACCAAAAATCAAAGAGAATGAGATGGTGACGATCTATGACAGTGATGGTGGTATACGGTGGCGGAGGTCTATGGCGGCGTCGATGGTAGGTGGCGGTAGTGGTGGTAGTTGGTGATGATAGTAAGAGGGTTTGTGTTTGAGTTCTTGAAGGTGGGTGTGAGAGTTTGAATGTAAGAAAAATGACCAGATCTTGTTTTTTAGTCTCATGTTAGGAATGTGATGTTCAAATTATCAAAATGACCATCATGCCCTTATTGATTTTAGCCATTTATTAAATATTAAAATAAATCACATATTTTAAATTGACAAAAAAATACACTTAATATAAGTTAAAATAGAGTGGTTCTTAGAGTTCTTAATCTTTTTTGGTTCTCATTTGAACCTTTACCTATATATATATATATATATATATATATATATATATATATATATATATATATATGTTTTCTCTAATTATACATGCAATAAAATTTCCAAAGCATGAAGCCTACAACTAGCATACAATTTTGTTACATGAATCATAAAACTAGTTATAATAATACCTCTTTATTGTAGCTTATAGTTTTGGCCTTTCAAGAGCTTAGCACCTCAAGTGTGATGCCTCAAATTGTTCACAAACACCAAGAACAAATGAGAACTTGAGAGAGACGTTACTAAGCACAAAAATCAGCTATATGAAATCCAAGAACAGTAGTCTCCAATTTTAGGCTAAAGGGTGTCATTTATATATATATATATATATATATATATATATATATATATAGTGTAGGAATCCAAGAGTTATGGGTAAACCCTAATCCATACACTTAGGTTATGATCCATATCTCATGTGGACTAACTCTTCATGAATACTTACATAAACTTAGCCATCATGGATCAATAGCCCAAACAATATATATATATATATATATATATATATATATATATATATATATATATATATATCACTGATTTACCTAATCAATCTCTGTTGATTTAATTAGTCTCTTTCGATCACTAAATTAATTCTTGATCAATACTAATTAAATAATATGATTTCATATTAATATATGATACTTGTAATGTATTAATAAATCATAAATAATCTCTTACTCAAATATCCATCCTATCAAATTGTCCTGGTGATATGCAACCCGAAATGGACCATGCTACTCTCGGGTCAAGTACATACCAATTATAGTTATGGGCTTAGACACCTAATCCAACAGTCTCCTACTTGGATAAGTCTAACAACTATTATTGCAAGTACGACTCCAAAATCCTAACTAGCAATCGTAGCTCATAAAAGTCGTTGTCGAACTCTGACTCAGTTAATGACGTGTCCATTAGATAAGGGATCATATATTCCTCCATTCTACAAGATATAATATGGACTGAGACATGGATTATAATCATTCTCTCTATCCATCTGTTGTTTCCCGATTTCCGATTTATATGACTGACTAATTGAACAAATCAAATCAGTCCAGGCTTCGCCAAGCGCTTCTGGTGTCATCACTAAATCATCGAGGGGCCCACAGATATTGCTTTTATCCCTCTAAGGTTAAAAGGAATGGATAAACTTCGACTCATATGCTTGCTATATTTACTCATCAAGTCACACACAACAATGTGTTTTATAACACCAAGTTACTAGTTTGTTTACACATCATCAATGTGCAACCGATTTGTAAGCTACAACTCACACGTCTCTATTTTAAGAATATAAGATATTATCTTCTCATAATCACTCATGATAAAATCCATGAAGTGATTTAGATGAGTTTGGGTTTAATCCAATACTCGAATCTTATTTCAGGAGTACTCATGAACACTACAGCAAACTTGTGTTATGTCTAAAACACCTAGACAATCTACAATCAGATCCATGACAGTCTTGCCTCAATACCTACTTCCAAAGTATGATCGACTGTGGATAGTTTGAATAATCTTATTATTTTGGAAATCAAAACATGCAAAGTGAAACACAAGAATAATCGAATCCAGTATGGTCTCAGAACTTATGAATATAAATAAAACACCTTTTATTTAATTACCATATTGATTACACATTATTCATTGTATAATGTTTCGATTAATCAACTTAATACTTGAATTATAACAATAGTTATCCTATGCTCCAAGCATGCACACTATGTTTACCTATGGTCGTTACTTTGTGAAATAGATCAATTGTAACCATTTCCAATGATACTCATTTCTCAATACAAATCCTTATAATAAGTGTAAGAATACCAAATTCTTGCCATTTACTATAATCTGTTAGATTCAAAACTTAAATGCAATAATCCTTTTGTAATGTCAATGCAAAAAGATCACAAAGACTATGCCAATGACATTACAAGTTATTGCCTTTGGACATTGGTTACTGGACCAATTCCATGGTAGCGAAGTCTGATATTCAAAGTACATTCCTTTGAACATCCTTCTTGCATTAAGGTTTCTAATCTTACACAGATTTTATGATTAGCTTCCACTTATGGAACATTTCCATAATTCCATATGACTAGCACTTTTGAACAAGAGTTACCTCTTCTCAGAACTTGTCAATATGGACCTTCCAAAACTTATACTATACTTCCAACTATCCATAAGCAACCAATCTTTGGTAAACCTCAGATTGTCCTTGATAATTGCCTAACCATTTTAGTCATATCTTGTTCTAGTCCCTTTTCCCTCTTAATGCCCTAGGCATTTGGAAAAGTAGAACAAATTAATATCATAGCATATGTAATCGATCCTATATCCGAAGCATATGGAATACGATTCATAATGTCTCACATAAAGACATGATACTTTACTGGTCTTTCACTATAATATTTCCACATATAGAATTTCCTTATGTTGAATCATTTCAACATAACATTCACATATGTACATGACTATATTCAATTAAAATCTCAATCTAAGCTTTTAGATTCGAAATGAAGTATGAATTCCTCTCCCATAATTATAGCAAAACAATTGTTCAAACTCTGCAACTTTACGAATTGAAACTTTTGTTTTCTATAATTAACATTGCTAACTCGCAACACTTACCATAATAATTATGCTCATACTAGCATAATAATTATTATCTTACTATCATAACACTTATGCTCCCATTAGCTTTAACATGTACCCAGAAATCAGCTGGACTTCTAGAAATCAATACTTGTTGACTTTCTTACCAAAGTTCATATTTCTGATACAAGATGCTTCGATAAGACTTTATCTAGGCTCCTCAAACTCATACACCTTTCCTTAGATAGCTCACATGTGTGTCTAAACAATTTTAGAACTTACACTAATAAGTCCTGAATGTTTAGACCTTTTACCATTTCTCACAATTCGAACTATGAAGAGGGATGTCGTAATCATTATCGAATTTGAGAATGCAAATATCACAAATGCTATCTCCTTAAAATCTACTTAATGAAAGCGTTTCCTCACAATCATTTTCATGAATTGGAGAAAAACCTTATGATACTTAGATTTTATGGTGTATGTGTTCCTATCCATGTGACTTTGTCATAACCATAATCACAAGAAAAGATTAGTGACAAATCCAAACCCACATGGACTAAACCTGTTCAATCTTAATTTTTTGCCACCTTGCAGCTCAAGGGCCTACCATTACTTCCAAGTTGCTATGAAAACAATTGAGTATTCATAGAACTCACATGCATAGTAAACTTTAACTAGAATAGGCACATAAACAAAAGTATGTCAACACGATAGGTTAAAACCTCATGTCGTGGAAAAGTGATTAACAATAGGTTTATTCTTGATTACTTCTACAAACGTTTCAAGATCTTTAAGACTCCTACTGACCTCTTGACATATAAGACTCTCTTTGTCAAGAAACATTACTTGACAAACAAATATTCAAGAGTTAGTGCGGTTTCTTATCAAGACAAAACATTTCACACAATTGGTCTTAGTTGGACTTTGTCTTATCCAAGACATCACAACTTACCAATTTCAAATGTGTCGGAGTAAAAAAACATCTTTTATATTCCACATTTGATGAGTGTGTTATAAACCTTCTTAAGATTATGTCACTCAAGTTACAATATTGGAGTATGACTCTAAGACTTGTTTTTGGAACGAAGTATGATTCACCTTAATTGATTTAATCATTTCAACAATTCTTGACTCCTCTTCTTAGCCATATAAATGCAGTAAGATGTCCTTAGAGGATCAATTATGATATGGTTTTCATAATCATTAAGATGATCATAAAACACGATACTAAAGTACTCCCCTTTCCTTTCAGATTGGAGAAACTTTTATCTTTCTACCTAATTGATTTTTCTTATTCGTTCTACTATACATTAAAACTTTTCAACGATTCAGAATTACACTTAATCTTGTAAGTATAACCATATTTGCTAAACTTTAGTAAATCAATGCAAATAGCCTTATCGTTCTTTGTGGTGGAACTGACCAATACACAACCAAGTGCACCCGATCCCCTAGTCCTTCACTTGACTCACATATGCATGTGAACAAGGAATTAGTCTTAATTTCCCAAAGACAAAGGTTCTCATCCATCACACAATACAAGTTGCATGATTCCAAGTTTTTGTCCAATTGAAAATTGGGTGAGGAGAATCTTTCCTTATTTGGTAAATTATGACACTACCACAAACGAAAGAATCAAATCCATACTGCTAAAAATAAAAACATACAAACATCAATTTTCACAAATGTCATTGCAAGGAAATATAAATAAGATATAATCAAAATTTCTCTTTATTTATAAAATACGGAAAACCTTTCCTTACAATGCAAGTACATATGAAAACTATGTTTCTAAATATTCCTAAGCAGTCTGTCATAACTCCTAGCATCAGCTCAAAATCATATCATCGAACCATGCGATCGAAATCCATCTCTTCGTGACCAGACTTAGCATGCTTTTCCTTTAAGCTTCCTTTGATCCTACAAAACATCAAAATGTAATCTTATCACATCATGTATTAAGAATATACAAATAGGAACTTAATAGAGTTAGATAGTTGACTTACCTGAAGTAGAACCATGCAATTTGATTCTACCATCTCTTAGATCTCTCAGGTAGTCATGGCAGCTTCATAACCAATGCCCCTTCTCTTGGCAATAGAAACATATGGACTCTTCAGGAATGGTACACGGGACAATCTCAGACTTAGTCTTTCCCTTACCCTTGGAAAGAGAAATCTTATCTGGACTTCCAATGTTTCCATTGTCAATGTTAATGGAAGTTTGGGAAGTAGATCTTCCAATCAAATTTGCTTTACCAGTGCACCAAATCATTGTTGATTCAACAACAATTAGCAAATAGGTAAGATCAATAAGGTTCACGTCGTAGTCTGTCATATAGTTGTCTTTAACAAACTGACTATATGACTCGGGAAGTGACTGAAGAACCAAGTCAACAACCAGCTTCCTTGACACAACGACTCCTAACATTCCTAGCTTGTCAATGTGTGACTTCATCTCCAAGACATGTGCACACACAAACCTTGACCAATAGGGCTTGCGTGACCTTGAACTTTTTAAGTCTTTGAACTTGTGGGTTAGGTAGAACTATTAGAGGAGGTGGAGGAGGTGGAGGAGGTGGAGGAAGTGAAGTTCCATAACAACATGAAGAAGGGATTAATCTTTCACCTTGATTGTCTTGTGGAATATCATCTTCACGAGGAAAGCTTTTTCCATAAGATTTGGGAAGACCATAGTTGTCTCACCTAGACATCTATAATGGAAGAATATTCAAGTTAGTTGATTTAAGTCCTTAATACAACACCCAGCATGAAATATTAAGGCTACGACCCAACATAATATTCTACAATTCGGAAGAAGGATGTCGTAATCCAATGGTAAAATATTTGAAGGTAGGTAAATGACGGTTTACCAATTTCCACCATGAAAAAAGAAATTGATTATTAAGTTTTAAATGAATTGAAATTCCTAGATTCTTTTGAGATTCGTAATACTATTTTAGTAAATTTATAAAAGAAAATTTTCTAAAATATTATTATTAATGATACAAACATTTTGTTTAAATGAGTAAATTTTTTTTAAATAAGACATGAAAATTTCCTTTTTTCAAATTAAAAATCTTTTTAAAGGTTTATTATATGTCATATATTATGAACTTATTAAAAAAATAAGGTTGTTAGATAACAAACTTTATTTTAAAATATTGTGAGTTTAAAAAAAAACATATTAAGCATAATATGATCCAAAATGAGATGTTTTAAAATATGTATGAATCAAGAAAATATTTGTTCTAACATGTTTATGACTCTTAATTTATTATGATATACATATATTTTGTATCAAATATTTTATCATCTTTAATTGTATATTTTATGATTTAAAATTAAATAATTTAAAATATATAATGATCCAAAACTTTTTATTAACAAAAACTCGATTTAATTGAATTTATTATCGACCCAAAATCATGTGACTAAAAAATGATATGATCTAAAGTACTATGACTCAAATTTAGTTAATCCAAAATTTTATTATCCAAAAATTATATAATCCAAAAATAATATGATTAAAAATGTTATGATTGAAAATCTCTATGTTTCTTAATATTTTATGATTCAAACTTTTATAATCATAAATTTAAAAACTCAAATCGACTTACGGTTTTTAAAAAATAAAAATAAAAAGTATATATATATATATATATATATATATATATATATATATATATATATATATAAAAGAAAAAAACACAAACTTTATATATGTATTGAAAACACTAATATTAAAAAAATAAAAACTAAAAAAAACGTTAAAACTAAAAATATAAATAAATAAAATGTAAAAATGTAAAAAAAGAAAAATCAACATTAATTATCACCTTAGAAATAAAGTAGTAGAATAAATAGTTAAAGTAGTAGAATAAATAGTGCATCTACAAGTTGGGGCTAGCCCACTTGGCTAATAAGAAGCTCTTTAATCTAACAACTAACTACAGAAGATATTTATATTATTTGTCGTTTCAAAAAAAAATAATGCATCTAAAATTAAAAAGGTATAAGAAAAAGTTGTGCTATAAGTATCCTTTTATCTATATTACTCATCAATCAAATCAAATTTTTGTCATTTAATTTAACATTATTTTTTTTCTTTTTTAACACAAATTATTATTATTATTATTATTATTATTATTATTATTATTATTATAAATTTCGAGCAAAATTTTAATATTCGGACGATATTATAAATTCGAACGATTATATAAAGTCGGTTTTTAATATTTTTTATATTTTAATATTAATATTATTATTGTTATAAATTTCGAACCACATTTTTATAAATTGGACATTATAAATTCGAATGGATATATAAAATGGGAATAAAAACAAAGTTTGTCCCTATTAATTACGAATCAGAACATTCGGCTGCGTGGTAAACATTGTATAATGCTCGACTAAATGTTTGCAATCCGCATAACGCACCACACAATTGTAATACTGTACCAATTAATATCCATAATTAATTGGGACAAACTTTGCTTTTGTTCCGATTTTATATAGTCGATCGAATTTATAATGTCCGATTTATAACATGTTGTTCGAAATTTATAATAATAATAACAATAATAATATTAATATTAAAATATAAAAAATATTTAAAACCGATTTTATATAGCCGTTCGAATTTATAATACCGTCCGAATATTAAAATTTTGTATGAAATTTATAACAATAATAATAATATTAGAATCTAATAATAATAATAATAATAATAATAGTATAAACTTAAAAAAATAAAAAATAAATAAAAAATAAAAAATAAAAAACAGAAGACAAAAGATCAAACCAGAAAGGATCTGATTAGAAAATGAGAAGTATTTATTGAAAACCTAAAAAAAACAAAAAGCATCTAACAATTTGATTGAAAGCAAAAAAGAAACAAAAGAAAAACTAAAGAAAAAAAAGAAAAAAAAAAGTAAAATAGTAAAATGAAACGCCCATTTAAAATTAACAACGTATAAAGAAAACAAAAAGCAACTAGTTTGATTGAAAGCAAAACAAAATTAATAGAAAAAAAAATTAATTCAAAAGAAATAAAAAAAGAAACCCAATAAACATTTGGTCAGCAATGTGATAAAAGTAAAATAAATGGCCCAATCATTAGATGAGTTAGATTGGCCCAAAATAGGCGTCCCAACACATACAACCAAAAAAGCAGCTGAATGTATTCGACAGATTTTACCCTTTGCGAAATCAATGGACGAAATTTTCCTTCCGGTCCTTATTGTTTTTAAATTTCTCACTAGATCTCGAATATATATATATATATATATATATATATATATATATATATATATATATATATATATATATATATTTACTATATTATTAAGGATATTGTTCATTTCTTGAAATTTAAGAGGTACTACACCTACTGCATAATATACAATCCATTTATTCATACCTTTTAATACTCTTATCACATTTTCGTTTGACAAATTAACGGCATTAACATTGACGTTTCATAAATTGAATCAAAAAAGTAAACATACTATTTTTCTCCTCTGTCCTCTACACTCGCATTTTCCCTCAAACAAATAGCAAAAACCCTATTTTGAAAAGCCGACATCGCACCTCATCTGCCTAACTCATCGTCATCATCACCATCGGTAGTGAATCACCACCCACTCTCCAACCTCACACCACTCACTGTATCTGTATCTGATCGCCGTCGCTGCCACCTACTGTGCTCTCGCAACACTTTTTCAGTGACAGGAAGCCACCATGCTCTCTCTTTATCTCCTCTGTCCTCTACACTCGCACCACTCGCTTGAGATTACTTCGAGGATTAGTAGCTTTTAGATGAGATCCAAGCACTCTATCAGTCGTAAGTTTTTTTTTAAATGCAAATTCGAAGTTGAAATTGTCATGTTCAAGAGAAATGAATATGAAAAAGGGGCTCAATGAAGATTGAATTTGATGTCGGAAGTAATGTGAAAATACAGATTCTTTGTTCCACTTTTGATGTCAAACCTAGCTCTTTCAAATTATTACATGTTCGAGTGTCGTATGTGTGTCTCTAGCCTCAAAACCCACGTCTGTATAAGGTCAAAATGCTTAAGGGTATCGGTAGTCACCCAAGGTAAAATTCTGTTTTTGAGGTTTCAGCTTTGCTGGGATATTGGTTCTCTTAGAGTGTTATTTTGGTAATAGTAATGCCGAAAACACGTGTTTTATGAATTGCTGATGAAACATGTGACTTTTTGAATTTGTTTGCTTGTTGCTCTTCTTGTTGAACCCTAACTTCAATTTTACAATAAGAAACAACCTTTTTGACATCAGAAGCGAAACTTTCTTTGGCATTCCTAGACCCTGGTATACTCTTTTAAATAAAAAGAGTTGATTTTGTTCATGTACATTTCAGTAAACACTTATTTGTACATGTAAAAATGCAAATATATTGAAAGAATGAATCATATGATGATAAAGTAAAAAGAAATTGGTATTTAAAGTTGCATATTTTCAATTCAAGATGGATAATCAGTACCAGAGAGATGTCATTTCCAGCTTTCTTAATTTGATTGTAGAGATGTGGTGCTTAGGATTTGAACATTACTGATTATATTGTTATCTGAAATTCATCTATGATTTATCCAAACAAAAACAGTTTTACTGACTTTATCATATTCCTATAGGTGCTCAAAATGTGAGCTCTGAAAGGCCACTTAGGCAATTCGTTACAGGTAAAGACAAGTCAACATGTAGAAATTCAAAGGGTCGTATCACAATTTTCCACATAGGGGGGAGTGGCAAAACGGTCACAAAGAACAATTGACCTAAAACGCAACACTTCATCAGTAGGTGTAGTTGAACGAATCGAATACGACCCTAATGGACAGTCAAAACCCTAATGGACAACTTAGGCCTTAAGCAATCCAAGGAAGCTTCTGGAATATGGCCCTTATGGTAAAAATTAGGATGGACACATCCCTAATTTCGTCCATGCCTAGTCCATAAGCCTTCTCAGCCCAATATTCAACTATCACACATTTGACAGTTTAAGTCCCCGTTATTTAATTAATGTCTTTTAGCCACATAATTAATTCTTAATTAATTATAATCTAATTTTAATTAAACTATATGATTTCTCCTTTAATATATTATTCATATAATATATTAATAAACCATAATAACCTATCTCTTCATAAATCATCCTATCATGTTGCTTTGGTGAAGGCAACTCAAAAGGACCATGCACAACCAAGTCAAGTACATACCAAATATAGTTACAGGATTAGACACTAATCCAACAGTCTCCCATTTGGATAAGTCTAGTAACTACATATGTAAGTACAATCTAATTAGCAATCGTAGCTCTCAAAGGCGTTGTCGAACTCTGATCTTATCAGTAACCTGTCCTTTAGATAAGGGATCGTATAGTCCTCCATTCTAGATATCGTGCGGACAATTACATGGAACATAGTCATTCTTATTGTCCAGCAGTTTGTTTCTCGATTTCTGATTCGTTTGACATAGGACTTAATTGAACACATCAATTCAGTCCTGACTGGGCCCGGCACATAAGTCAAACCAAATCATCGAAGGGCCTAGATATCACTTCTACCCTCTTAGGATAAAAGGAACATATAAACTTTGACTTATATGCATTACCATTCACTCATCAAATCATACACAACAATGTGTTTTATAACATCAAGTTACTAATGTGTTTACGCATTATCAATGCACAATCAACAAGCAAACAATAAACCATATATCTAGGTTTTAAGACCATATGATATTATTGTCTTGCGATCACTCGTGATAAATTCCATGAAGTGATGCCAGCAAGCGCAGATTTAATCCAATGCTCAAATCTTATTCATAAGCACTTATGAACGTTGTCGCAAACCTTTGCAATGTCTAATACACTTTAGACAATCTACAAACCAATTCATGACAATCTTCTTTCATACCTACTCCCAAAGTATGAGCCACTGTGGAATGTTTGAATAATCTTATTATTCATGAAGTCAAAACATGCAAAGTGAAACAATAGGTAAATAATCAACATAAGACAGTAACTTTACTTATAAATAATACTATTTTATTTAATCATCAAATGTTAATTACATTTAT
Organism: Lactuca serriola; assembly: GCF_051521515.1. Taxonomy (NCBI): domain Eukaryota; kingdom Viridiplantae; phylum Streptophyta; class Magnoliopsida; order Asterales; family Asteraceae; genus Lactuca; species Lactuca serriola. Next base: position 94,108,560 of record NC_136411.1, on the reverse strand, counting down.
CTATTACATGTTTCGAAGCTATCTAATCTAAACTAATATCGTCCTTCAGCCCGATGCTGCTAGTGTGCTACAAGTGTTTAACCCCACTCAGTCCCTTCGTAAGCGGATCTGTTGGGTTATCCTCCGACGATGTCGAATAAAGTGATATTTTTTGTTAATATGTCGAGATCTGCCATGATCTCTCAATTCCTTGGTCAAGGCAACCGCTTCTTCATTATCACATAAATTTTCCAGGGGCTCCTTTATGGTTGGCACAACTCCATGGTCTCCAATGTAGTTCTTCAACCATATCGCCTCCTTTGACGCTTCGCTCACCGCTATATACTCTGATTCGCATGTTGAATCAGCCACGGTCTCCTGCTTGGAACTTTTCCAAGTCACGGCTCCTCCATTTAGGGTAAAGACCCAGCCCGACTGCGAACGGTAATTTTCCCTGTTGGTCTGAAAACTGGTGTCACTATACCCTTGCACCCTTAAGTCATCACTCCCACCGAGGACTAGAAACCATTCCTTGGTCCTCTAAAGGTACTTAAGTATATTCTTGACTATGGTGCAATGTGCTTTGCCAGGGTTCCCTTGATATCTGCTGACCATGCTCAAAGCGAAGGCCACATTAGGACGAGTACAAGTCATAGCATACATGATTGAGTCAATTGCAGAAACGTATGGTACTCGACTCATCTCTACTATCTCAAATTCGGTGCTCGGGCTTTGAGTCTTACTCAATTTGGCATTACTTTGGATCGGTAACTCCCCCTTCTTAAAATTCTCCATACTAAAACACTTTAGTACCTAAATGGAAACAAAGATTCCATTTGCGAGATGCTTGTTTCAGTCCATAAATGGACTTCTCAAGCTTACACACTCTATTAGGGAGCTTCGCATCGACAAAACCCTCTGGCTGAGCCATGTAAACATCCTTAGCCAACTTCCCATTCAGGAAAGCGGTTTTGACATCCATCTTCCATATCTCAAAGTCATGAAATGCAGCAATGGCTAGCATCACCCTAATAGACTTTATCTTCGCAACTGCTGAGAAGGTTTCATCATAGTCAACTCCGGGAGTTTTAGTGAAACCCTTCGCAAACAATCGCACCTTATAGGTGTGTACATTCCCATCCATGTCGATCTTCTTCTTGAAGATCCACTTGCACCCGACCGTATTACGACCTGGTACATTGTCAACCAAATTCCAAAATCGGTTGTCATACATGGACTGAATATCGCTGTCTATAGCCTCTTTCCATTTCGCAGACTCCGGGCCTACCATGGCTTCCTTGTAGCTATTAGGCTCATCCAAATTTATTAGTGTACTATCACTAATAAACGTATCGCCCTCACTTGTTATATGAAAACCATTTAACACAGGTGGAACACTTACTCTACTGGAACGTCTAAGAGGTAAGGATTCGTCAATCGGTTCAACTGGAGTTTCCTCCTCAGATTGAGCGCCAGCGTTAGAGGTTCCTTCATCGCTCGACTCTTGAAGCTCTTCAAGATCGATTTGCGTCCCACTATCCCCTTGGCTTATGAGTTCACGCTCTCGGAAAACCCCTCTCCTTGCAACGAAGACAACATTGTCACTTGATCTGTAGAAGAGATATCCAAATGAATTTTGCGGGTAGCCGATGAAAATACACCGCTCACTATGAGGTTCGAGCTTATCGTGAGTATCTCGTCTTACGAAAGCCTCGCAACCCCAAACTTTGATATGTGCCAACGAGGGAGCTTTCCCTGTCCACATCTCATGAGGTGTTTTGGCAACCTTCTTCGTAGGGACTAAGTTAAGGATACGGGCGGCAGTCTCTAAGGCATACCCCCAGAATGAGATAGGTAGCGAAGCATGACTCATCATGGAACGAACCATGTCTAGCAAGGTTCGATTATGCCTCTTAGCCACACCATTCAACTGCGGTGTCCTAGGTGGCGTCAATTGTGAAACGATTCCGCATTCCTTGAGGTAGTAGTGGAATTCAAGACTTAGGTACTCCCCACCTCGTTCGAATCGAAGCATCTTGATTTTTTGGCCCAACTGATTCTCCACTTCTTGTTTAAAATCTTTGAACTTTTCAAAGGTTTCTGACTTGTGCTTGGTTAAGTAGATATACCCATATATGATATAATCATTAGTAAAGGTCACATAGAAGCGGTCCGCATCCCTTGTGGTGAATCTAAAAGGCCCACACACATCGGTGTGTATGAGATCCAATAAATCCTCACCCCTCGCACAAGTGTCAATGAAGGGTGACTTAGTCATCTTTCCAAGTAAACAAGACTCACACACGTCATCGTCCCTAAGGTCGAATGACTCCAATACTCCATCCTTTTGGAGTTGGGCTATGCATTTCTTGTTGACATGTCCAAGACGACAATGCCACAAGCATGCTTTATCCAAACCATTGGAAGAATCAATACACAACACATCATTTCCTAAATTGTCTACAACCATCACAGTTTCATATATTCTATTACAAGGCAATGCTTCAAAATAGAAAACACCATTAAGATAAGCATTAATAGAACCCTTTTCATTATCAAATGAATATCTAAAACCTTGTCTATATAAACCATGAAAAGAAATGATGTTTCTTGCCATATTTGGCGAATAGCAACAATTATTTAAATCTAATCCTAATCCACTACTGAGCACTAAAGAGTAAATTTTGATCTTGATGATAGGCGACAATCTTCTGTTCCCCATGATCAAATTTATCTTCCCATGCTCCACATCCCTATCTCTTCTTAGGCCCTACAAATCAGAGCAAATGTGAAAACCATATCCTGTACTTATGTGATGAATCATTAGATTTAATAGTGTAAATACCTGTGTAGGACGGCTTGATCTTTCCATCCTTAATATCTTGCAGATATTTCGGGCAGCTTCGTTTCCAATGCCCTATTTCATGGCAGTGGTGGCACTCTGCCTCCTTGGAGTTCGAGTTGAGTTTAGCAGAACCAGCCTTGGTTCCACTAGAAGAGGATCCATCTTGGGACTTTCCCTTATGGTGGCTCTTTGAGGGAGCCTTCCTCTTCTTACCCTTCCCTTGCCCAATTGCCAAGACTGGGGCAGCAGTAGGAGTTGGAGATGATGCAACAGATTTATCTTTGAGGTTGCTCTCAGCAGTCCTCAATAATCCTTGACACTTGCTCAAGGTGACCTCCTCCTTGTTCATGTGGTAGGTTATGTGGAACCGGTTGTAGCAGGGAGGCAAGGAGTGAAGGATGATGTCAAATTTGCCCATCACCCAAATTCCAAAACGGAAGAAAAATTGGATCGCTGATAACTCATAGATCATAAACAAATCAACTCAAACATAAAACCCAAAATTAGAAAATTTGTGCCAAAATTTAGTATTTATTTTACTAAAAATATGAAGCATCCACATTACTGTATGAGATTTAACAACAAAACTGATGCCAAATTAGCAAAAAAGCCGAAAAATTATTATTATTACATCTTAGAAAGAGATTTATAAAAAAACTCACCATATAGAACAGATCGTTTAAGAGAGAGAGGGAGTGACAGATAGAGAGAGAGAAAGAAAGAGAGAGAGAGAGAGAGAGAGAGAGATAAATACATTAGGTAGTATGAAATGATGCAGCAAAGTCGGTGACTGTAGGGAGGAAGAGGCAGTGTATGAGGTGTTAGGTAAAGGAAGAAGCGACGTTGGTGTTATCTGGAAAAACAAGATCTGATGGCCGCTAAACGAGATCCGGTGGTCGGCGTAATAAGATCTGGTAACCGTTCGATGGTAGGAGGTGGTGAACAAGTAAAATCCGACAGCTGTACGGTGGCGGTAAGTGCAGAGGCAGAGGAGGTGGTTTCAACAGTGGGAGGCGGATGAAGATGACAAACAATGAGACATGGAAGAAGTGAAAAGGAGCCGGTTCGATGGTTCTAACGGTATTATAGTGGTTCTAGTAGTGGTCCGATGATATCATGGTGGTCCAGATCTAGCTTCAAGATGAAAAAGAGTGTTTGTGTATGAGTGTGTGACGTTTGGTTTTTTGAAACATAAATTAGTAATCTAGCTTCAATATGAGAGAGAGAGAGAGAGAGAGAGAGAGAGAAACAAGAGAAAGATAGAAAGAGAGTGTTTGTGTATGAGTGTGACGTTTGGTTTTTTGAAACATAAATTAGTAGTCAAAATTTGTTCTCATTTGTTCTCAAGTTAAAAAAAATGTTCTTATTTGAACATATATATATATATATATATATATATATATATATATATATATATATATATATATAAACAAAAAAATAGAAGATACTAGTTAAACGTACGAACACTGGATACAAGGGGAACATACAACTTGATGATTGGATGGCAATGGTTCTACTATTAATACTATTTCATAACATGTACGTCAAACATAGTCAGACCCCATCCTCATCTAATAACTGATCGTGAGACGTTTAATTATGTCATCTATATTTTGCAACTTCACTGAGTCAGACGCTAAAATCATAGATAACACTAATAATTAGAAATCATGAAGGGATAAAGTAGCCATAAAATAATCACTAAATTATAACTCAATAATAAGACAAGATTCATTTTTTCCAAAGTAAAGATCGTAATTGTCAAGCTCAAAGAACATTTACCCCAATATTATTTCATGGATTTATAACAATTTCTTTGCATAACATGTAATGCATAAAATGGTCCCCTTCCACGCTTGCTCGAAATTCAAACCATCTACCAGAAGTATGATTCTCGAAAATATCAAAGTATGTCCATTAATCGATATTGTATATTCCCAAAAATAGTTGCATCATGATTGGGTTTGCATGTGATGGTCTAAAAATCGAAGCCATCCAAGTTAGTTAATGAAAAAAAAACTATTATCTGCGTTCCAGAGTTTTTTCTGTGTTTCGGAATGATAATGGTATTCTGGATAGTCCGTCGTGTTATGGAATTGTAAAACTCACTATGGTGTTGTTTGTTTTTTCAAAGTTAAAACGTCTATAGTTTGTAGATCACATTTGTAATCCTTTGTAGCAGAAGAGTTGGAATAAACGTACGCAGTCTTCAATAAGAAGTATGTTTGTTTTTTAACGTCTGCAGACTACTGCAATAAATTGAAATTTAAATAAACTGATTTTACAAACTTAAAATAATTTTTCAACACTGAAATTTTTTTACATAACTGCACGAATGGTCCTTGTAGTTAGCTGGAAATTCCCACTTTGGTCCAAAAAAATTTGGACTAGCAACAGAGGTCCAATCTTTTCTTTTTGTTGCGAGTTTGGTCCAACTTGTTTTGAAATTTTTTATAAAGACGATTTTGCCCCTTCTTAGTTAATTTTCCATTTTTCTTTTACCAACAATCAAAAATAAAACAAATATAAAATACTTCTCCCTCCCTCCCTCCCTCCCCTCTCTCTCTCTCTCTCTCTCTCTCTTCTCTACTTTTAAGTTTAGAGTTTTCATCTCTTTACTTTCTATCCTATTGTTCCTCCCTACCCTAGTATTCTGTTTGTTTGATTAGAGGGAAATTTGACCCAATAAATTAAGAGTTTCACAGCGGAATGCTACTAGCAGGGTTCATTTCTTGAAATTTTCTTTAAATTAAAGGGATTCAAGGGATACCCATTTCAAAATCATGTTGAAACCATTGATATCGTCGTCTCCATATTCCAATGAAGATAATGACAATACTTTTGCAATAAATAAGAAATCTGAAGAAGAAACTGTAGTGATCCTAATTATGATGATGAATGCGGAATATGAAATGATTTAGTGAATCATGCAATAATCAAGAACTTGAAGAGCACAAGGATGTAAATAATCACGTTTTAAGCTCTCCTTAATCTACAAAGAGTAGAAGTGGGTGGGGTTTGCAATATTTCTCTCACTATATTAATCTCTCATACGTTATTACATAAAATGAGTGTCACTCACTTCCTTATAAAGGAAAGACAACACATTGCACACAAACAAAATGGTAAGCTACTAGAAGCATCCAAGCATGACGTTGCACCCTAACATTCTCCCCTTCCAAGTTATGATTAGATGTCCCGGCTTCAATTTCCAAATGAGCCCGCGCGATCAAGACCAACTCCCCCTCGAAGTAATACCAGTATACAAATCCACAAATGAATACCCGAGAAGCTTCGAATACCCACTCTACATTCTCCCCCTATTTATAATCAAAAAGTGATTATAAAACCCACTAAGGTTGAGAAACATCTGAGGAATAAACTTCACAAATCTCCCCTTCGATGTGTGTCAAAAATGAAACCGTGAAAAACTTGCAAAAAAAACAATCACAAAAAAGTTCATGAAAAATTTCTAATTTTTGTGAAAATTTTCGACTTTTTAGTGAGAGTTGCACGAATTTTTAAAATCCAGGTAAAAATTGTCAATATCAGAATTCTGCAGAGACCCGTTGCGCCAAAAACAGCCTAAGATGCGAAACTTTATCCCAATTGTGAAACTGGGCATAAAGTATCAATTCACATTAATTGTAGGGACCTGATACGTAAATTTTCCAATTTCTCAGAATTTTCAGCACAATTGCAAAAATGGGTAAATTATGTCAACTCTTCGAAACTTCAAGGATTTGAAATTAAAATCCGACATTCTTTACAGATTTTGTCCCTATTTCGAATGTGGATAACTTTTGCCACTTCTTAGAAAGTTCAGGGATTCGAATCAACTCAATTTGTTTCTTCTTCATCTACACTTCAAAGTCTAGATGCAATCAAGGGCCTTCGAACCTAGCATGTCTATACCCATTTCGAATCCATTCGATCCTCCCATTTCGAACTTTCACAGTCAGACTATACACCTCGATGCTCGACTCCTACTCCTCCCGTCATGAGACATCGAATGTCGATTAGATACTCAAGCCTTCGATTATGCAACCCAATCGAAATCGTCGTAACCCAAAATTGATACCAACATTCGTTATCAGCCTCTCGATACTCATGCTCGATATTTAATTATTTATACTCGTTTTCAATCATCACACTTAGGTGCTGTTTGTTTTTTTGAAACCAAAATGTCTGCAGTCTGCGGACCACATCTGCAAGCCTCTGCGGCAGAAGAGGTGGACCAAATGTCTGCAGTCTGCAATAAGAAGATTGTTTGTTTTTAACGTCTGCAGCTGTTGAAATAAATTAATTTTTCAAACTTAATTTCATGTCATAAAGATTAAAAATGCATTTTCAGCAAAAAGAGAATGAAAAAAAACGGGTGGGTTTTTTTTTTTGGTTAAAATGAGGTCTGAAGACGTTTGAAGACCGTGGCCCATGTCTACGCCAGGAAGACCTCGTGCAGACGTTTTTTGGTCTGCGCACTTCCAAAAAACAAACACGAGGACATATGTCTGCGCACCTGCGCGACCCAGACAAAAGTGAAAAAAACAAACAGCCCCTTAGAAAGGGCGAGACGCACATCAAAATGCCACGTTCCCAAGCAATACGATACCATCGATATGGAAGTCATCAATTTCGACCTCAAAGATCAACAATCGATATCCCAATAAATTCAACTCCAAACATTCCAACCAACCAATTCAATTTCGATTCATCAAGCATTCACTTGAATCGTGCCTTTTCCCAATAATTTGAATCGACTTAGTCATCTTCGTTATCCAAGTTTCAAACCTGACTTCCCAATCGTCAAAATCAACCAATAATCCAAATTGATTATAAATCCAAATTCAATTATGATTAGAACTCAACATCAGTCGAACTCGTAGGGCTTAAATCGAACTTCTCCCAGACACACATTCGACTTGAACATAAGTCAAAATTGAGTTTTACTTGAAGAACATTCAATCCCAAATTTCATTCAATTCCCAAACAAAGACATTCGACTATTGAATCTTCAAACACGTTTGACTAACAACTCAAATTGGTTTCAACTCTTACTGCTTGACACGAACAACGACCCAAACATCCATTATGTATTCGAAATCGATTTCTCAATATTGACTCAAATTCAAGGTCGATTGCAAAGTCATTTACCAGTTCGATTCGGAATTGATACTCCAAGTTAACTGCTTTTGACATTTCTTTTCGTAGTTGACTTTTCTTTCACTCATCGACAAACTTCAAATCCATATCACATTCGAAATCAATTTATTTATACAAAAATCAAACACTGAATGAATCGATTTGATAGACTCAATTTTGAATTAAAAACGAGATATAATCAGGAAATGATATGAATTACTTTGTCGGAAAAACGAAATCAAATGTTAAGAAGAATCTGTTTTCTTGATTGTTGATGCACGCAAGTGAAAAAGCAAATGTCGTGAAACAATTTGACGAAGAATAAGAACGACCGGATACCTTTTTGGGCTCAAAATGATAAAATGAACAGTATTCGAATTTTGAGTTTGGACTTACGAATTGGATCTTATTATCATTAAAGAAAAATGATTTTGGGCTCAAGATTTAATCAAAACTAAAATTAATGTTTGTTTTGGGCTTGATCTAAAAAAATATTGGATAAACAATTGGATTTGAAACAAAATAGATCCAATGAGAGAGAATAAAAACGAAAATCCAAATGCACGAATCGAAATTAAAATTGAATTTCGAAAAAACCTTGATCGTTCTTCATCGGATCTTCAAAAATCAAGAATGTTTTAGAACCCATTTGAAAATTTGTGACATCTTCTTGATGATTCTTTTTCCGTTTGCAACACACGAATCAATCATTGATGATCTTGGTTCATTGGTTGGAACAAGAAAATCATCAAATTGAACATCGTACCACCCACGATGCGTGTTGTACAACTCGTTCTTCACGTTCTTCAACGATCTAACACCATCTTCATAAGAACCATCAACACTTTTGGGTTTTGAATTCAAATTCATTGCAACAGTCGATGATTGTTGTTTTGGAACCCAAATTTGTTGCATAGATTTCAGCTTCTTAACAACATTTGAAGATTTTTGTGAATAAACCCATTTATTATTACTTTTGATCTTCTTCTTCTTTTTCTTCCTCATCTTCTTGCATCTTGAAGATTTGAATTCAAGAACAACTTCATTCTTAACAACTTCAACTTTGCAAGTTTGAGTCAAATCTTTTGGAGTTTGATATTTGTGAATTTCTTGGATTAATTGCTTTCGATAAGGAATCATTCCTTCAAATGAATCACAAGAACATAAAATATCATCAATTTAAACTCCAATTGAGAAAAAAAAAACCTTTTCATCTTCATCAGAATCAACTTGAATCTTTTTATCATGAACTTCAAGAACATCAAGGACATCACATTGAATTCCATAGTCTTGAACTTCAACAAACTTAAGACCATGAAGATCATTTGGGTCTTCAATAAGAGAAACATATTCCTTCTTGAATAATTCACTTTCTTTTCCGTCCTTTTGATTGTCACACCAAGATAACATATTCATGGTAAATTGAATCAAACAATCAATCTTCCCAAATGGTTGAAATATCAATCTTCCATGATCATCTTTCAAGCCTTCATAAGAAATCAAAGTTTCCCATGTAATCAACCCACCTTTCAACAATAATCCATAGAATTGATTTTCATTGACCTTGTATTTGACATCTTCAATGATCATAATCAAAGAATCATAACGCAAGAACACTATCTTTGATCAATTGATAAGAACTTGAGTTTTTCTAGATAAAGAAAGTGATTTTGAATGGCTTTCTAGAGAGAGAAAGCAAAAATCACTTGAATTCTAGTGAAGAAAATCAAATTAAAAATCAAATCAAGGAACAATTCGATTTCTAGAATCCAAAAACTCTCTAAAACACAAAGATCAAATAGCAATGAAGAATCACCAAATCAAAAATGTCATCATGGATCAATTCTTGAGAGATTCAAGAACACCCGCTCGACTACCAATTGTAGTGATCCTAATTATGATGAAAAATGCGGAATATGAAATTATTTAGTGAATCATGTAAGAATCAAGAACATGAAGAACACAAGGATTTAAATAATCTCGTTTCAAGCTCTCATTAATCTAGAAAGAGTACAAGTGGGTTTGCAATATTTCTCTCACTAGACTAATTTTCTCACAAGTTCTTACATAAAATGAGTGTCACTCACTTCCTTATAAAGGAAAGACAACTCATTACAAAAAAAGGTAAGCTACTAGAAACATCCAAGCATGACTTTGCACCCTAATAGAAACGGAGCCCAAACCATTAGTTCGACGACTATAAAAAAAACCTCCATAATGAGGATTTATACATCGGAAACTTTTTTGGTAACGTGCCTCACAGATCTGGGAAGTATTTGTGGTCTGATGGGTGTATGTACAAAGGTGATTGGAAGAGAGGTAAAGCATCTAGACTCATTCTTACACAACTTGCAACGAGAAGGGTGGCGAGTTAGGGTTTCAAGAAACAAGAAGGGCATAAGCAACTGAAGGAGAGAGATATAGGCATATGAAGGGGAAAGATCTGATCGCCACCTCAAACACACCTCAGTTTGTTTTCCTAACTTCAAATCTTTGATTTTAAGCTCCTATTATGGCTTAATCATCACGAGTCTTTTAGCCATCACCTCCAAAGCGTCACATTCTTCTACCTTGTTCCTCACATTCTTTTGACTTCCAAAAAACAACTTGCTTCAGACTAATCACCTCAACCCCAAAACAGCTAGAGCATATAGATCAGCAACCACTTGATGATGGTCTTGGGGCTATCATACACAAGAATGTATGTAGAAAGATTAGAGGTACTTTCTGTATCAAATGCATGGGAGAGTTGAAATTTAGTATCTAAGTTGTGGGTTACTTCATAACCGAATCTTGTAAAAAAATCTGAGTGATTCGGAGATGAGGTGTTCTTGAGTGAGAAACTATAGGGTGATTGAAACTTCTCTAGTTAGAGAAGGAGAATGTTACGTGGGTATCTGTACATGTGTTCTGGAATGTTAAAGAACAAACCAATAAATATGTGTGTTATAGTTGCTGACGAGAGAAAGAGAGAGAGAGAGAGAGAGAGAGAGAGAGAGAGAGAGAGAGGTATTTTATTTGTGTTTTATTTTTAGTTGTTTTTAATTGCTGGCAATAAATGAAAAATGGAAAATTAAATCATTATAAAAAAGTTCAAACCAAACTAGACCAAACTCGCAACAAAATAAAAAGATTTGACCTCTGGTTCTAGTCCAAACATTTTTAGACCAAAGTGGTAATTTTCAGGTAACCACAACCATAGGGACCATTCATGCAGTTTTGTATTTTAATAGTTCTAGTCTTACAACATTGAAATAAAACTCATAATACCAAATTAATCTTACAATAACAATTTCATTTAAAATAATTCATTCCATATTTTGCATCAACTACTCAACAAGTTCATCCTGAGTCACATATTCACAGTTTGATGCAGTACCATGTGTTGGAACCTCGTCTTCAACATCATCAACGGGCACACTGTTATTTCGAAACAAGACATTGAGTTCATCATATTGTGAAAAATACTCATCACCCAGTCCCTCTATTATTATAAAATTATGAAGCGTGAAACATGCATTGACAAATGTGTCTTTAGGTAACCAATGATAATGGTATCATCCTCTTCAATATAAGGAATCACACTTTCCAGACACCAAAAGAACGCTCAATGTCGTTCAAAAGATTTGCATGTACATTGTTAAATTCTTCTTTATTGGTGAAGGCACGCCTTTGACTAAAATGTAACACCCATAAAAATCACAAGAAATTTAAACTTTTAAAATCAACCCAATTCATAAATTGTTTACAAATCATAGTTTTCAAATCATTTTCCAAACATCAGAGTCTCCCAAAATCATATGTCATAAAAAGAGGATGTGTACAGTCACGCCTATACCTTCCCACGGTCATCCGAAGTACCTGAAACATAACCCAAAACTGTAAGCCAACACTTAGTGAGTTCCCCAAAGTACCAACACATAAACAAATAACATATATAATAACAACATCTTGGGTCCAATCAACCATCGGGTTGGAATGCCAATATACTATGGGTCTAGTCAACCATCGGGTTGGAATACCCTAGGCCCAATTAACCATCAATGTTAGAATGCCAATATACAACGGGTCCTGTCATCCTCAGGATGGAATACCCTTGGGCCAAATCAACCATTGGGTTGGAATGCCAACATACAACGGGCCGTGTCATCCTCGGCATGGAATACTCTCGGGCTCAATTAACCATCGGGTTGGAATGCCAATATACAATGGGTCCTGTCATCCTTAGGATGGAATACCCTTGGGCCCAATCAACCATCGGGTTAGAATGCCAAGATATAACAGGTCTTCTCATCCTCGGGATGGAATACCCTCAGGCCCAAACAACCATTGGGTTGGAATGACCCCAGCCTATTGGCTCATGCACAAAGCAGTAACCCCTCAACCACCAACATATATGCACATATAACAGATAAACATATAATCATTCTATAGACAGTCAAGCAGATCTATAGATCACTAAGCATAACATCGTCCTATCTACCAGGACACAAATCATGATAACATACTATCACATAACAAGATGTCTAATCCAATGGGTCGGCCTTGGTGCCTTTGACCTGTAAGTACGGTGAGGGAAAAACTCACCTCACAAACTGGACAAAAGTTGATGAGGTCCCGACTCCGAATCTCAGCTCCAACCGAAACCTATCCATCCAAGTGACCAGTCACAATCAAAATCCCAAAATACCCTTAAGGTTAAACTTGGTTAAAGTCAAAGTCAAACTGGTAAAATCAACTTAGTCAACCCAGCCAAGTCAACTCAGAGTGAGTACGTGGGGCGTACTCCCTATGTACGTTAGGCGTACTGGCATGTTGACCACCATCAGGGTGGTTGACCTCGTACGCTGGGTGTACTCTAAGTACGTTGGGCGTTCTCCCAGAAGTCCCAAAAACTCAATAAGTGCTTAATGGCTTAAGCACTCACGACTATTTTTCAGATCCATGGCTAAAATACCGTCAAGAGTTATCAAGTTTCCAACTTTACGAATTTGAATGTCCTTTAAGTTCTTAACTCAATTTATTAATCCATTAAAACCTTCTAAATTATGCATGGAGCAAAACCAACCATTTTTATGACTCAAGATCCTTCCAAGGGTCTGAAAGGACAAGTTACTGGGTCAAGAACATGCTATGTTCATGAATAATCATTTTGGGACCAAAAGTGACTTAAAAGAGCAAAAGCTTAGATCTACAAGATGGAGTGGAAAAGATGAAAGCTTTATACTTTCAATATGTTGCAAACTAAGAAGAAATCTCGGATCCAAAGTGTTCTCAACTCCAAGATCTTCTCACCACCTTCTTCTCTCTTCAAAACCATTCCAAAACTCTCCTAAAGGCTTGAAATTTGCTCTCTCTTTCTCTAGGGTTTCTTGAGAGTCGAAATCACAGAATGAGGCTGGATAAGAAGAAGATATGAGTCTATATGGTTGCTTAAATATGAGCCAAATCCCTAAAATCAGGGTTTGCATGCAATCCATGTACGCCCTGCATACGAAGTGTACGCCCATCATACTAAGGCGCTCCTTTAGTACGCTTAGCGTACACACGTACGCACAGAGTACTCCTCAATCCCAATGTTACCAAAATGCCACTATGGGCCCTTTTTCTCTCTTTCTTACACTTAGGGGCCAAAATGCAATATAATTCAATTATAGGGTCAAATTTAGAAATACCTCATCATTGGGATGTTACAGAAAATCTCCAAGCCAATACCTTAGATTATCTTACGGGGCAATAAATCCTTGAATGTATGCATACGCAACATCACAAAGATAATGTTTCTCTATATAAACGCAAACAATTAATCAGTTTTCAAAATATGATAAGACTATTTAAAAAACCATACACTTACCTAGTGGTGGAAACAGGAATAGTGCATGTAGGTTTGTTAATGCTTTTGATAATATTCTAGAATCATGTGCTACCCCTTCCCAACTGGTCACAACAAAAGTAAAAATTTTGTTGAAGTCCCAAATTGCTAATACATTTTGGTAACAATCACATTTCCCCTGCCTATATAAAAATCCTTTTTCTTAGTAGGGATAACAACATGTATCAAAGTGCAATCAAGTGCATAATTTTCTCATTTGAAAAACTCTTTGTAGCCTCTTATTATATCCCAAAGTGTTTGAATTCATATTAAAAGAAGTTAGTACTATAATGTCTTTTGCGAAAAGCATAATTTTGTCCAACACTTCATGACAAAATTTATAAATTTTTGCTTTGAGTGTTGAAATCTTCACTAGATAATCACATAACGTTGATTATGACCGATCATCATCAAAAACATATCCATCTTTTCCTTAACCGATACATGTTTTCTATCATTTAACAAGTAATTTACTCTAAAATGACAACATAGTCGGACAAAATATCCAGGGGACATGCGTAGTACTTCAACACATTGTAGAGGATTACATTCGAAGAAATATAACGTGTATTCATCTCCTGTCATTTTTGAATCATTTTCGTGTACTCGTTTCACACCCTTGTTCCAAAAATAGCAGAAAGACAATTACATTAGAGTTACAACAAATATATTTTGATGATGATCCATTATGAACATATTAATCAACAAAATTAGTACTTTAAAACATAACATTAACAATATTAAAGTATCAAAGAAACATAACATTAAATGAAATTCAAGTCGCAAAAAAACATAACATTAACGAAAATTCAAGTAGCAAAAAAATGTAACGTTAACCAAATTCAAGTAGTAAGAAAACATAACATTAACCAAATAGTTCCACCACAAGAAAAAGAAAACCTTATCAATAGTTCCAACACAATCGAAACCTTCAAAAATGGTGCAACACAAGAAAAATCATCAGACAACCTTTCCTTCCTTTAGAATTCTTAAACGTGTATCAGTCATCTCGATCCATCCTTTAAATATCTCGGGATCATTAGGCAAATTTATCCACATCTCTCTCACATTCAAGGTCCTTCCCAAAATGTGATAAGCAACAAAGCATAGAGGATATGTTGGGCCTAACTGAAGCAAATTTAACTTCTCTAAATATTAAGGAACTACAAGCGCTATTGACCCTTTAATTAAATGTCGTTGAGCATTTTGCATATCAAGTGCTAAATTGCTAACACTAATAGAAGCTTCAGGTGAGGCACCGGAAAGTGGATCAAGTAAGGCACTAGGAGCTCGAGCTTTGGAGTTGAGGGTTTAGCTATATTTTTAGTGTTATCACAAGGCGAAGAAGTAGAAGGTGGTGGATCATTAAAAGACTCACTAGTATGATGGGAATTGTTATCATCATCATCCATGGCAAGAGAAGGGTGTGTATGGAATTGGTTAGACATAACAAGAAGATGATCCATGTCCCGATGTTGATTGGGATGTGATCCACTGAGATTACCACATTACTAGTGGAGTTGTTTCCATCAAAGATGGTTGCACAAAGTTCTAGAAATAACAACGGGAGAGTTTTCAAGGAAGTGGCCTTCGGATGTCAGTAAACCCAATATAACAAAATTAATATAAGAATATTTTCCAACTATTTACATGAATGTTAAAAAAATACACACATACATACATACGTACATACATACATACATACATACATACATACATACATATATATATATATATATATATATATATATATATATATATATATATATATATATATCAAAAACAATTTATACTAACCAAAGAAAAAAAAACTTGAAATAATATGAAGTCATCTCATTCGTAAATTTAAACATGAAGAAGCATACATTCAAATTACCTCTATTATTCTTATTGAAGGTTCTTTGCTTCAAATCGCCCATATCTTGTATTGAAACCGATCTTCCTTCATTACAACCTATTTTCATTAAAAATAAGTAAGTACATACAAGTTTCTAACTTATAACAAACATCAACATATAAAATAGATTTCGTATATACCATCTTCTACTTGTTGCCAAATAGGACTGTGGATAAAACCGAATTGTCCAATTGCACAATTTGGATCAGACTATTTGGTTCGGATTTTTGGATTGATTTTTAGCAAAACCGTATTGTTATTTTGGATGTCGGACTGGTTTTGTTTTATAAAATAAAATCCGAATAGTCCAAAAAAACCCGAATAATAATTAATTAATTATTTATTTATATTAGATCTATTAGCACTTGTCGTTTAATGTATGGTGTAGGTTTATTATATATACTCATAGTATAAGGTCCTTTTTGGTAAATATGTATATTGGTGTATTTATATAGTGGGAATGCAATACTAACCCTACGAGGGTATTTTCACATTTATCATGGTATCAAGAGCCGTAAGTGATTTTTTTTTTTCTGGTCGCTGTTACGATTCGCTCATTCCTCCTTCTTCTCGATTATGGATTCGCTCATTCCTCCTTCTTCTCGATTATGACTTACACGATTGTGTTTATGCTGCCATTCAAGTAAGAAGGTTTCACACTTCTCAATAAAATTAATCACGTCTGCTTCCTGTTTTTCTCTCCATCGACCCGTACCCTCTGTCCAAAATCGATTCCGCTGCATTAACAAGTACAAGTTGTCCGTTGAAAGGGTTCTTCTACGGTACATATTACTACAATCCTTCTACCTGCGGTAAGTTCTCTGGTATTTGTTTCGTTTTTTATTTCACACGTTTCCTTGATTTTCCGGCATCATGTCTTCTCCTGCAAACACCTCTACCGTGTCACCTCCTGCCCAACAACTTGTATATGCGGTTACAAATGTCTATAATCAATTTAGTTTCAAATTAACTGCGGATGGATCAAAATACAAATTATGGTGTCGCATTTTTCAAGATATATGTAAAGGTGCTAAGGTTCTAGGTCACATCAATGGCAAATCCAAGCCCTCAAGAGAAGATGATGAAGATTAGGAGTCAATCGACTCACGTGTGAAGTCGTGGTTCTATTCCACTTGTGATCCAACTGTTTTGCAAATTATTTCTAGCGACAATTGCACTGTTAAGGACTTATGGGACAACTTACATGAGTTTTTTCTCAATAACAAAATGCCACGAATGCTCCAATTGCAAGAACAATTCCGCAATACAAAAAAAGGCGCCTCGTCAATTACCAAATATTGTCACAATCTCAAACATCTTGCCGACGCCTTAGCCGATGTTAACTCAGAAATTACTGAACTGGAACTTGTCATGCAAATCTTACGTGGTCTCGCGGCGTCATATCATAGCATCGTCGATGTTGTCACTAATACTAAGCCTTTTCCGTCATTCTTGGAAGCTAAGAATATGCTTTTACTACATGAAACCCGCGAAGTGAATGAAGATCAATTGACTGATCAATCCATCCCGGCTAATACGGCTCTATATTCCGTTTCTCAACAATCCGGAAAATCGAAAAACAAATGGAATAAAAATCGTAATAATAACCGGGCTACTTCCAAGGGGGTGGTAATTCTAGCATATCTACTAGTACTAACCAATTTGCAGGTACAAATCCGGGTCAAAATTCTCAATTTGCAGGAATTATGGGGCCAAATCCGAATGCAAATAATCAAGCTTTACAAAATCAATCTCAAACATTTTTTTATGGTGCCCCTGGAATTGTCGGCAACTCTTTTGTGCATCCATATTATGCATACAACACAATCCCAATTAGTCCCCAACAACAAATGCAAAGTCCACATGCACCTGTCCAAGCCCAACAACTCCACCAACTACAACACGTGTTGAATCAGCAGCCCATTGCTGCCTTTAGGCCAGCAGCGCATCCATCTCCTATTTTTTGGACAACCCACTGTTCCGCAGTCCAGGCCTACTAGCGCTGGATTTTCAAATCAACCCACTGCAAATTTTTTTGGTACACAGGTTACCGCACCGCAACAACCGACTGATCTAGCGTCCATTTTTCAAGCGATGTCGCTTCAACCACCACAAGATAACCAATTTTACATGGACACGGGTGCTTCTTCTCACATGTCGTTTAACCAAGGTAACATGTCTTCCCTCTCACCATGTAATTCTAAATCTATTATGGTTGGCAATGGTGCAATATTATCGGTTTCTCACATTAGTCACACTTTTCTTCCTTCCTATCAAAATAAATTTTTTTTAAACGATGTCCTTGTGTCAAATCATATAGTCAAAAATTTAATATCTGTTCGCAAATTCACAATTGATAATTGTGTTTCTATTTCATTTGACCCATTTGGTTTCTCTGTCAAGGATCTTAATTTAGGTACTCTTCTCCAACGATGCGACAGTGTTGGTGATTTATATCCATTTCTTCCTACTCGCACCTCTTCTGTCCCGGCTAAAGCTCTTGTTGTGGTGTCTCTTCCTACATGGCATCGTTGTCTAGGACATCCCGGTTCCTCTATTCTTCGTTTCCTGCATTCTCGAAATTTTATTTCTAGCAACTCAAATAAAATCCCAACTTGTCATGCTTGTCAAGTTGGAAAACATTGTCGTTTACCTTTTACGTCTTCCACAACTAAAACATCTCATGTGTTTGAACTTATTCATTCTGATTTATGGACATCTCCGGTTACTAGTTGAAGTGGATTTAAATATTACATATTGTTCCTTGATGATTTTTCACATTTTTTGTGGGTCTTTCCTTTACGTGCGAAATCTGAAGTTTATAGTGTTTTTTGTAATTTTTGAATATATGTCAAAAATCAATTTAAAACGGACATTCAGTCTTTTCAATGTGATAATGGCCGTGAATTTAATAATCGTCTTCTTCTCACTTATCTTCAATCCAACGGTATTACCGTTTGTTTTTCATGTCCATATACATCACAACAAAATGGCAAAGCTGAACATTCCATTCGTACTATAAATAACATCATACACACGTTTCTCTTTCAAGCTTTTTTATCTACTGCATTCTGGACGGAAGCTCTTCTCACCGTTGTTCATACTCTTAACCTTCTTCCCACCACCACATTGTCATATAAAACTCCATTTGAGGTTTTATTCGGTTTCTTTCCGACTTATGATCACCTTCGTGTCTTTGGGTGCCTTTGTTACCCAAATCTCACCTCTACTGCCCCTCACAAGCTCTCTCCTAGATCAACAGCTTGTGTGTACCTTGGACCAGCTCCCGATCATAAAGGACATAAGTGTCTTGACCTTGTCACTCAACGACTCATTATTTCTCGTCATGTTATTTTTTATGAAGATCATTTTCCCTACTCTGATTTCCACATCCCTCCTCCAGACTCGGATTATGATTCTTTAACTCTAGACGATGACATTTCACATTTATCAAGATCTTTAATCATTTATAAATTTACTAAATTATATTGTTAATAGATTAGAAAACTTCAAACAATATAATACCTTAATATGTATTTCTTATCAAAATATTTTTTGTCTGCGAAATACTAAACTTCAATAAGTTTTTCTTAGTAGTTTTTTTATAAATTTTAATTCACAACTAAACTTTTTTAGTTTATTATATAGAGGTGGCTAATATTCAAGTAATATAATATTTAAAAAAAATTGTCTCTTGAAAACCGAATTGTAAAAACCGATCTGAACGAATTGTAATTTGGTTTGATCAGATCGGATTTGAATTTAGTTTGAATTATTCGGATTCATGTTTTAAAACCAAAATCAAATTGGATTCACTTGATTGGATTGGATCAAACCGATCCATCCAAACAAACACCCCTAGCTGCAGAGACTTGTTGAAGTATGTAGCAGATAATTTTGTAATTAAAAAAATATGTTGTTGACCAAGAAAAAAAATGATAAGCAACCTGTGTAAAAAATTTAAAGCAAACTGTACTTCTAAATCGAAAGCCCATATATTAAATTCCAGTTAATCTTCATAAAGTTCAAGGTGATACAACGCATCGAGAAAAAAACTCCTCCGGTCCTAAATGGAACAAAGGGAAAATTAAGATCAAACAATATAAAAAATACAATGATAAAGGAGAATAATCTCATCACTTACAATTACGCCTGAGAGATCCGTCTCTCAATATCTTTCTTCTTCTAACATGTAAAACACAAATTAAATTTATTACTTTGATACAACATCAATATTAGGGAAACCACCAACTAATTTCACCTTTGTGTTGAGAAATAGACGTTATGTAGCAATATTGTAAGCACCGAATGGATATATTCTTCCAAATTAATTGATTGATCATCAATACTTTTATATTTACTAATCCTTTGTACATGTGGTTCGACCAACAACTACTTTTTGAACGTAAAGTCTTCATTTCCTGTCATCTATTGCTAAAAAAATTAAAATAAAACCAAAGTTTTAACAAACATTATTATTTTTCGGTTAAACTTATTTTTTATGCAAGTTTTCATTCCTCAGTTTGGTCGAAGTTACCAATCCATTGTACATGTGATACGTTGTGAAATAACTATAAATTTTACAAACTTAGATAGAAGTTCTTACCTTTTTATCTGTGTTATGTAGCCTTTTTGCCTTGGTCCAAAAAAAATAAAAAAAACTAAGATGGGTGAACACCAAATCCTCCACCATTGTTGATTAACTGGTAAACAGTGTGTCTATGTCGATCTATTGCTAATTACAAGAGTATTTTTTTAAATCCGGAATCCGGAATGCTAGATTCTGGAGAAATTTGTTATTTTTTTAAATGTATTATTTTTTAAAATCTTTCATTAAAAACTGGTTAGTTTTAGAAATTTTCCTTAAAAAATACATGTTTTAAATAAGCAGTCCAGTCCCAAACACTTTATTTTCTATTCCTAGTAGTCTGGTTATTCAAACATTAGTTGATAAGGAAATAAAGGTTTTGTTCGCGTGCAGCGTGATGCCTAAGGTCTATTTCTACTGTGTACGCCTATACGGTACTCATATTGCCCTCTCCTCAAGGCAAACTCAACAAATTGTCAATAGTTTCAAAACTGGAAATATGAATTTTCATTTTCCCCAATTTATCCCAACATCAACTCTATTTCATTATTATTTTCTTAAACTCTACTACACACTCCCATAAGATCAATCTAGTCTAAACGTTAATATTTGATTAAAAAGGTTCGTGAACAATATATGAGTACATAAACAAAGCATTCAAATCTATAAATCAAGCGATTACGACATGTTCATCGTAAGATGTATTAGTTTAGGTAAAACGTTAATGATTTTTACTAGTACGTCACTTAAAAAGATTTATGGTCTTAAATATGAGTTTCTAAATATCTAGGGGTGTTAAATTGGGTATTTGTGTCGTGTTTTTGTCTGACACACCAAGACATAATAAAGTTTTATGTAACACAACAGAACAGATGATGTTGTATTTTTTTTAGTAACACAAAAGCAAATCAATTAAAACTGGACGCCGCCAAGATAACATAACATAACCATTAGTTTATTAGGGTGAAAATGTGTCTCTCCTCTATGAGGTTGATGGTTCAACAAAATGATTTGTTTGCGAGTAGGATTTAGTAGGTGTGTGTTACCTGTTTAATAAATTACTTTATTTAATTCATACTTAATTATATATAAAACGAAAAACACGATAACGACATGCTAAATCGTATCATTTTCATGTCATTTGTGAACACAAACACAACATGATGTGTTTTTTGAACTTGACTTGAACACGATGTTGTTTTGGTCAAAAAATATGTTCAATAAATTTATAACCAAATTAGTATGTGTAATGCGATGTTTTGTAAAGAGATTTAAAAATGAAAAGTTGTAAATGATTTAAGATGTTGAAAAATACCGAAGATCTCAAGATCTCAAAGATAAGACAAAAATACTACTAAATGTTTTAGGAGCTTTATATGCCTAAAAAGTTAAAATATATTTAAGATAGAAAGAAAAACTTGTTATAAACGTTTAAAATCAAACACCAATAAAGTATGTGGATTCTTATTAGATGTTTCAAAGTTGTAATTCTTAGAAAGCATTATAATATGCTAACGGTAAAAAGAAATTAGATTAAAGATATTCGGTACAAAACATCGGGAGGTGACTAATAGTCACAACGCCTTAGAAGTATTATTGAAATAAAAATGGTTACAAGTGTGTGTAAATCAAGGTGTCCTAGAGAGAGAAACAACAAAGAGGAATAAAGTGTGTGTGAATCTTGTGAGGAACTTCATTCTAATCATCAAATCATTCAAGATTCATCTTATTCTTCTTCTCATTCTTCTTATTTTGATCTTGCAACATCCAATTGATTGGGATTCCACACCATCAATTGGATCTGATTGATACGTCAAGTAGATTTGGGACATACAATTGGTATCAGAGTTTGGATTGTATCAATCAATTTGGCCAGATCTGGAGCGTATTTAATCTTTTACATGAAGGATTTTTGCGTTTTTGGATAGTTCTTGGCAAAATAGTGGGGGTTTATTCTTTGTATTTTTCATAAAAACGAGTTTTTGATCGAGTTTTGGAGCAAAAAGTGGTGAAAAATGTTGTTTTTCGCGATACGAAGAAGGGTTCTCGGCCACTGAAGCAGCGTTCACGGTGAACCGAAGCAGCTTTCACGGTCCTCGGTGGGTTCACGGTCCGAAGTTCGTTTACGACCGAGAAGGGTTTGCGGTCCGAGGTTTCGCACGTTCACGATCAGCCCCATTTGCGGTTGATCCTTGCAGCAGCGTTTACGGCTCAACAGCCTCGTTCTCGGCCAGCACGTGATCCAAGCGAGTCTTCGATCAGAGAGTCCGAAGTTCGCGGGCAGCAATATTCAAAAACTCTTGGGGTTGCAAGGATTCAAACCCGGATCACCTGCCTCCACAACCCATGCGTCTTACCAGTTGGGCTAGGCTGCCTCTTGTTACAAGCCTTCGCAATTATATACATATATTAAAAATCAACGTCCTTATGAACAGTGAAGTGCATCAGTTTCAGATTTTAATCACAACAATATGTAAATATCCACTCTTTTCGTCCTTCTAAATTTTCAACCATCTTCTTGCCCGATAGGACATTCCCACCGCCATCCGTTTTCGAATGTTCTCCAAATTCTTGAACTCCTTCCTTCTTCGATTCCAAGCCTCTGACGTTTCCACCATCTTTTTCCTCCAATTTTGAATCTTCATATTCATAAGGTATTTCAATTTCAATCTCTCTCTCTCTCTCTCTCTCTCTCTCTCTCTTTCACATACGCAAACCGTTAGCAAATAGTTCACGATTATGATCAACGATTTTCTCCAATCTTTCTGAATTTGTGCAAAAATATCGACAAAAATGGTTTCTTGATATGTAAAATTTGTCGCATTTGTTGATTTTTCAACTACTTCTTCAATCATGCTCCCACTCAGCAAAAAATGGCTTCATTCCAGAAACGAAGAGTAATGGTTGATGCAACTGTCAATTCAACCAAACAAACCACATAATAGAATCTAGAATTCCAGTTCCATTGGAATCCAGGAACAAAATACAATCTAATAGTCATACCTTCACCCAAGACTCGATATCGATAAATACTCGAGGATTCAATGATACAATCGAGTCTTGGAAGACAAAGTCAGGAAGAAGAATCGGTGTGTTGTGGATGTCTGATATCTCTGTGCACAAGGAGAAGAAAAGAATTTGACAAATACGATGAAGGGGAAGCCAGCATCAGTGTGTGTTGTGTCAACGGTTTGGTTTTTACACAAAAAATGATCAAATAACAAACACAGGTGGACGGTGGTGGTATGGATGGAAAGTGTTAAGAATCCTCGACCCTAATCTAACTCCAAAAGGATATTCATGTATATGGCTTGATAAAGCGGTACAACACATAAACTCAAATATAAATATAAGCACTATATTTGTTTGTAATATTTACATAAAAAGAAATAACATGCAAATTTCGTTATTTCTATATTCAGGGAATGCTCGATATCAACAATATGGAATACTTCAAACAACTTTAGTGTTTGTTCTTTGACCAGGTATCATCAATCTGAATAAGAATACTATCTTAGAGATACAAACTACTCCTTATGAAACTTGAATATATACCTATAATTGTTGATGTTTGGTCAAATTGGATAACAATAATTGAACTGCTATTACAACATAAATTGCATTGAGATGGTAAATTAATGTGAGGTAAGTTCATGTATGTAAATGTAATATATTTAAGATGACCGGTGGCTGCTGTGTTATCTAGAAATTAGAAAAATCATGGTATCCATTCTGTAATTTAAGTGTATTATTGAGTTGAATTGTGAAATAAGCGGATCTAAAGAGTTGTTATTTGAATTAAAAAGGGAAAGATACTATTAATAATTATCATGAAGTTAATTAAGTTCAAAGATTGTTTATCTACTACAAATCTGCATTCATAGAGAAGGTTTAGTAGGCTGCTATTTTCTAAATTCCAACAACTTTAATGCCAAGTCATATATTTAATTTAAATGAAAACACAATATTTTTGGCTTCTATTTTAAGTTGTGGTGTGATGCACCTTTTATTATTAGATTGGGACTCATGTAAATGTTAAGTGGACCGAATAATTTTAGTTACACCATGGTGGGCTACTAATTGTAGATGTACAAAAAAACTGTTCTGGAAAACTGATTTGATTTGATATGAACCGATTCAAGAGGAACCGATCCGGTTCATGACGCTAGTTTAACTCAAATAATAATCTTTTGTACCAAATTTTGCAATTTTAACACTTTTTGCCCAAAAATCAATTTTTCAAAATTTCAAATTTCATTCTCAACTAAAAGTTTTGACTTTTATTTTTTTACTATCATAATTGACTTTTGACTTTAAAATTTTGACTTTAATTTTCAAGTTTGACCTTTGACTTTCTCGTTTAACTTTCAAAATTTCAAATTTAGCTTTTTGGTTTGACTTTTCAAGTTTGACTTTTAAGTTTGACTTTCTAAATTTGACTTTTAAGGTTGAATTTTGAGTTTTTAAGTCAAGGGCAATTTTTTTTAAAACAATAAGTTCCTCAAACATTTCGGTCAATGAAGTTTCTTGTTCTCAAACTTGCATTAACACTGTTAAATTTTTACGTGAGCAAATTGAATTAATAAAAAAGGAGAACGAGGACCTTAAATAGGCAGGGTACCAACTTAGGAAAGGCCAGAAACCATTGAAAGAACAACTAGAGGCCAAGACTAAAGACTTTAGGAAACTACAGGAGGACTATAGCAACAAGTGTGTCAATTATATATATCTTCAGAAAGAACTTGCTGTTGTAACTGAAGAACCCGACACATTGAAAGATCGTTTTGAAAATGCCAATTTCCATTTAAAAAAATATGATGTGTCAAATGAAAAAGTTACAACAATGATTGAAAAACAATTAACATTCAAAGATAATCAATCTAAGGGGTTAGGGTATCACAGTGTTCCACCTCCTTTCAATGACAACTATAACCCACCCCTTGAGACTAATGAGGTAGAGACACCTACTCAGTTTGGCCCACTCCCTGAACCAGCTTCAGTTAAGACTGAACCATCTGGGGCGACTGAGGTTATTAAAGTGAATGTTTCTGATGCTTCTACTTCATGTGCATGTAAAGGAGTAGAGGATGAGAACAAAGTGAACACTACTGAACAAACAAACGACTCCTTGAACTCTGAATCTGTTGCTTCTAATCAACCTGTTGTTGGTAAATACAGGCCACCAAAACAAGCAAATCAGAGTGTCTGCTACAACTGTGCTTGTGGGAAGAATAAGAGACAAGGCAAGGGCACGCCACCAAGGGCAGGAAGAAACAATTCCTATGTGAAGAAAAAGACATGTTTTCACTGTGGAACGCCTGGACACATTGCCCGAAACTGTCCAAATCGCGCATATGTTCCCTATTACGCATAAGGCTGGCAGAACGCGCCAAGAGGGAGATAATTCAAAAGAAACCCTTCGAGGCCACGTTCAAACAATGGTGACTGGAACGCGCAAAAGGATAAGAATCAAAATCCCAAAGTCAAGAAGGGAATGACGGACAAGAAGTCCAATCCAAGAGATGCTCCAGTGAAACCAAGACCGGTTAGGTCAAAGTCATCTCGGCGATCGGCTTGAAGTTCAAAATCAAGTGCCGAGACACCCATTCGCTCAAACAAGAAATGGGTTAAACCCGACTATAGATGGGTTTCGAAGGTTCACTCTCCCAAATCGCCTAATGACTCTAATATTTCTCTATCTTCTGTTTGTGATAAACAGGGGAGAGATTATCGTGCAAGGATGACAAAGGTCGACCCAGTTTCAAAATGGACTGGGTTCCAAAGACCAACTAATCCCGCACTGTGCTGGAGCGGCTATGGAGGAATATCATTAGACTTCGGTTTGTTGATAGCGGATGTTCCAAGCACATGGTAGGGGACATCTCTCAACTTTACATCACTCAGAAATTTAAATGAGAGTATGTGTCCTTTGCAGGAAATGAAGTAAGGAAAGGATCACAAATGGGGTTTGTGCTTAATGATGTGAAGAATTTTTGGATCTGTTGCAAGATTGAAACTCAACTAAGGCCGAATTCGATGCTGCTTGCATCTTTAATTGCTGACTTTCGGTTTGAATTCTTTCGATACTCCTGAGTTTTTCTTAAAATGATTCATTTCAAAGACAAATTTCTTTTAATTTTTGCGCATTTATTTTATTTCTTCCTCGTGCTCAATTTAAGGGGGAGAAATCAAAATACAAAAAATTAGAAAAATCAAAAAATTAAAAAATTTTACATTTTGTATTTTACTTTTGTTTTTGGTTAAATTTGTTCATATTTTCTTATATGCACAAATTTAGGGGGAGAATTAAAAAAAATAAAACAAAAACAAAAACAAAACAAAAAATTTCAAAATTTCAAAAATATAAAAATATGTTTCTTTATGTTTTTATTTCTTTTTCAGAAATCAAAAAAATCCAAAAATATTGTTTTTGGGCATATTTTACTTTTATTTTTTTTATGTTTATCTCAAAATTTCATTTGTCTTGAAAAGTAATTCAGGAGAAGATGAGACTCAAGGAGACTGTATCGAAATATTCTGAGCAAGGAGAAGAAACCTGAAAGTGAAAAAGAATTGACGGTCATTACACTTCACAGTACTTTCTCAAGGAATTGACGGATGTTTCATATGCGAGTGATAGACTCTTTCATATTGAGACATATACCGGTCTTAATAGGAGTCTTCACATCAAATGTTAATGATCAAAGTTCATTTTCACCATGACCAATGTGAAACACCTAACCATTCTTCACCCATATCTAAAATTTTCTCCATCAAATCATTTTCACGTACCGGTACCCCTTGAGGTTCGATTATAAAACAACTCGGCTGACGGTTGCCAAAAAGTATGTGTTTATGATCTTAGATGTCGTCACCATGACTCTAAGTGAAACCCAAACATTTAATTCTGAATTGACGGTGAACATTTTCAATGTTCTAGATTTCACTCATGAATTGACGAATAATGGCTCATACCTGGTGTGACATTGTACAAAATGCCAGTCAGGCAGCTTCTTTCTAAAAGAACTGTCGTATCTAAGGAATTGAAAGACTAAAATGGTACAAATTGTCAGATTGGTCTTGTCAGATTTCTTTACCTAAGAGCTGTCACAACACCAGGGTGACTCACCCAACAGGGAAACAGGTATCGCTGAACGTCTCGCCAAGGGCCAAGTTAACTCCTTAACTTGATAACTGTATTGACATTTATGATCAAGGATATACAGGGGCTAACATCAAAACTAGCCACGAGTAGTTCTCCTATACTCAACAAAGCACAGTGCGTTCCTCCGAGTTCACACAAATACTACGACAAGTCTCTTTCTGAGCCAAGGATTCATCCTTGAAAAACTGTGGTGAGAAGGGTCTTTATGATTCTTTCTGTGATCCACAGGGAATTTTTAGTCACGGTTACTTCTCAAGAAGCATCGGTGATCATTCAAGAACATTCATTCGAAGGAACTAGAAATGAAGATTATTCTTTCAACATTCAATCTTTCAACCCCAGAAGCAAGGTGAAGCTGCACTTGAAGGTTATGTGACATATTGCATTGAAGCCTCCTCAATCAATTTGATGCTATCTATGTACCTACTGAAGTGATCTAGAAGATTCGTTCTCTATGTTTTTCTCTCTGGAGATTCTCAAGCTGAAAGCACTAATTTTTCAAAGAATCTTTTCCAGAAGCCTCTACACCCAACGTGCGTTCAAAGTCAAATTTTGAAGAAAAGCCCAACTTGTAACGCCCGTAGATCCGGGCTAGTCAATTTAGAGACGATAAGCGTCAAAAATGACTTTTTGATAGAAGAGTGTTTAGAATAAATAATCACAACCAAGTTGTAGTATATGTCATAAGGTTTCCGTGTATATAAAGAACGCCGAAATCCAAGTTATAATGAAGAAGTTATGACATGTCGAAGTTTCACAACAGAACTGGCATGACACAACATGACATAAATAGTAAATTTACGATAAAACGTTTTTTAGCCTTAGTGATCTAAATGAAAGTCGTAGAGTTTGTTAAACCGAGAGCATGCATAAAAAGAACGCCCAAATCTGACTTTGTATGAGGAAGTTATGATTTTTCTAAGTTTTGACTTAGCAGTATGCAGCCCAAAACTCGAAATTTAGATCGAGTGATTTTTAGTCGAAACAATCTAAACGAGAATCGAAGATCTTGTTGATAGTAGTTCAACGGTAAAAAGACAGACGAAAACGGACATCGGATGAAGAAGTTATGAATTTTTAACGGACTTTTCCTGTCCCGACCCGTTAAAAATATAATATTAAAAATAAAGTCAAAATTAGCCAACGGAGTCGAAACGAAAGTTGTAGAGCATAATTTCACCTACGCGTGGATATGAAGAACGTCAAAAACAGAGTTTGTATGTGAAAGATATGGAATTTTGAAGTTCGGGGCACAAACTTCGAGACCTTTACGAGGTGAACATACTTGGTTCACGAGGTGAATTCGTTGCATGACACCTTTCGAGCCTAGAAGATACACGGCAAGCCTAGGAGATGATCAGGATCGAATTCACGAGGCGAACCTCAAATTTTCACCCTATAAATAGAAATCGAAGGCAGCCGGTTTTGGTTGCTAATTTCTCATCCTCTCTCTTACTTTTCTCATCATTAAGCCTACTTTTAGCTCCCCGAAGTCTCGATAACATCCTGAAACCTGAAGCAAGTCCCGACGCCCCGAAGATCCCGAGAAAAAGAGTTTCGAGCTGAAACTTTGCCCGCGTAAAGCCCGGTTTTTGGGAAAACATCCTGGTTTCATCGAAGAATATTGTTTTAAAGGACGAAGCGATGTCCAATCGTCGTTCTATCAAGTGAGTGTATAGTTACGTTCATCTTACATATAGATATGAAGTATTTTATATAAAATACGTGCTATGTGTATATATGTTGTTTATTTACTTGAGATTGATGTTGAAAGAATGTTTTATACAGGTTTTAAACTGTATATGTATTTTATATCTACAAATATGTTGGATAAAACATGAGTAGATAAAGAATGAGGGATGAAAGATGATATAGATGTTATTTGCAGCTGCACCTAATAAATAACATTTGAAGTTGTGCCTAATAGAAAATAAAAAATGTTATTTGTAGTTGCGCCTAATAAATAAGAATTGCAGCTGTGCCTAATAGAGAATAAATGATGTTATTGGCAGTTGCGCCTAATATATAACATTAGCAGCTGCACTATAGGCAAAGATGAATTTGTGTCTATTCCTTAGGTTAATCTGTAACGCCTGTGTTTCTGGGCTTGTCATTAATGTTGATATAATAGTCTAGGTTAACCTTTGTAACCCGTTTTCAAATAATAGAAGTGTATTATTTGAGTATTATGTGTTTTGTGCTTAACTATGTGACTTAATTGAATTAAGAATAAAAATAAGCGTCAAAATGAAATATTAAATAAAGCCGATATCTATGGATAATGTTGTAGTAGTTGAAACGAGGTTCCCGAATATATAAAGAATGCCGAAATCCGAGTTATGACGAAGAAGTTATGATCTGCCGAAGTTTCGCGACAGAACTGGCACGACGCTGAATGACGTAAAATACAAAATTAAGATAGAGCGATATTTAGACCTAGTGATCTAAACGAATGTTGTAGACTTCGTTAAACCGAGAGCGTGCACAAAAAGAATGCCCAAATCTGACTTCGTATGAGGAAGTTATGATTTTTTTAAGTTTCAGCTTAGCAGTATGCAACCCGAAACTCGAATTCGAGATCGAGTGATTGTTGGTCGAACCAATCTAAACGAGAATCGAAGATCTCTTTGATAGTAGTGAAAAGGTGAAAACTCAGATGAAAACGGACGTCAGATGAAGAAGTTATGAATTTATAACGGAGTTTTCCCATCCCGGCCTACTAAAAATAAATAATAAAAATAAACTCAAAATTAGCCGACGGAGTCTAAACGAAAGTTGTAGAGCGTTGTCTGACCTACGCGTGGATATAAAGAACGTCGAAAACGGAGTTCGTATGAAGAAGATATGAATTTCTGAATTTTTTAAATAATTAATATTTATTATTTAATCTTTAATTCGGATGGTTATCCGAAGGAGTCACCGATTTGATCTGAACTACGCCCATCGTAGTTGAGTACGCCCAGCGTACCCCGGTGTATGCACCACCTCGCACTCAAGAGCTCCGATGACATAAGCAATGACGATTTTCGAAGCGTACGCCCCGCGTAGAGCATTGCGCCCAGCGTAATGCGAGGCTTCAGCCTCTATAAAAGGCATGTGAGGGAAGCCGACTTCTTTTGCCAAAATCTCTTCTCTCTCCCCCGTTTTGCATCGTTTTGCATGTAACTTATATCCCGAAGCCCAAGTATCATTCCCGAGCCCCGAAGCAAGTCCCGAAACCCCGAAGATCCCGAGAAGTGCAATTCCCGAGCCGAATCTCGGCCTGCGAGAAGCCCGGTTTTTGTGAAGATCTTCCAGATCTACCGAAGAATACTACTCTTAGAGTCGTAGTGCTGTCCGATCATCTTCTGATCAAGTGAGTGTGTAGTTACTTTCTTCTAACGCATAAATATGAATTATTTTATACAAAATACGTGTTATATGTATATTTTGTTGTTATATGTGTGAATGTATATTCACTTTCTTTTATCTCATAGATATGATTTATTCTCTATGAAATACGTGTTATGTGTATGTGTCTCATCTGTTGTTTGGAATATGTATTGAATGAGAATGCTATACAGGTTTTAAACTATGTATAAAAATATATATTTTTATCTACTAATATGTTGGGTAGAACATGGGTAGATAGTTGATGTGTGATAAACAGATGAGAGGCCTCGATGTTGTTGTTGTTGATCTAGTTATTCAGCGGAGTATGGATAACGACCACAGACTCTTTCTAGACAGTCCTGTGGAACGCTAACAGGCTCATAACATGTAGGTGTTGTGAACGATGTGTTCACCGGTGTACTCTATCCCCCTCATGGTTGCCTTTAGGACATCTACTGTTGAGGAAACCCCTTTGCAGTAATGTCCGTCAAGATGAAAATCCTAGATTAGGTCCCTTGAGATAGATGTTGTTTTAGGGACGTAAAGTGAGGATAACGGGAATGGGTAATTGGGTTATTGTTGGTTTGTGAAATTAAATATAATTATTTATTGTGGGTTGAAAACCCTATATGCTCACCAGGCTCCCAAGTCTGACCCACTCAGTTTTGTTGTATTACAGGTAGTGGCGCGAGAGCATAAGTTGGATGACTTATCAAGATCTTTTGATATTAGACCAATTGTTATATGTAACTGTTGTATGGTCTATCTTTTGTTGTTTATGCTTTTGGTATGTTTATCGGAACATGACATCCCGAATATTGTTATATAATGAAAATGCATCTCTTGATGAAATGCATTGATAAACTTTATTTTATCATATTGTGTTTTGGGAACAAATTCCGCAACTCTTTTAAATCAATGGATTTACTCTGAAATTATTTTAAAAGCATAAATTAAAACGGTCTTTTCTGGCCGAGATTTTGGGGATGTCACATAATCCTTAGAATAAATAAACGAGGAAAAACTGATTTCCTAGGGTGGATCCTTAAGAATAAAGAGGATAACGGGGATGGGGAATTAGGTTGATTGTATGATGTTTTGAACATAAGAAATTTATTTATTATGGGTTGATAAGTTTATTTTTGGTTGATGAAATTAATAAATTTATTGTTGGTTGATGAAAATTAATAAATCTATTATTTGTAGCTTGAAAACCCTATATGCTCACCAGGCTCCCAAGCCTGACCCACTTAGTTTATTTGTATCACAGGTATCGATACGAAGCTGTTTTACACTGAGAGATTAAAGGAGATGTAAATAACACTGAGAGATTAAAGGAGATGTAAATCACTAGTGTAAATATATGTAAGTTCTATTTATGCTTTTGGTCTGTATCGAAGTGGACATCCCAAGTTTTGTAATGAAACGAAAATACATTTCTTTAAGAAATGATTTGATAAATATTTATTACATTTTGTTTTGGGGACAAATTCCGCAACACCTTTTGAAAAATTACTCTGATTTTATTTTAAAAAGCATAAACGAAATCTGTCTTTTCTGGCCGTGAAAATGGGGATGTCACACAACTGCTCAAGATGAAGTCCTTTATTGAAGCTTCATCAAGTTCATCTTGAAGCTGTGAAGAATTTAAAGGTTAACGCTGAAGCCAAGCTCCAACTGAAGATTGACAAGAAAATCCAACTACTTTTTAAGGGGGAGTTTGTTGGGTCATTTAGAAAAGAAAGCTATAAACCAAGAGGGAGATTGTTGGGTCAAAAATATGGTTTATACTTTGCTTTTCTAGGCAATTGGGTTTTCGTTCATGTAATATGTGTTTGAAGTTGTGTGTTCACGGCCCAGTGGGTGTTTACGGCTGTGAACCTGTTCACGACCCATGTTCCATATAAATAGATGTATGGGTGAGGAGTGCATGTGAGAGTCTGTACGGCTAGGAAGGGTGCTAAGTGTGTGTAAATCAAGGTGTCCTAGAGAGAAGAAACTAGAGAAAGGAATAGAGTGTGTGTGAATCTTGTAAGGAACTTCATTCTAATCATCAAATCATTCAAGATTCATCTTATTCTTCTTCTCCTTCTTATTTTGATCTTGCAACATCCAATTGATTGGGACTCTGCACCATCAATTGGATCTGATTGATATGTCAAGCAGATTTGGGACTTACAAAGTGCAAGCTGATTGAGAAGTGTGCGGGTATGAGTAGAGAGTTTTAGAGCTATGTGATTGTGTGCATTTCTATGAATTAGTTTGTCTGTTATACATATATTGTCTAACTAAATATGCTAAAAATCCAGGACCTTCCCTTATCTTCTCTTCACCATGTCATTCAGGAAGATTCAACGTATAACTTTGCTGACCACATGTGCTTTTGGCTTGGTCGTTGTCATGTAAAATAATCTTCAAGTATAGT
This sequence comes from Lactuca serriola, assembly GCF_051521515.1. NCBI lineage: Eukaryota > Viridiplantae > Streptophyta > Magnoliopsida > Asterales > Asteraceae > Lactuca > Lactuca serriola. Next base: position 94,075,275 of record NC_136411.1, on the reverse strand, counting down.
AACAAAACCACGAGAAATCTTGAAGATGATATCAAGATATAAGGTATAAATCAAGATCTCGAACATCACTAAAGATGCTAGTCATTAGCAAGGTTCTAAAAAATGTTTGAGGTTAGCTAGTCATTGGATTCGGGTTAAGAGATTGTTTAGCTAGGCGGAGATTAACCGAGGACCTTAAATTGCTAATTCTTTAAATTTTAAAAAATTAAATATTACTATCATACAAAAAGTTTGTAAATACCACTAATATCATAACAAAATAGGTTAATATGATTACTATAACATTAATCATTTCTCAGCTAGTTTCTATTGAGATAAAACTTCTTCAAAGTGTTAAAATTATATTGTTTTCTACTACTCTACTCATTGTGTAGGTTCGGATTAATCGCTAGGTGTCTTCTAGTCGATCGGGTAACGCCTAGGGACTAATCGGAGATTAGTCGGAACTTTTACAACATCGTCCATTAGTTAAGATGTTGGATATAATGAACATAGAAAATATAACCCATAAAAGACACAAACACAATTTCAAATTTTGATTTTTTCTCGTTTTCATTCGTTTTTTGTATTTTAGTCTTGTCGTATCATTGATTGAAACCCCTATAAATATGTATATATGCAAACATGCCTATAAATATGTTAGATAACAAAATGTGTACGTAAGACAAATTTATGAAATTGTTGGTTTGTGAAAATTACGTCATTAGGGTTTTTGTTGTATTCCTTTGTTTTTTTATATTACAGACAGTATTAGATATATACATAGAGGACCCTACACCATATAAAGAGAAAATAATAAGCTACATTATACAAATGTTACGGTTTAATATTCCCGCTCAGTTTGAGTGGGGTGGGGGGTGTCACAAATGCTTTAACTGTCCCGAAAGCCAAAAACTAATGGAGTAAGTAACCATTAATAAATATGTAAGTAAACTGGTGAATCAAAGGAACATGCAGTACACGTACGTGACCAATTGCAACATGTTCCATAACAAAATATAAGTATATTTCCACATGTGTTGGTTATTTGGTGTTACACTAGGTTAGAAGCCAAGTACATGGCACTAATATTGTCACAAAAAACAATAGTAGTGCGAGATAAAGGACATGACAATTCATGAAGAATATTGTGATGCTTAGCAGCGTCATCGACAATAATAGCTAGCCCTTGTACACAACATCGACGGTAGACCGAGATACAACGTGTTTACATTTGGAGGACCAAGTCACTAAATTGTTACCAAGATAAACAGAGAACCCAGATGTAGACCGGCGAGTCTTAGGATAGCTAGCCCAATAACATCAGACTAACAGACCAAATGATCGACATTAGACGAAGGAAAGTGAAGATCATATAATACATTACCCTAAATGTTGGGGGTATGAAGTATTGTCCAACATGGAGCACTCAGATCACGATGGAGCACTTAGCATTCATGGAGCATGTGACAAAGGAGCGGATCATCTGAGAAAGGAATGGATCATCTGACAAAGGAATAAATTAAGTGCCAAAGGAACAGATCATGTAGAAGGGGGTTTGAGCGCTTGGTAGTAATATGGAGCAATAGGGGGATCTTTTTGTGTCTGTGTTAAATGGATAGGCCAAGAAGGTTGCTCTTGTGCCATGACATTCCGTCTTGCACCATGCTCCCTCTTGTGACATGAGGGGCTCCTCTTGCGCAATGAGGATCCCTCTTGCACCATAGGGTACTCCTCTTGCGCCATGAGGTATGCTCTGGAGCCATGCATGTTTTTATTGCGCCATGGTGGTGTTGTTGCTCTAATCGTGATGATCTCGTGCCACACTTGAAGCTACTTGTGCCATCTATATTCCTGTTGCTCCATGATGGCTCAAGATCGATCATCTTGGTCCTTGATGAGCCAAGTATGCTATTAAGTCCTCTATGATGCTCAAGACCGTTCAAAGATGCTCATAAGTTGGTATTGATCAAGGATTACACCATGTTGTGCCACCATGATGGTTGCTGGACCATTAGTGTTCATGATGCTCTACATGTGCATCATGACGCTCCTTTTGGTCAAGGTGGTCCATCATGTGTGTTGCTGATGCTCATGTGTTGTATGGCATGGAAGAATGTTACAGAAGGTGTTTAACGGCGTAATATGATTTTTTGTCACCATTCATGGGCCGATGGGCTTTTCTTATTATGGTTTTAAATTTTATCCCTCAAGTATAAATAGGCTCCTACCCTATCATTGTAAATTGCTAGATTTCTGTGAGAGCTCAAAGTGAGAAACAATTTTGAGTGCTTGTAATAGGTACATAAATATAATAAAATATTGTATTCTTTTGAGCGAACCACGTTAAATATCATATTCTTTTGATTTATGTTTTTTAGAAGTTTTGTGAGTTCACCAAAGTTTGTTATTTGATATTTGTTTGAAGTGCTTAACTTGTTTTGTTGTCACACAATAAATTGGTATCAGAGCTGTGGCTGAAGACGGGAGAGTTAAGATCGACAAGTTCAATGGAAAATATTTCGGTTTCTGGAAGATACAAATTGAAGACTACCTCTACCAAAAGAATTTACATGAACCTTTGTCAGAAGATAAGCCATTCCTTATGAAGTAGGAAGATTGATAGTTGTTAGATCGGCAGGTACTTGTTACAGTGCGCTTATCATTGGCAAAGAACGTTTCTTACAACATTGATAATGAGAAGACAACTTATGGGTTGATCAAAGCATTATCTAACATGTACAAAAAACCTTGAATAGCGAATAAGGTTCACTTGATTCGACAATTGGTAAATTTGAAGATGAAGGAAGGTGGCTCAGTGACTGATCATGTCAATGAATTTAATTTAATCCTGTAAAGGTTGACATCGGTTGAGATTAAATTCTAAGATGAGGTCCAAGCACTACTACTATTATCATCAATACTTGAAAGTTGGTTAGGAACAATGACAAAAGTCAGCAGCTCAGCTGGAGGTGACAAGCTAACATTTGAAGGCATACGCGACTTAATCCTTGGTGAGGATGTGTGTAGATGAAGTGTTGGAGAATCCTTTAACAGTTTTCTTAGTACTAAGTAAAAAGGAAGGAATTCCAATAGAGGGAGTTGGGGTAAAGGAAGATCAAATTCGAGGAAAAGAGGTGTATCCAAAAACAGGAAGGACATCACCTGTTGGAAATGCAAAGAAAAAGGGCATTTGAGGAATCAATGTCTGCAACCTCTTGCAAACAAAGGCAAGAATGAGATAAACATCACATCAAAATCTGAAGGAGATGCTCTTATATGTGCAGTTGAAAACTCAGTTGAATCTTGGATCATGGATTCTGTTGCGTCATTCCATGCTAGTGATTCCAAAGATGTGATGCAGAATTTCAGGCACTACCAACGGAAGGTCAGACTAGAAGACAACAAGAGACTTGATATTCCAGGTGTTGTGGATGTGGTCTTATAGATAACTTTGGGTAGGAAGTGGAGTTTGAAGAATGTCAACTTCATTCCAGACTTGAAAAAAAATGTTGATATTAGTGGGACAACTTGATGATGAAGGCCACCATATCACTTTTGGTGATCATTAGTGGAAGGTGACAAAGGGAAACTTAGTGGTTGCTACAAGTCAAATGCGGGGTACACTTTAGATTGTGGAAGTTTCTGATGATGAGGCACATGTTGTTGAAGAAGTTGGGGCATGCACTCTATGGAACCAAAGACTTGTACATATGAGTGAAAAAAGAATGAAGATGCTTGCCTCGAAAGGAAGAATTCCATATCTAAAGAACGTGACTGTTAATTTCTATGAGCCATGTGTTCTTGGCAAACAGAAGAAAGTTAATTTCGCGAAGATAGGACATCCACCCAAGACGGGGAAATTAGACCTTGTTCATTTAGATGTTTGTGGTCCCACTTCAGTTGCTTTAGTGCTAGGATCCCGATATTATGTTACTTTCATTGGTGACTGCACAAGAAAGGTTGGGTCTATTTCTTGAAGCAGAAGTTTGAAGTTTTTGTGCTTTCAAGAAATGGAAAGAAATTGTGGAAAATGAAACTAACTTGAAAATCAAGTGTTTCAGATCTAATAATGGGGGCGAATACAGTAGCAAAGAATTCATTGATTTATGTACTGAACATGGAATCATGATGCAGAAGACCGTTCCAGAAACACCTCAACATAATGGAGTAGCTGAGAGGATGAACAACACATTGAATGAAAGGTCGAAGAGCATGATACTACACGTGGGTTTACCCAATATGTTTTGGGCAGATGCGGTCAATACAGAGTCATACCTATTCAATAGAGGACCCTCAGTTCCCATAGGGTTCAAGATTCTAGAGAAAGAATAGAAAGGTCGCAAGGTTTCATTCAAACACATGAAGCTCTTAGGTTGTGTCTCGTATGTAAAAGTCAAATACTCTAAGAGAGACAAGCTAGAGGAAAAGTCAAGGAAGTACACCTTTATAGGCTATGGGTTGGACGACATAAGATACTGCTTCTAGGAGAACGAGCACGAAAAGGTTATCTAATCAATTGGTAATTATCTTTTGTTTAATCAAGGATATACTCATAAATATGTATAAAATCAGATTTTAATGATCTAAAATAGATAAGGCAAGTATCCATGAGTAAAACAGCAAGAAATCCTGAAAATAGCTCCATCTGACGCTCGAACTCGCCGAGTACCACACTGTACTCGCCGAGTTGAGGCCTACTCGCTGAGTTCATCAGGCAGGGAGCTCAAAACTCGATTTTGCAACTTGAACAAACATACAAGGCAACAATACAATAGAAACCAATCAAGGCTCTGATACCACTGATGGGTTTTAGCCATAAGAACATCCTATGTGCTCATACAAACCCTAATGCTTGGATCTAGGTTTCTCTATTGTACATGCAATTCATCCAAGACTATAAACCCTAGATCTAGCATATGATAATCAATATTAACATAATAATGGGTTTAAGATATTACCTTGATTGTTATGTAGCAATAACAATCTCAAATCCTCCTTATAATGACTTTAGAAAGCTTAGAGTCACAAATGTCACTCCTATAATGGTTCACAAACACCAAGAGCAAGAGGATGAAGAAGAGAAGAGAAGGAGGCTGCCCAAAACTTGTGGAAACCCTAAGGAATAAGTTCTACACGTTTTTGAGGCATAAGGGTTCTTTAAATAATGAGGCTATTAGGGTTATCTAAGAAGGAAACCCTAATTTGGATGCTTAGGCCCTAAGCAACCCATGAACTCCTTTCTTAAAGGCCTTGGACGATTTCTAATGGGTTTCCCCATAGAATTCGTCCAACCTTATATTATAAGGTAATCCATAGCCCAATTGCAATTATCTTATAATTACAATTCCAGTCCCTTAAGTTTAATTAATCTCTTTTAGTCACAAACTTAATTCTTATTAATTCTTGACTAATATTAATTAAACAATATGATTTCTCCTTTAATATATTATTCTCATAATATATTAATAAATCATATTTAATCCTTTCTCTCCATAATTCATCCTATCAAGTTGCTTTGGTGAAGGCAACCCAAAAGGACCATGTACCATCGGGTCAAGTGCATACCAAAATAGTTATGGACTTAGACACTAATCCAACAGTCTCCCACTTGGATAAGTCTAATAACTATTCTGCATATGACTTCAGATCCTGATCTACAATCGTAGCTTTCCAAAGCCGCTGTCAACTCTGATCTTATCAGATACGCGTGTCCTTTAGATAAGGGATCATATATTCCTCCATTCTAGATATCGTATAGATTGAGACATGGATCTAAATCATTCTCTCTGTCTATGTGCTGTTTCCCGAATTCAGATTTATGACGACTGATAACAGACTACAATTTGAACACATCAAATTAGTCCCGGCTTGGCCAAGCGCTTAGGTGTCATCACTAAATCATCGAGGGGCCCACATATATCGCTTTTATCCTACTTTGGATAAAAGGAACGGATAAACTTTGACTCAATGCTCGCTTGCACTTACTCACCAAATCACACACAACAATATGTTTTATAACACCAAGTTACTAGCGCGTTTACATATTATCAATGTGCAACCGACTCGCAAGATACAACTCACACATCTCGGTTTCAAGAATATAAGATATTATTGTCTCACCAATCACTCGTGATAAAATCCATGAAGTGATCCAAGTGAGCGTGGGTTTAATCCAATGCTCAAATCATATTCATAAGCACTCATGAACGTTGCAGCAAACATTTGCTTATGTCTAATGCTCTTTAGACAATCCACACACCAATTCACGATAGTCTTCATTCGTACCTACTTCCAACATACGAACGACTGTGGCCCGTTCGAATAATTTGACTGTTCTGAACCAATTAAATTATTCAGGAAGTTAAAACATGCAAAGTGAAACACAAGAATAATACTAATCCCATATGGCCTCAAACCTTTGAGTATAAATAAAACACCTTTTATTTATCACCATATCGATTACTCATTATTTGTTGTTTCGGGTAATCAACTTCTTACTTGAATTACTTACCACACTTGTCCCATGCTCTTAGCATGCACACAATGTTTACATACGGTTCTTGATTTGTGAAATAGATCAAATGAACACATTTCCAATCATACTCATTTCACAACTCCTAATCCTTTCCACAAGTGAAAGAATATCAAATTCTTGCCACTTATAGAATATGCTAGATTCTAACATTTTATGCAATGATCCTTTCGTAATGTCATAGCACAAAAGTCACAATGACTATTGCCAACGAATTTACAAAGTCCTCTATCGGAGATTGTTACAAGACAATTCCATAGATGTGATGTCTTTCACTCAAAGTACATTCCTTTGAATATCCTTTTGCATAAAAATTTCTAATCTAGACATTGATTCTCAATATCCAACTCCCAATATGGAAACATTTCCATATTTTCCATATGACAACTCATTCTTAATCGAATCTTATTTATTCATAATAATGCCGATATGGTCCATCCAATATCATACTTCCAATTACTCACAAGCGACTAATCCTCGGCGAACTTTGGATTGTCCTTTGATAGTTGTTTAATTATCTTAGTTAAAACCGATTCTTGTCCTTATCCCTCTAAATGCGCTAGACATTTGGAAAATTTTAGAATGGTCAAATATTATAGCATTTGCAATCGATCCTATACCCGAAGCGTATGGGACACGAGGCATAATGTCTTACATAAAGATTTGATACTTTATCAATCTTCTGCCATAATATTTTACGTGCTACGTTCTCACAATTCAAAATATGAAGAGGAATGCCGTAATCATAATCGAAATTTAAGAACACACTATGTATCCTTGACTAAATTTATTAACATTCCACAACCTAAGCTTTCAGATTTGAAATGAAGCATAATATTCTCTCCCTTAATTATAGCAAAACAACTTTACATCCTTACTACTTTGCAAAGTATGACTCTTGTTTTCTATAATTAATATTGCTAAATTGCAATACTTGCCTTAATAATCATACAATCATAACATTTATGCTCCCACTATCATGATGATTATTATAAACATAACACTTATGCTCCCACTAGCTTTGACATGTATTCAGAAACCAACTTAACTTCCAGAAAACAATACTTATTGAATTTCTTAAGTTCATGTTTCTAATACCTAATGATTTGATAATCCTTTATCTAAGCTTATACACCTTTCCTTTAGATAGCTCATATGTGTGTCTAAACAATTAAGACTAATTGCCAAATCTCACAATTCGAATCATGGAAAGGGATACCGTAACCATAATCGAATTCAAGAATCCAATTATCACAATCACTATCTTCTTAAAATCTCTTTTAGTGAAAGTATTTCCTCACAGTCATTTTCATGAAGGAGGGAATCTTATGAAACTTATATTTTAATGGTGTATGTGTTCCTATTCATGTGAATTTGTCAAAACCAAAGTTTACGACAAAATCAAACTCATATGGACCGAGCTTTCTCAATCTTGATTTCTTGCCTTATTGTAACACGGCTGCCCACCATGTCTTCCAAGTAGTCAAGCAGCTCACCCTTTCCTATCAATGTAATTTTCATTGATCAAGGTGCTTGCCTTTTATGCGTTCAAATGAGAACTCATAGAACTCACATGCATAATTAACTCAATTGGAACGGCACAGAAACAAGATAGTGTCAACACGATAGGTTGTAAACCTCAACTCGTGTGCTAGCGATGATCAATAAGGTTTATTCTTGATTAGTTCTTGAACTTTTCAAGACCATTAAGACTCCCACTGACTCCTTGACATATAAGATTCTTTTGTTAATGAAAATTTCTTGACAAACGAATATTCAAGAGTTAGTGTAGTTTTTATCAAGACAAAACATTTCATAAAATTGGTCCTAGTTGGTCTTTGTCTTATCCAAGACATCACAACTTTCCAATTTCAAATGTACGAAAACAAGAAAATCCTTTTTCCAAATTCTACACTTGATGAATGTTATAAACCTTCTTGAGATTTGTCACTCAATGTCATAATCTTAACTCTAAGACTTGTTTTTGGAACGAAGTATGATTGACTTCTTGATTTAACCATTTCTTCAATTCCCGATTCCTCTTTCTTAGACATACAATTGCACAAAGATTCATTTAGAGGATCAATTGAGATATGGTTCTTAATCATTAAGACCTATCATAAAGCATAAAAGGTACTCTCCCTTCTTCTTAGAATAGAGAAACTTTTATCTTTCTGCCTACTTGATTCTTCTTATTCGTTCTGCTATTAATTTAAACCTTTTCAATCAATTCAGAATTACACTTAATCTTGTAAGTATAATCATATTTACTAAACCTTTAGTAAACCATGACGAATGTCTTGTTACTCTTGTGGTGGACTTGATCAACACACAACTTTGTGTACTCGATCTCCTAGTCCTTCACTTGACACTTGTCAACGAATTAGTCTAATTTCCAAATATGAAATTTCTCATTCATCGTGCAACCAAGTTGCATGATTCCAAGTTTCTGTCCAACTGAAACTTGGGCGATGAGAAACTCTCCCTATTTGGTAAATTCTTGACCTTTCCACAAATAACATAATTAAGAATCACATCCATTTGTTGTAGAAATATGCAAGCATCAATTTTTCATAACGATTTTATTGCAAGGAAATAAATAAATAAATGAGTCAAACCAAAATTCATTTTTATTCATAACAGCAGCGGAAAACATTTGTCCTTACAATGCAAAATCAACTGAAAAACTATGTAATCAAATATTCCCAACAATTCTATCATAACTTTCTAAGCTCAAAATCTAATCTTCGAATTCATGCGATCGAGATCCATTTCTTCGTGATTAGACTCATCTTGCTCTTTCATCAAGCTTCCTCTCTTTTCACTGATCCTGCAAAACATTCAAATGTAATCTCATCACATTATGTATTAAGAATCAACGAATAGGAACTTAATGGAGTTAGACAGTGGATTTTACCTGAAGCACAGCCATACTCTTTGACTCTCCCATCTTCTGGACTCTTCAGGCTCTTAGAGCAGACTTGTATCCAACGCCCTTTCTCTTGGCAGCAAATGCAGGTCGGTTCTCCTAGAACGTCCTCGGAAGCATGGTTGGTTGACTTTCCCAACAAATATGCTCCATTGCTTTGCCAAATCATTTCTGATTCAGCAACAATGAGCATGTAAGCTAGGTCAATGAGGTTTTCGTCATGATCCATCATATAATACTTTCTTTTGAACTCATTATATGATTCGGGAAGTGACTGTAGAACCCAGTTCACAACCAACTTATCCGGGAATGACGCACCCAACATTATCAACCTATCGATGTGTGATTTCATTCCTAGAATGTAGGCACACACGGGTTTACCATCTTCATGTTTCATTTCCAATAGAGCTTTAGTGACATTGAACCTTTCAATTCTTCAATCTTGTGGGTTAAGGAGAATAACGGGAGGAGGTGAAGGAAGTGAAGCATGATTTCTTGTTCTTCGATCGAATCGTGGAATATCATCTTCATGTGGAATGCTTGTTCCACGGGATTTGGGAAGACCATAGTTGTCGTACTTTGACATCTACAAAACGAGAGAAAACAAATTCAAGTTAGTTGATTGATTGAGTCCTTAATAAATCACCCAAATGAGATATTAAGGCTAGGACCCAACACAATATTCCATAACTCGGGAGAGGGATGTCGTAACCCTATTTGCAAAACATTTGAAGGTAAGTGAATGACGATTCACTAATTTTCCACCAGGAAAATCGAAAAACTGAGTAAGTCTTAAATGTATTGAAAACTCCTAGATCCTTTGAGATTCATTGAACCTTTTCAATGGCATGTTTAAATCTCGATATGCCTCTCTAGTTTGTGACTGGGATGCCGAAGATCACAAAGCGGGTGTGAATAACCATGCAAATCTACATGGTGCCCTCACATGTTACAATCACCTATTCGATGTGCCGGTAAACCACACACGCATCACCGAACTATGACAAACATTGAGTCACCCTTTTTTACCTTTGCTTAGAACCATTTAGTGTGTCGGTTAACCACACACGCTCCACTAATGTCTTTGCAAGGGTACAAAGTGTAACTTCATGGAATTGCATCAATTCACTTTTGCCTAAAGTAACTAAGATTGAGAATTTTGAAAAAGCATTTAGTTACTTTTGTACTTCATTATACTTATAATGGAAGGTTTCTGTCCTATCCTACCCGTTCGGCTAACGACCCTCCACTAGTCAAGAGTGCGGTGGGTGAGAGTGGATACCCATTCAATCACCATTTTATAGGCAATTTCCTTAAACACCCCTTATAGACCAGCTTCGTGAATGAGGCCTACTAACGGTAAAACTGACTTTTACTCATACATACATACATACATACATACATACATATATATATATATATATATATATATATATATATAATGTTAGACTTTTAATGTTATATATAGTATAGGGTGTATTTTACACTTTTAAAATACTAGGTGGTCTAATTTAATAATTATACTTTTAATTAAATTGTACACCAAAAGTTTATGGATTTACTAAATCACTTTAATTAATTAATAAAACCATAAGGGTGTGATTTGAACTTTTCAAAACAATACTAGAGTTGTAGAATTTAACATTCCTAAATTAAACTTTTAATCAACTTTTAAATTCCAAAACTTGAGAGCAAGTTTTGAAACATTTCAAAACATTGGGGCTTAGAATTTAAATATTTCAAAATCAAACTTTTCAATCAAAATTTAAATTCCAAAACTTGAGGGCAAGTTTTGAAACCTTTTTCAAAACATTAGGGTTTCAACTATTTAAATTTCAAAACAAAACTTTTGAGTTCAAATTTAAACTATAAAACCTAAAGGAGAAAATTGAAACTTTTCATAACACAAGGATCAAATAACAAATAATACAAATTAAACAATTAATTTCATCATTATCTATATTTGACCTAATTTCAATTTCTTGCAAAGTAAGTTACCCAATTAATACAAATAATCAAACTTTATCATATAAGGAAGTTATTATCTAATCAATTGGTAATTATCTTTTGTTTAATCAAGGATATACTCATAAATATGTATAAAATCGGATTTTAATGATCTAAAATAGATAAGGCAAGTATCCATGAGTAAAACAGCAAGAAATCCCGAAAATAGCTCCATCTGACGCTTGAACTCGCCGAGTACCACACTGTACTCGCCGAGTTGAGGCCTACTCGCCGAGTACAATGTGGTACTCGCCGAGTTCATCAGGCAGGGAGCTCAAAACTCGATTTTGCAACTTGAACAAACATACAAGGCAACAATACAATAGAAACCAATCAAGGCTCTGATACCACTGATGGGTTTTAGCCATAAGAACATCCTATGTGCTCATACAAACCCTAATGCTTGGATCTAGGTTTCTCTATTGTACATGCAATTCATCCAAGACTATAAACCCTAGATCTAGCATATGATAATCAATATTAACATAATAATGGGTTTAAGATATTACCTTGATTGTTATGTAGCAATAACAATCTCAAATCCTCCTTATAATGACTTTAGAAAGCTTAGAGTCACAAATGTCACTCCTCTAATGGTTCACAAACACCAAGAGCTAGAGGATGAAGAAGAGAAGAGAAGGAGGCTGCCCAAAACTTGTGGAAACCCTAAGGAATAAGTTCTACACGTTTTTGAGGCATAAGGGTTCTTTAAATAATGAGGCTATTAGGGTTATCTAAGAAGGAAACCCTAATTTGGATGCTTAGGCCCTAAGCAACCCATGAACTCCTTTCTTAAAGGCCTTGGACGATTTCTAATGGGTTTCCCCATAGAATTCGTCCAACCTTATATTATAAGGTAATCCATAGCCCAATTGCAATTATCTTATAATTACAATTCCAGTCCCTTAAGTTTAATTAATCTCTTTTAGTCACAAACTTAATTCTTATTAATTCTTGACTAATATCAATTAAACAATATGATTTCTACTTTAATGTATTATTCTCATAATATATTAATATATCATATTTAATCCTTTCTCTCCATAATTCATCCTATCAAGTTGCTTTGGTGAAGGCAACCCAAAAGTACCATGCACCATCGGGTCAAGTACATACCAAAATAGTTATGGACTTAGACACTAATCCAATAGATAGTAGTTCAGAGAATAAAGGTGTAGAAACTGAAACTCCTACCATCTGTAGATCCACTAGAGTATGAAGGCCTCCGGTGAGGTTATCTCCTTTAGCAAACTTCTTATTGCTGATAGAAAATGGCAAACCTGAGTCTTATCCAGAAGCCTTGAGGATGAAAGAATCCATATAATGGAAGAAGGCTATCGAAGAAGGAGCTCACTTGACAAGAATCACACTTGGTCCTTGGTCAAGCTCCTAGCACGGAAGAAAGCACTGCAAAACAAGTGGGGGCCTCGGGTCAAGCTCCAAGAGGGGTTGATTATAATGAGATATTTTCTCAAGTTGTGAAAACGACTACAATCAGAATGGTTTTAGTAATTATGGCCTCTAAAGATCTCTATCTAGAGCAACTAGTTGTGAAAATAGCTTTTCTCCATGATGTCCATGAATAAAACATCTACATGGCACAACCAAAAGGTTTTCCTACAGTTGGCAAGGAAGAAATGGTGTGCAAACTAAAGAGAAATTTGTATGGTTTGAAGCAGGCTCCAAGGTAGTGGTACTTGAAGTTTGATAGCTTCGTGCAAATGAATGGGAACAGCAGATGTGAGATGGATCACTGCTGTTATTTGAAGAAATTCAAGTCCTCTTATATCCCCATATTGTTATATGTTGATGACATGTTGATTGATGGATTCGACATGTAGGCGATCAACAAGCAAAAGAAGCAGTTGGCCAGTGAGTTTGAGAGGAAGGACTTTGGGGCTGCTAAAAAAATATTGGGCATGACCATAGCCAAGGATAGAGTTATCGGTACACTAAAACTTTCACAAGAAAAGTACATCAAGAAAGTTTTAGAAAAGTTCAGCATGGAAGATGCGAAATCCAGAAGTACACCATTAGGGAGTCAATTAAGACTTACCAAGAAGCAATACCAAAAAACAGAAGAGGGCATAGAATACATGACTAAAGTTCCATATACATCTGCAATTGGTAGTTTAATGTATGCAATGGTATGTACCAGACCAGACATTGTTCATGCAGTGGGAGTTGTGAGCATATTCATGTCAAATCCAGGAAGACAAAATTGGGAAAGAGTGAAATGGTTGCTACAATATTTAAAAGGAACAATTGAGTGTTCCTTATTATTCAGAAGAAAATGAGTAGTTTTAGAAGGGGTTGTTGATGCAGACTTAGGTGGATGTGCAGATTCAGGCAAGAGCACAACGTGTTATGTGTTCATAATTAGAGGTCAAACAATTAGCTGGATGTCAAGGTTACAAAAGAATGTTGCTCTGTCAACCATAAAAGTAGAATACATGACACTTGTAGAAGCTACCAAAGAGCTCATATGGTGGAATATTTTCTTGTCATAACTTGGAATGCGGCAGGAGGATTGTGTATTGCATTGTGACAACCAAAGTGCAGTTCACTTAGTAAAGAATCCAATGTTTCATATCAGAACGGAACACATTTAGATGAGGTACCATTTCATTCAAAAGTTAATCAATGAAGGAACTCTAAACTTGAAGAAAATCCTTGGAACGAAGAATCCAACTGAAATGTTTACCAAAGTGGTTACCACTGAGAAGTTAAAGCTTTGCATGGCTTCAACTGTCCTTTCATAATTTTGAATAAAAGGGCTTGGCAGAGAGAGAGAGAGAGAGAGGCCTACTTGGAGGAATAGTGATATTTAAATGGCAGATGAAGTTGTTCAAGCCTTCAAGTAAGAGATTGTTGGGGTATGAAGTCTTGTCCAACATGGAGCACTTAGATCACAATGTAGCACTTAGGGTTCATGGAGTATGTGACAAAGGAACAGATTGTATGAGAAAGGAATGGATCATGTGACAAATGAACAGATCAAGTGCCAAAGGAACGGATCATGAAGAAGGGGATTTAGAGCACATGGAAGAGGTTCGGAGCGCTTGGTAGTAATATCGAGCAAAAGGAGGATCTTGTTGCACCATATGTTAGAGGAATAGGCCAATAAGGATGCTCTTGCGCCATGACATTCCTTCTTGCACAATAATGCTCTCTCTTGCACCATGACAGGTTCCTCTTGTGCTATGAGGATCCCTCTTGCGCAATGGTGTACTCCTCTTACTCCATGAGGTATGCTCTTGCACCATGCATGTTCCTATTGCACCATGGTGGTGTTGTTGCTCCAATATTGATGTTCTTGTGCCACACTTGAAGCCACATGCGCCATCCATATTCCTATTGCACCATGATGGTGCAACATGGACCATCTTGGTCCTTAATGAGTCAAGTATACTATGAAGTCCTCTATGATGCTCAATATTGTCCAAAGATGCTCAAAAGTTGGTATTGCTCAAGAATTACACCATGTTGTGCCACCATGATGGATGTTGGACCATTAGTGTTCATGGTGCGCCACATGTGCATCATGATGCTCCACTACGGTCAAGGTGGTCCATTATGTGTGTTGTTGATGCTCATGGGTTGTATAACATTGAAGAATGTTCCAGAAGATGTTGCATGGCGGAATATGATTGGTTGTCACCATTCATGGGCCTATGGACCAATGGGCTTAGCCCATTAGGGTTTTTAATATGATCCCTCAAGTATAAATAGGCTCACACCCCATCATTGTAAATTGCTAGATTTCTATGAGAGCTCAAAGTGAGATACATATTTGAGTGCTTGTAATAGTTCCGGAAAGTTAATAAAATCCTCACTCTCTCGTTTACCCATGGACGTAGGTCACCATGAATGAACCACGTTAAATATCATTTTATTTTGATTTACGTTTTTCATAAGTTTTGTGAGTTCACCAAAGTTTGTTTTTTGATATTTGTCTGAAGTGCTTAACTTGTTTTGTTGTCACCTAACACTAAACATATTGAAGAATTCTCTTGAGCGAAAAAGTGAGGTTCATGAGGATCGTGCATTAAGATACAAATCTGTTGAATCTGATAAACAATGTCTGGACTAGTAAAGGTAGATATTGCAGAGTTCCAACAAGAGTTCATTAAAAGGTAGGGTAAGATACATGGTTACAAGAAGTAGATAGCTTAGGTTTGGAGTTTGTGAAGGTAGGATAGGGATTACATGTAGACATAGCTACATGAGAGAGTACATATTTAGAAAAGTAAGATTGCGATAAGAAGACTCAATGTGGGGATTGAGTAGCGGAGATTCTGGGAAACAAAGATAGAGGTCTTAGATATATTATAAAGAATTCAGCAGAGAGGTGAGAGATGAATCTGGTGATAAGAGACGGGTCGTAAGCAGTAAGAATGATTTCATCAGCATATACGAGGAGATAAATAGTCTCCTTGCCACTATGAAATGTGAAAAGAGAGCTATCAGAATTAATACATCAAAAACCAATGGATGAGATGTAAACAACAAAACGATAATATGAAGACCAGGTACTTGTTTGAGACCATAAAGAGCTTTTTGTAGGAGGCATACATACTTAGGATGTTGAGGATAAACATAAAAAGGAGGTTATTTCATGTAAACCTCTTCCATAGGATCACCATGCAGGAAGGCATTTTTCTACATTGAACTGATGGATTAGCCAATAACGAGAAACGACAATACTGAGGATGGTGTGGATGGTGGCGGGTTTAAAAACCGTACTAAATGTGTCGTGAAATTCTAAACCATGTTGTTAGGAGAATTCATGTGGAACGAGCTGATCTT
The DNA here is from genome assembly GCF_051521515.1 of Lactuca serriola. Taxonomy (NCBI): domain Eukaryota; kingdom Viridiplantae; phylum Streptophyta; class Magnoliopsida; order Asterales; family Asteraceae; genus Lactuca; species Lactuca serriola. The sequence continues at coordinate 94,059,016 of NC_136411.1, read as the reverse complement.
TTGTAGCGGTCAGGGTTACCATGGAAATTGAACTTGTAACGATATAGCCAATGACATGTAAATATGTTGCCATAAGGAGGGATGGAACAAGAACCTAAGTGTTACTAGAGTTGAGAGCGCCCATTTAGGAGTCCATGGTGGCTTTCTAACTGGGATCATATAATGCCGTGGTAGTGAATTTAGGAATCGGAGAAATATCAATGGTCGCAGAGAGGTTCATCATGTGACGAGATAGGAGGGAAGCAGTCTAAGAACATGTAGACATATGATAACGAGGACTGTGTATAGTAGGGGAGGGTGGGGATTCGTCTGGAGAAGAGGAGGATGATGAAATTTGTATGAGGATTTGCATAAAAAGATCAATTTATGTAATCAGTGAATCCATATATACTAAGGCATTAGCTTTATTTTTGTAGTGTGCGATGGTAATCAGTAATTGAGGAGGCACCTTTTTAGTGTTATAAAACTGATTTTGCAACCAAAGCATTCTTGACATTTTGTTGTTGAGAAATAACTCATCGAGCTTATCCCATAAGTCTTTAGCTATATAATTATCACTAGATATAATTTGCAGCAAGTTTGGGACACATGTTGAATAGAAGCAAGACTTGACCCGTGAAGCAATCGACTCCTAATCTTCATCGTCTTCTTTGGAAAGTTGTGACTTTTCCATTTATATGTCTACACACATTTGCACCTTTATATATATATATATATATATATATATATATATATATATATATATATATATATATATATATAAAGAAATTAGATGCCACAACTTGTACTTTGAGCCATCATCTATCGATTCCCCAAGTTGGTGTGCAACATGCATAGAGTTTGAATTTGAAGTTGGTGTTGACATTGTTCTGGAAATTAAATATGAAAAATCAATGAAATAAAAAATCAAAATTGAATCAGGCTGCTTACCGCAGGTAGAAGGAACATAGAAAGATACATAACTAAACTCTTAGAAGAGATAGACAACATAATAGTAGACCAAGAGCTATTGATGATCGTAGAGATTGGAGAAGATTGACAACAAAGAAAAAAAACACGAAAAAGCAAGAAAACTACAGCAATAGTAGCGCAAGATCCGACAAGGATTGTGGCAGACAATTGCAATTTCTGATGGAAGGAGACAGTGACATGCGATGGCAATGGAGATGGTGGACACAACTGTTGAATATCAGAACCAATAGACACGCAAGGAAACCAAAAAATAATATTAGGAATTATATGTCGATTATTTGAGAATAATAAAACCAATTATTATTAATATAATTACCAAGTTTCGTCCAGAAACAATATCAATTATTCTCAATTAGATCTCATTATAAGAAAGGTATAAGAAGAGTGTCCTATTATTAGACGAAAGTAAATGAGAGACAGTAAACTAAAACCGGCCTATTTTGTAGTTGATCTCGAACTTAAAGAACTGCACGGATCGGACTCCTGTCTATAACAAATGGTAAAAATTAGTCAAAGTTTAGCGGTCAAACTACCGCAAACCACTATGTGTTAAAGACTAATTGTGTGTAATTTTATGATTATAATGTATATTAAAGATATTATATTTGTAATTCCTTTTAGAACGTGTCAAACTACACAAACCATCTATCGTTGGAGATCGAATAAAAAATCAACAAAAGTTAAATCTATTTGTGACGTTAAAAATAAATTTTTGCATAAGGTATATTTGAGAGTTATCGATAAGAAATTTGAATAGATCACGTTCTCCCGATTTCGTGGATATAAAACACGTCCAAAGTGGATATCGAATGAAGAAGTTACGCCTCTTTCAAATTATAAAAATCAGTATTTGTAACAGCCCGAAATTCAGGTTCTACCATTTAACCCTTCATCTTTTCCAAGTTGTCATATTGGGTCCTTGGTGTTGGGTGTTAAGTTGGTGAGTACGCTGGGCGCACAAGGAGTATGCTGCGCGTACTCGCGAGCCTAACTTGTACACGGATTTCATCCGGGTACGCCGGGCGTAACCGGCCCAGAAGAAAAACCCTAAAATGTTGAGCCTCCCTATTTAAGCAACCTTAAGACTCTTTTGTTGGCCACCTTTTCCATAGCTTTACCATCTCAAAACCCTACATCTCATTCATATAGCAAAGGAGTGTCTAGGAGGGCTTTGTATTGTGTTCTTGGCCATTTGGAGCAAAGTGATAGCCTTGGAAGAGGAAGAGTTGGAGCTCAAGCTTTAAGGTAAAAAGTTTCAAGCTTTGCATCTTTTCCGCTCATGCTTTGTAGAGAGAAGTTTTAGGGTTTTTGGTCCCCAAGTTCATAGCTTTTTGAGTGGTTGAGCTCATAGAAGCCGACATCTGTCCCATACTAGCTCATTTAGTGTTGTTATGTGATAAAAATTCAGTCTTGGTTGTTAAAGGTTGTTAATGCATGAGATATGGACCTTTTAAGGTTGGAAATGGAGTGTTTTGAGTGTTGGTGACTTCCACAACCATGCAAAGGCTTAAAGTCACCAACTTTATGGATTAAATTGTATTAGAGAAGTCAGATATGGACTTTGGACGCAAGTCTTAACCGATTAAGACCTAAATGAAAAGAAGGAGAAAGTTGGGAGTTACACTGGGCGTAATCCCCAGTACGCGCGACGTAAGGGGCCGCGTACCCCGATTCTGTGAAGCCTCCGGGTACGCTCAGCGTATAGATCTGGTACGCGCCGCGTACCTCAGAGGGTTGACTTTTAGCATTTGGTCAACTTTAGGGTAGTTGAGCCATGACAGGGGTAAAATGGTCTTTTACCCTTTTGAGAATGATAGGAAAGGAGAGAGTCCAGCCTTGGGGAAATGAATTAATGAGAAGTGTTTGTTGTGACTAGGCGGGGTTGGGCCGTCGTTTCGAGATTTGGAGATATCGAGCACGTGAGATTCTAGACTTCCCACAGGTGAGTCTTCTCACTATACTGTACCTGGAAAGGTACCTATGTGTGGCCGGAAGGTCGGATATGTTATGAATTGTATGAATTATATATGATTAAGTTAGCCGTTTCTATGTGCTATGTATGTTGTGCTTGATATGGGCCGGAAGGCATTATGTTATGGGCTGGAAGGCGTTATGATGTGCCGGAAGGCGTTATGTTATGGGCCGGAAGGCATTTATGTTATGGGCCGGAAGGCATTGTGATGTAGCCCGGAAGGTCGACGCGGGTAAGACCGGAAGGTTTACCGGGTTAGGACGGAAGTCCCCTGAGACACATGGACCGGAAGGTCATGGCCTGGAAAGGCGTATGTGTGTAAGTAGTATTTTGGGAACTCACTAAGCATTTATGCTTACAGTTGTTGTGGTGTGTTTCAGGTACCAGTGATGTACGTGGGAAGGCGCCGACATGATCAGTACACACACGGGATTTTTATGTTATGAGATCTTGGGATTGATATATGTTATGAATTGAGTTTTAAACAATGATGTTTTCATGAATAATGAATGAATTATGTTTTTATAAAATGCGAAAAATTGTTTTGAAACTTACGGTGTTACAAGTTGGTATCAGAGCCTTGGTTTGAGGGATTTGGATGCGTCTTCGGGCGTATCTGAACTCAAACTAAGGATTTGAGGAAATTTTTTGATAAGGAAGTAAAATTTTCGAAAAGAGCAAAAAGAGTTTTGAGACAAACAGAGCAGAGCCGTGTGTACGATCAGCCAGCGCCCGAACGGTGAATCCCCAAAAGTACCCTTACGTTATATGTTATGAGATGCGTTATGTTACATTATGCATGCTAGAGTAGGCTAGGTATACATATTAGGACTAGAGTGTTCTGATTTGTGATGCCTTAGCCGAGGAGATTTCTGCTGCTGAGATGCTTTGAGAGTGAGTAGATAGAATTCATGAGCTCGTGAGAGTAGAGTACTCGTAATCTAGGATCCAAGGAGGAGGACTTGGAGTGAATGCTGATGCGGTGTGGTCGGTAGCATTGGGCATGTACTACTGAAGACACCGGATCAGTGGACACCCCAAGTAAGAATCTTTTGGACAACGGAGGACGAGTAGGTTGCGTCATCGAGTATGAGTATGCTCGATTGAGTCTCTGATAATTTTGTTGTGTTTCAGAGGCATCATGGTTGGGACACGCCATAGGCCTAAGATGGGCGGTGTGAGTGACGAGGAGCTTCGTCAGATGATCCACGATGAGGTGGCGGCGACGATCAGGGCCGAGATTCCGGAGATGTTTGGGTCTATCAAGACCACGCTGTTGGAGACTTTTGACGAGCGGTACACCGCAATGACTGGGGCCGCAGCCGCTGCAGCTATGGCTGCTGCCAGGCCTCAAGGAGGTGAGTCGTTGCTGTTCCATGAGTTCAGCAACATGAAGCCACCCAAGTTTGATGGGACGCAGGATCCGATCGCTGCGATGAGATGGATTGCTGACATTGAGGGATGCTTCTTTACGTGTTCATGTCCGGAGCATCTAAGGGTACGGTTCGCTTTGAACCAGCTCCGCTTGGGAGCGAAGGATTGGTCAAAGTTCGTGACAACGAACTTCACTCTTGTAGAGATTTCAGCGGTGACCTGGGAGAGGTTCACCACCATGTTCAGAGACGAGTATGTTCCCCCGGTGGAGAGGGAATGGCTGGTTTAGGAGTTCTTGACCCTCAAGCAGGGTAATGATTCGGTTACTGTGGTCACTCAGAAGTTTCATGAGAGGGAAATGTTCTGCCCTGAGCAGGTGGCTACTGAGCAGGCTCGGATGAGCCGGTATCTGGGTATTCTGAGGAGGGACATTCGGGAGTTCGTGTCGAACTCGACGTACCAGACATTTGCTGAGCTCCAGGAAAATGCCAGGAAGAGGGAGATTGAGTTGGAGACTCAGGCCAGGGAGGAGGCCGAGTCTCAGAAGATGGATCGGCGACCGACTCAGTCTCAACCGGCAGCCAAGCGGACCAAGTCCGCTGATTCGAGGACTGGAGGCCAGAAGGGCCGCACTTGCGAGAAGTGCGACAAGGGTCATGAAGGGGCCTGTCGATCGGGTGCTTGCTACAAATGTGGAAAGGAGGGGAATATCGCCAAGGACTCCCCCAAGGGATTTATGGTTTGCTTCCATTTCAACTAGATCGTCCATTGGAAGGCCTAGTTCCCTCAGTTACACTAGGGATCAGTGCAGGGATCTGCGCCGGCTGCTAGGATTACTGAGGCTCGACCGGCGAAGGCCAAGGCTCCGAAGGCTTGGGGGAGAGCTTTTCAGTTGACTGCGGAGGAGGTCTGCGCGGCGCCCGGTGCTGTGGTTGGTACTTTTCTTGTGAGTTATGTACCTGCTTTGGTATTATTCGATTCGGGTGCAAGTCGGTCCTTTGTATCCTTGGCATTTAGTCAGCACATTAGTGTCCATCGAGAGGTGTTGAGTCGACCTCTGCGAGTTTCCATAGCTGATGAGCGAGCAGTGTATGCTACGGAAGTAATTCTAGGATGTATCCTTGAGATCTTCGGGGTGGAGTTCCCGATAGATCTGGTCCCGATTGCGATGGGGGACGTGTGTGTGATAGTGGGCATGGATTGGTTGAGCCAATTTGGAGCTGTTATAGATTGCGAGCGTCAGCTGGTGACGATCCGAGAACCTAGTGGGGGAGTACTTACGGTGTATGGCGAGGGGACCCGGTGCGGGTCAGCGTTTTGTTCGGCTGCCAGGGCGAGGCAGAGTCTGCAGCAGGGCTGCAGTGGGTTCGTGGCATATGTGTTGGACACATGCGTGGCCACGGAAAGGCCAAGTTCGATTGAGGAAGTTCAGATAGTGTGCGAGTTTTCGGATGTTTTTTCCCGAGGAACTACCGGTGTGCCTCCGGAGAGGCAAGTGGAGTTCCGTATCGATTTGGTTCCGGGAGCAGCACCTATCGCCAAGGCACCTTATCGCCTCGCGCCGCCAGAAATGCAGGAGTTATCTTCGCAGCTTCAAGAGCTGCTGGGAAAGGGGTTTATTCGACCGAGTAGCTCACCTTGGGGAGCGCCGATCCTTTTTGTCAAGAAGAAGGATGGTTCACACCAGATGTGTATTGATTACCGGGAGTTGAACAAGTTGACGGTCAAGAACCGGTATCCGTTTCCGAGGATCGATGATCTGTTCGATCAGTTACAGGGGGCATCTTGGTTCTCCAAGATAGACTTGAGGTCGGGTTATCATCAGATGAGGGTTCGGGATGAAGATATCCAAAAGACAGCATTCAGAACTCGTTATGGGCATTACGAGTTTGTGGTGATGCCTTTTGGGCTCACCAACGCACCAGCTGTGTTCATGGATCTCATAAACAGGGTGTGCAGGCTGATGTTGGATCGGTCGGTGATCGTATTCATTGATGATATTTTGGTATATTCGAGGTCCAGAGAACAACATGAGGAGCATTCGAGGGAGATTCTTGGAGTTCTGAGATCGGAGAGGCTGTATGCCAAATTCTCCAAGTGTGAGTTCTGGTTATGAGAGGTTCAGTTCTTGGGACATCTCGTCAACCAGAATGGGATATTGGTTGATCCGACCAAGATTGAGGCAGTTATGAGGTGGGAGGTGCCGAGATCACCCACCGAGATCAGGAGCTTTCTGGGATTGGCCAGCTATTATCAGAGATTTATTAAGGATTTCTCCAAGATCGTCGTGCCACTCACCAAGTTGACCCAGAAGGGTGTTGCGTTTTCTTGGGGTCCGGAGCGGCAGACCTCGTTCGAGACACTTCGCTGGAAGTTATGCGAAGCCCCAGTGTTAGCCCTTCCGGAAGGGATGGAGGATTTTGTGGTTTATTGTGACGCATCGATATCCGGATTGGGAGCGGTGGCAGAGGGGACATGTGATAGCATATGCGTCGAGGCAGCTTAAGCCTCATGAGTCGAGATATCCCACTCATGATTTGGAGCTGGGAGCGGTAGTGTTCGCTCTCAAGATCTGGCGACACTACCTGTATGGGGTTCGGTGTACGATATACACGGACCACAAGAGCTTGAAGTATTTGATGGATCAGCCCAACCTAAATATGCGACATAGGAGATGGTTAGACGTGGTCAAGGATTATGATTGTGAGATCCTGTACCACCCGGGCAAGGCTAATGTTGTAGCCGATGCACTAAGCCGTAGGGTGGAGAGCACCCCATTACGAGATGTATGTTTGAGATTGACGGTGATGACCCCGGTTTTGGATGCTATTCGTGGGGCACAGGCTGAGGCTGTGCAGCCTGAGAGTCAGAAGAGAGAGCGAGTTGTGGGGCTGGTATCGAAATTCGTTACCGATAGTCGGGGGCTTATGACTTTTCAGGGTCGGATATGGGTACCGTCCGTGGGCGGAACGCGTACCATCTTGATGGAAGAGGCTCATCGATCGAAATTCTCGATCCATCTCGGGGCCACTAAGATGTATATGGACCTGAAAAAAGACTATTGGTGGCCCTGTATGAAGAGGGATGTCGCATGGTTTGTAGAGAGATGCTTGACCTGTCGCAGGGTTAAGGCCGAACACCAGTGTCCACATGGTAAGCTGCAGCCATTATTGACCGCTCAAAGTCGTCAGAAAAGTTATGCGGATAGGCGTCGGTCCGAGCTCGAGTTTCAGGTCGGCGATTTCGTGCTCCTGAAGGTCTCTCCTTGGAAAGGAGTGATCCGATTCAGGAAGAGGGGCAAGTTGGGGCCCCGATATATTGGACCTTTCAGGGTGATCGCGAGGGTAGGTAGGGTAGCCTATCGTTTGGAGTTGCCAGCAGAGTTGGGGCAGATTCATGACACCTTTCACGTATCGCAGTTGCGAAAGTGCATAGCCGACGAGTCGGCGGTGGTGCCATTAGAAGATATTCAGGTGGATACGGGCCTGAATTATGCCGAGAAACCAATCGCGATTCGGGATCGGAAGATCAAGGTTCTAAGGAACAAGGAGGTGCCTTTGGTTCAGGTTCAGTGGCAACATCGGAAGGGGTCCGAGATGACGTGGGAGTCCGAATCGGAAATGCGGGAGCAGCATCTGAAGTTATTTTCAGAGTAAGACTTCGGGGACGAAGTCTGGTTCTAGTGGGGGAGAATTTTAACAGCCCGAAATTCAGGTTCTACCATTTAACCCTTCATCTTTTCCAAGTTGTCATATTGGGTCCTTGGTGTTGGGTGTTAAGTTGGTGAGTACGCTGGGCGTACAAGGAGTACGATGCGCGTACTCGCGCGCCTAACTTTTACGCGGATTTCATCCGGGTATGCTGGGCGTACCTAAGGTTACGTCGGGCGTAACCGGCCCAGAAGAGAAACCCTAATATGTTGAGCCTCCCTATTTAAGCAACCTTAAGACTCTTTTGTTGGCCACCTTTTCCAGAGCTTTACCATCTCAAAACCCTAAATCTCGTTCATATAGCAAAGGAGTGTCTAGGAGGGCTTTGTATTGTGTTCTTGGCCATTTGGAGCAAAGTGATAGCCTTGGAAGAGGAAGAGTTGGAGCTCAAGCTTTTGGATCCGAGTTTAGCAATGAAAGAAGCTTCATTTTAAGGTAAAAAGCTTTACGCTTTGCATCTTTTCCGTTCATGCTTTGTAGAGAGAAGTTTTAGGGTTTTTGGTCCCCAAGTTCATAGCTTTTTGAGTGGTTGAGCTCATAGAAGCCGAGATCTGTCCCATACTAGCTCATTTAGTGTTGTTATGTGATAAAAATCCAGTCTTGGTTGTTAAAGGTTGTTAAGGCATGAGATATGGACCTTTTAAGGTTGGAAATGGAGTGTTTTGAGTGTTGGTGACTTCCACAACCATGCAAAGGCTTAAAGTCACCAACTTTATGGATTAAATCGTATTAGAGAAGTCAGATATGGACTTTGGACGCAAGTCTTAACCGATTAAGACCTAAATGAAAAGAAGGAGAAAGCTGGGAGTTACGCTGGGCGTAATCCCCAGTACGCGAGGCGTAAGGGGCCGCGTACCCCGATTCTGTGAAGCCTCTGGGTACGCTCAGCGTACAGATCTGGTACGCGCCGCGTACCTCAGAGGGTTGACTTTTGTTGACTTTTAGGATTTGGTCAACTTTAGGGTAGTTGAGCCATGAGAGGGGTAAAATGGTCTTTTACCCTTCTGAGATAAATAGGAAAGGAGAAAGTCTAGCCTTGGGGAAATGAATTAATGAGAAGTGTTTGTTGTGACTAGGCGGGGTTGGGCCGTCGTTTCGAGATTTGGAGATATCGAGCACGTGAGATTCTAGACTTCCCACGAGGTGAGTTTTCTCACTATACTGTACCTGGAAAGGTACCTATGTGTGACCGGAAGGTCGGATATGTTATGAATTGTATGAATTATATATAATTAAGTTAGCCGTTTGTATGTGCTATGTATGTTGTGCTTGATATGGGCCGGAAGGCATTATGTTATGGGTCAGAAGGCGTTATGTTATGCGACATTATGTTATGGGCCGGAAGGCGTTATGATGTGCTGGAAGGCGTTATGTTATGGGCCGGAAGGCATTTATGTTATGGGCCGGAAGGCATTGTGATGTGCGGAAGGTCGACGCGGGTAAGACCGGAAGGTTTACCGGAGATAGGACGGAAGTCCCCTGAGACACATGGACCGGAAGGTCATGGCCTGGAAATGCGTATGTGTGTAAGTAGTATTTTGGGGAACTCACTAAGCATTTATGCTTACAGTTGTTGTGGTGTGTTTCAGGTACCAGTGATGTACGCGGGAAGGTGCCTGCATGATCAGTACACACACGAGTTTTTTATGTTATGAGATCTTGGGATTGGTATATGTTATGAATTGAGTTTTAAACAATGATGTTTTCATGAATAATGAATGAATTATGTTTTTATAAATTGCGAAAAACTGTTTTGAAATTTACGGTGTTACAGTATTAATCTGATTTTCCTAAAACGAACCGCACACTACTTCGTTTGAAATAGCTACAAAGCTCGTAAATCACTTTTGAGTACGTTTTTTTTTTAACCCAGCTTATGTTATGCTATTTTATTTCAATTTTATTACATTTTTAATCTCAACCAAATTCAAATTCATAAAATCTGTCGAATCTGAAACAATTAATAGTGAAACTTTAAACGCTGATTCTCGGAGTTTGGTATATCAAAATTGAATTTCATTTGTGTTTTTGGAATACAATGATCGGGACATTAATGAGTCACTTTCCAAAAAATTTCATGAATGGATATGTGGACACAAGAATCGAGAAATGAGATTTATATCACACAAAAATACATTGTTTTTATTTGTTGTCTAAAAATATCTTCTAAAGTAATAAAATAATAAAGACTTCTATTTATGTAGGTTGAAGCTTCAAATAGAAACAGTTGGCAAAACTTTTAACATAATTTTTATCTTTTTTTTTTGAAAAAATCAAAAGATTTATTCTAGAAGTTTTTTTAAACTAACTTTTTATTAAAAAATAAATAAATTTGTTTAAGAGTCACAAAATGGTGTCTTTTGATAACTTTAACATCTTTGAGGGGTTGGTTTATTTTTGGACATATTTCATTTGCTTTGGCATGGTGCCCGAACCTTGTTTAGTGATGTTTTTGCTGAGATTTGGATGCTCAAGTAGAATTTGGAGCATTCCAAAAACTTAGATCCAACTACACGAAGACAAATAGGTTGATATAACATTTCTTTGGTGTCTTTCAATTTTTTTTTTTTTTTTTTTTTTTTTTTTTTTTTTTTTTTTTTTTTTTTTAAGGGTACCAATCTTGATTTGCATTTTCATTTCCAATCACATTTTAAAACAATGTTTTCCAAAAAGCAACAAATCAATAACTTTTGAAGTAAAAAGGTTTGCATAGCTTGATCTTCTTTCTTTCCCTCATTATCCTCCCTCCCTATCTCCCATTTCTCTTTTATTTTTCTATGTTGTGTGTTCGTCACACACCCGCTCTCCCACCGGAGATGGGTGGTCCTCCGATCATCGGAAGGAGGGCAATAACCCCTCCTCCTTGTTTTCCCGTCGACATTGAACAGCCAAACACATTCCCTCTCTTTTCTTCTTCTTCGATCATTGCTGTCAAGAACAATAAGAGGCCAACAAGCTTTTCTCCTTTTCTTCTCCTTTATTTTCTGCCAAGAAACCACCGGAGTGGTTACTGATTCCGACGAGATCAAGAGCGCAAACAACCCTCGTTATCCTCTTGTTCCTCTTATTCACCGGATCTGCCAAACACACCTGTGATTGCCAAGAAACACCATCCAATCACCCCTATGTTCCTTCTTCATGTTCAACTGTCAGCGACAGAACGAACGAAACCAAGGGAAGCCGCCGGAGCATCCTCCCTCACCACCAACTGCCGCCTCTGCTTCCTCCTGCATCTCCCTTCGACGTTGCTGCTACTTCAGCTTCATCGATCTCTGACTACCGGCAACGAAATCACGAAGGCCAAGGAGAGATCGTGATTCTCGATAGACTTCTCCTCCCCTCCTCGCAATCTGATTGACCACTATCGGAGCTTCTCATCATGGTTGCTTCCGATTCGTTTCTTCTACCCCGATCAGATAAAGATGCACCCCTTTGTACATTTAGTAATTTTTGACAAAACAGGTCCCTCCATTGTAGCTTTGAATTAAAATTAGCCCCCTTGATATAAATTTTTTACAAAGCAAGTCCCATTGGATTTTGTCATTACAAGAATTGTCCCATTTTGATATAATTTATCACAAAAACGGTCCTTGTGTTAATTAAATAAAAAACAAACCTTTTTAAATTTAAATTATTTCGAAACAAGTTCTTTAGTTTAAAATATTAAAAAAATAGTCCTGGAGTTTGTTTTTGTTCAAAAAGGCATCAAGATGCGGTTTTTCACGAGAAGCTTCTAAAAAATGAACTAACTCCAAACAAATTGAACACACGCTTCAAAAGTGAGTTCTACGACCTCTATTTTATGGGTTTTTTTTTATATTTGGGGGAGAATACATACGTGTCTATTAAAGTTTTGATGGTTTTCAAGTTTTTATAAGTTAAAATGCTTCATACTTGTTATTGGTCAAATGTTTAAGAAAAAACAATATGACATGAGAAAAATCATCAATAAATCTTATAAGCCAAAGTAGAATACTAAAATATGATATACTTACACCTTATGTGAATTATGAATTTAATTATTAAGAAAAATCACAAGATTATAAGTAGATTGCTATATGTATGCAAGTTCATTCTATGATTTATGTAAATTAAGATCCTTGTTAAATATCAATATCGAATACGTTAAAGATGTAAAAACTGACATTATATATAACTTAGCTACTTTTCTAACTAAAAATGTATAATATAAAAGTACATTACCTAAATTGTTTGTAAAACGGAGTTTGAACCATTATATGATAATTAGTTGAATAATAACAAAATCAACTAATAACTATATATTCTATGAAGTTGTGCAAAAATGAATATAAAAACGATTTTTATATTATTTTTATAATTATTATAAAAATATATATATTATTTTTATTTTAATTTGAAATCCGTCCTATATGATAACATAACTGATTCTTGGGTTTTTAGAATCGTTACTAAATAAATTAAGTATCGTATCAATTATGCAATTTATTGAATGTTATGAGAATTGGTGGTTTCATGTTGGTTGAAATCTGGAAAATGTTATAAAAGCAATCATAATGTTGTCTAAATTTCGCCATAACAGGCAATAAAAATTTGGAAATCCATTAAGTCTTACAAATATCAAATACTAAAAAGATTTCAATCAAATATTATTTCTAAACAACCAAAATATAGGTAACCAAGAATCTTATAATGGAAGGTTTAGGATTAGGATGCCTAGACACATTGTTAGGATACATCACACCTACGAAACATTCTATATGAGCTATGTTTGTTTCTAAAAACTTTATGAGTTAGGATTATTTTCTAAGCTGCATTGGCTATGTTTATAACCACACTAAGACTGTATGTCTTGGTCCCTCTGTTATGTGTTATAATCGTTAATCTATATGGAATGCGAAACGTCATGTATAGAATGACGACACTGACCTATACCTTTTGATATCCCGCCCACATTTGTTAGCTACACCATCGCCTGACGTTATGAGTTTGGCGTTGACGTTTCTATTTTATTTACTCACGATGTTGATAAAGCGTTGATGTGGAACTTTTAGCACGCCTTTGTTAGTACTGTGTAACTTTTAGCACGCCTCTTTTTAGTACTGGTACAAAGGTGTCGCGGTTAAATTATGATCTCATTATAGATCCTATATTTGTTTCGTTACCATATTGAATCGATATTGGGATCCATACAGGGTTTTTGTTCACTTATACTAGTTGAAAGAGACTGTATTTAGTGGAATAGTTTGTGACTCAAAATGATAAGTGTCAATACCAGAAATTAAGTCATATAATACTTAATTAACAACATGCCACGATTGAAAAAGGTTTATTGACTTACATTTAATAAGTTATTTATATAAACCCCTTTGTTTTTGTACAAAAACACAATGTTTATGTGGGAGGAGTTTGCCATATTGTTTAAGTGTCGGTTCATAAATTAAGTAAGATAATACTTAATAACTACTACAACACAACATTACAAGTTTTATAAACTCAAAATCTATGAGTTTGACATATAAACTATACCATTTCTTATACGAAAAATCGATAGTAAAGTTGGTTATCTTATGTTTTCGAAAGGGTAACATGCTTTATTTTTATATAATTTGGTATTCAAAATCTTTATATAAAAATGCATTTTGGTAATGAGAGCCGTAAAAGTTTGATATCAGTTTCATTTACTTATATATTCACGAAATTGTGTACTTTCAGATTTGAACAAATGATATTTCCAAATGAGTCCAAATTACTCTTAAAACTCATTTATTTTTATAATTTTGATAGAAAAGTATGTATTTATATAAGTTGGGTCACTAGATAAACTTTATAATACACTTTTGGTTCTAAAAGTATTTTGTGTCAAAACCTGTAGAATTTAGCAACAATTTTTTGTTTACGTATCTTAATGCATGTATTCTTAGGTTATTTAGCAGGTCGGAAGAGTTCGCACAGAAGACTCACCGATATTTTTATTATACATTTGTAAACACTGAATTGGTAGGCGTGTGTTGCGATTTAGCAATAGTTATTGTCAATGTAATTTCTATTTCGATAATAATAGAATATTATATTTGTATTGTTCAATGTATGTTCCATAACTGTGATTACTCATTTACGTCGCGCACATCGGCGTTTCCGCCAACGGTCGGGGGTGTGACATTGTCCTTAAAGGTTTTTACTTCAACTCTATTGACTGCAAGCAACAAAGTGAAACCCCATGATTTAGTGCAGAGTAATCGGTTTTCCAACAACAATAGAAAATGATAAAAATAAAGTGAATACTCATAAACCTAGGAATTAATCACACACACAGAGAGGGAGAGAAAGAGAGAGATAAATAAAGCTGTTATTTTTGTGTGCAGAATACGACTGCTAGTGAGCTGTATTTATAGGTGTTGAAACTGTAGAAGGTAATAAAGAGGCCTCATAGGCCGAACCCTAGAAACCCTAGGGAGACGCCTTGCTCTCCAAGCAAGATGTTTTATGAGCCTTCCAAAATATTCTGACAAAATTTTTTTGGTCTTCCAGAATATTTCGACGTGATTTTATGGGCCTTTTAGAATATTTCGATGTGATATCCATGAAGTCAATGACGGTCAACCATTGACCAGATCGGTCAAACGGACTTGATTCAAACTCACCAAAAATAAAAGCTCATTAGCTCCCAGCGACCAATGTGTCATGATAATTGCCAAGTCTGCCTAAATCGCGCCATTTGGTGCATTCGTGGTGTCGGCTAGTGCTAGGCTAGGCTAGGCTAGGCGCGTGTGTGTTGCTTGCTTCCTTCGAGGAGGAAATCAAATTTAAGTGGGGGAGAGTTGTAACATCCGGTTTAAAATAGAATATTTAAATAATAAACCCGGAACCCCGAGAAGTGATTATTATTATTTTATATTAATATAACCCAAAATCAAACAATAATTGGCAGGGTGTTGGTTTCGGGGAGCCAAATGACATGATTTGGAGTTTCGGGGGTTAAAGTGTAATTCCGGGACTTATTTTGCAGAGATTTTCAGAAGTCAGGGGGTATTTGGTATTATTTGGACTTAATATGGAAGTATTTATGCAAGCAGGGGTTAAGGAGTAAATTTTTGACCTATGTTAAAGAAAGTTTTATAGAGGAGGGGCCATCTGGTAACATTTGGACTTAAGTTGAAAGAAAAGAAGAGAACGAGGGACCATTTGCGTCATCATGGGGCGATCTTTATATGAGAAGGGTATACAACAAAAAACTCGTCACCCTCTTAACCCTAACCATACTTCTAAACACCAGCCGCCACCTCCTTCCATCATCGTCTGACCGCCACCACTCGACTCCTTTGTTGTTCCGACCAACCAATACCGCTGATGACATCTATGATGACCGGAGATATCAAAGACCGACGGGGGAATAATGGGCGAATCGTGAACCATAGTTGTCGCGGTCGATTTCTGCTGGAGGTGCGACCACCATAGTCGAAGACGAAGAGCTGCTATTCTATTGTTGTCACTGCTGGACTATCTCGATGAGATCGTGGCAGTTTCACTCGCTTTTCCTCCGTTCTTCTATCCTGTGTTCGTCCGATGCCGCTACCGCCGGTTGCTAACGTGGTGGTTGCTGTCGTTCGTTGAACGCCACCAGGAGGATGGTTGCGGCCATATTTCGTGGCTTGCGATATGGATGCGCGTGAGGGGTGGGTTTTTCATCGAGTAGAAATCGTGAATAACCACCATGGTAGCCGGCCATGGTGGCTGCCGCCGATAACCGTTGTTGCTGCTCGTTTTCCTTTGTTGTTGCCACCACCGTACATCACCAGGTGGGTGGCTGGGTCTATTTCACAAACATAAGGGTGTGTATTGGTGTGTTCAGTTGAGGTCGTGTGGCTACTTGGCCGTAAATCATAAGAGGGCCACCACCACCACCACCGTGAGGTGGTGGCTAGCACCTTCGACCACCGCCTGCCGCCACAGGGCAGTTGTGTATGTGCGTAATTTATTTTGAGTGTGTAATTTTGGATAGTGGTGTATGGTTGTTGTATCATTGTATGACCAGAATAATCAAGAAAAGAACCCATCACCGCCGTGAAGTGGTGGTTGCCACCTCATGCCGCCATTCTGCCACCACCAGCCGCTACTTTGGGCGGCTGTGTGCTTTTGTGTGTGTGATTGATATTTTAGGATGCTTGAATATTTTTAGCTAAAAATCATAACCACTGTGAGGTGGTGGCCGCCGCCGTGAGCCGCCGTTGACCACCATTACCCGAGGTGGTAGTGGGTGGTGTCTGACTTGTGTAAACCTAATGGGCCCAATGAAACCCTAATTGAACTAAAAGCCTAACCATGTAACTAATTGGCTAGTATTTGGGTTGGAAACCTTAATTAGGGTTTGGAAAACCCTAATGTTATAAAACCCTAGTTTTTGGGATTTGATCGAGACCCGCACTGGAACTGTTTATTAGACTGAAAATGTTAATTAATAATCAGTTGCAATTAACCCTAAAGCAATATTGGACTTAATGGGTTAAGTAGGAACACTTAACCCTAATCATCATTTCATGTGAAAACCCTAATTTCACTTGGGCCTTGATTTGGGCCTTTCTATTGGGCTTTGATGATTGGGCTATTCATGGGCTATACAAGAACAATTAAAGGGACTAAAATATTTGGATGGGCTTTGGGGTAAGGCCCATGTGAGGGACTTGGGCCCAATTTGGAAAATTGGGCCATAGATGGGCCATAATTGGGCCTTGATGATTTTGAGATATCGGACCATCCGTATGCCAAGTATTGGGACTAGAATAGATAGTTGGGCCTTAAGGTAAGGCCCATGTGAAGGGTTTGGGCCCAATTTGGAAAATTGGGCCATATGTTGGGCTTTGGTCTATTGTGTGACTTTTGGGCCTTTGGAGTGTGAGTTGGTCCTTGGGCTTGAATCAAGCTAGGTTGAGGGTAAAGTAGTCTTATACCCCAAGCATGGACTTATGGTTATGTATTGGAACCCAATTATTAATTGGGTGCTGTTTTGATGTTGACAGTTCGGGAATCTGTCATCTAGCAGATAGGGTTTCGTCCGCGAGACTTCAGCAGTGTGAGGTGAGTTTTCCTCACTATACTCAAGGGTCTAAGGCACCAAGGCCAGTCCTTTTTGGATTGCCATCCTGATATGTTATATATGCTCGAGTATCGTATGATATGTTAGATCGGTATCCTGATAGATATGATGTTATTATGTTGTTATGATTTGTTAGATCGGTATCCTAGTAGATATGATGTTATTATGCTATTATGATCTATTAGATCGGTTTGTCTATCTATAGACTATTATGTGATTATCTGATATATGTGCACATGTTTGATTAATGGTTGTGGCTTATCTGCTTTGTGCGAGAGCCAATATACCTGGGCATTCCAACCCAATGGTTGTAGGCCGTGAGTATCCATCCCGAGGATGATTGGACTCGTAGTATGTGGGCATTCTAACTCGATGGTTGTGGGTCGTGAGTATTCCATCCCGAGGATGATTGGACTCGTAGTATGTGGGCATTCCAACCCGATGGTTGTGGGCCGAGGGTATTCCATCCCGAGGATGATTGGAGCCATAGTATGTTGGAATTCTAACCCGCTGGTTGATTGGACCTATAGTATGTTAACATTCCAACCCGATGGTTGAGGGCCTAGGGTATTCCAACCCGATGGTTGACTGGACCCCTAGTATTTTGGCATTCCAACTTGATGGTTGAGGGCCTGGGGTATTCCAACCTGATGGTTGACTATACCCATAGTATGTTATATGTGATTATATGTGTATTGTTATGTGTATGGGTATTTTGGGGGAACGCACTAAGCTTTGTGCTTACGGTTTCAGTTTATTGTTTCAGGTGCTTTAGATGTCTCGACAAGTAGGCGAATGCGTGACCGTACACATCCTTGTGTTTTGGACTTATGGTTTATGGGATACTCTGATATGAAACTATTTTAAAAACATTTTGTAATAACTAATGGCTTTTGGATGTTTGAAAAAGTTTTAAATTGGCTTGATTTATATGGGTGTTACAAGAAAACTCTTAACTCTCGTAAGCGGTGAACTCCTATAAGAAAGAAATTTATTTATTAGGAGAAAAAATGTTAAAGTTACTAATAAAAATATTGCTTAAGTAACATTTTTTTACCTGTAACATGTCTCTCATGCTTTTACTAAGCACCGTGTCATTCTTCTTTTTGTACACATCCTTACTCGAATCATTTGAGGTTCTACAAGACATGGGTGAAGTTGTTTACTTATTCATACACTAATCGTATTGTTCAATACCAATTGTCAGTTATCATAATCATGCTTAATGACCTAAGATGGCCTGAACACAACATTCTTCAGGCGTCGCAATCGGTACGAAATTTGTTACCCCAGGCCTGCCGGCCTAACTCTAGCGAACAATTAAGGTGCGAGATTGTCAGTCCCGTATAGATCTATACACAAGTTACACGCTCTCCTTCCAGGAGACTCTAGTTATAATTTCAGGGCTTGGTTAATAATTTAGATAAGTACTTGAAGTATGTCTCACAAATCTATATCGACAGTTACGTGTAGAATAATCAAAGGTTACTTTGTATTGATAAAATCGTATGTATGACTCATAAACTATACCTATTATAGTTTATACATTTGTTTTTGTATGAAATTCCGAACTAGTAAAGTAGTATGTTTATTATAGTAAAAAATACAATTGAAAACTATTTGAATAGTTTTTATATTAACATAAGATTTCCTTATTTTTACTTGTATTTTCTCCCTTTAAATATGGAAAATAGTGAAAAAGTAGGGGTATGAACTCACTTGAAAAGGTGGTGATTCGGACAACACTTTGTTACTTGAAATTACGAGTTTCTGTTGAAAATCGGGTTCTGCGTGGGTAGAGCTTCGAACCGAAAAGACTCTTTTCTCGGGGACTTCGGGTGCTCCGGGGCTTTCTTTGGGTGTTAGGGACGTTCCCTAAGCTTCAGTGGTTTTAGGATGGCTTGAGAAGGTATAGAGAGTGAAAAAGATGGTAAAGTAGCAACCAAAACCAGGAGGTCTCGCATCCTTATTATAGCTGGCTGAGGTCTCTTATTACGTTGGGCGTAACTTCGGTACGCAGGGCGTACACTCATACGTGGTCTGTAGGAGCTACGTGGCCTTTGTTTGGTTACCGGGCTTCGGATGTGTCACTTCTACGAACATGTGTCCACCATGAGAAGGAATAGGATGATGTGGCCAACTCCGGAACAACCTTCCGAGTACGCTGGGCGTAATCTTGTACACGGGGCGTACTCCTTCGGACTCCCTCAAAATTTGTGTCTCGAACTTCAAAAATTCATAACTTTTGCATACTAGCTCACTTTTTGACGTTCTTTATATCCACGCGTAGGTGTGACCGTACTCTACAACTTTCGTTTAGACTTTGTCGGCAAATTTTGAATATATTTTTAAAGTTATATTTTTAACATGCCGGGACAGAAAAAGTCCGTTAAAAATTCATAACTTCTTCATATGAAGTCCGTTTTCATCTGTCTTTATACCGTTGAACTACTATTGATGAGATATTCGATTATCTTTAGGTTGTATCGGCTAAAAATCACTCGATCTATAATTCGAATTCCGGGTTGTACACTTCTATTCCAAATCTTAGAAAATTCATAATTTCGTCATACGAAGTCAGATTTGGACATTCTTTTTATGCACGTTCTCGGTTTAACGTATATTACAAATTTTATTTAGATTGTTAAGGCTAAAAGTCACTTTATCATAAATTCACTATGTTTGGTTACCAAGAAATTTTGCAATGATTGCCAAAACCGCGAGGTAAATCTACTATCTCAGTCAGAAATAATGGATATCGGAACACCATGCAATCACATTATCTCTTTAATGCGCGTCCTTGTTAACTTCTCCATTTTGTCAGTTTCTTGGCAGGAAGTGTGTGGATTTGGTTAATCTGTCGACAGTTACCCAAATGGTGTCATGACCACCCGTTGTCCTGGGTAACTTAGTTACGAAATCCATTGTAACCCGCTCCCACTTCCACTCAAGTATTTCTGGTTGTTGTAATAAACCTGAGGGCTTTTGATATTCTACCTTGACTTTGGCGTAAGTTAGGCGTTTTCCCACACAGGTAGCAATTTCTGCTTTCATGTTCGGCCACCAATATAGTTTCTTGAGGTCCAGATACATCTTGTCTGAACATGGATGAACGGAGTATCGAGTTTTATGAGCTTCGTTCATGACAACCTCTCGGTAGCCACCAAACTTCGGTGTCCAGATCCGATTTATGAGATAACAAAATCCATCACCCTTGATTTCCATGTTCTTTTCCATTCCTCTTAAAGCTTCACCTGTCACATTCTCGGGTTTCCAGGCTTCTAGTTGGGCCTCCTTGATCTGTGTGGACATGTGTGAATGAATAGTCATAGTTAGAGACTTTACTCAGCGGCCCGAGTACTCTTTTTGACTAAGAGCATCTGCTACTACATTGGCTTTACTGGGATGATAACGAATTTGACATTCGTAATCATTGAGTAATTCCACCTATCGTCTTGTTCTCATGTTAAGCTCTTTCTGATCGAATATGTACTGGAGGCTTTTGTGATCAGTAAAGAGTGTGCATTTCGTACCATACACGTAATGCCTCCAGATCTTTAGAGCAAAAAACACTGCTCCCAGTTCGAGGTCGTGTGTGGTATAGTTGACTTAGTGGTTCGTAAGCTTCCCGAGGCATAGGATATGACCTTTCCTCGTTGATAAGAACGCAGCCTGGCCCTTGCTTGGATGCATCACATTAAACTACAAAATCTTCATTCCCTTCTGGGAGGAACAAGATCAGTACATTGCAGAGGGCTTGCTTTAGTGTCTGGAAAACAGTTTCTTGTTTCTCCTCCCAGTTAAAGGTTATACCCTTCTGAGTCAGGGTGGTGATTGGCTTCGCGATCTTTGAGAAATTTTGAATGAACCTTCTGTAATAGCCAACAAGACCTAGAAACTGACGAATCTCTGTTGGGGTTCGTGGGGTCGCCCAATTTTTGATATCTTTGATCTTGGAGGGATCGACATGTATCCCTTCCTTGTTGACTACATGACCTAGAAATTTCACCTTTCGAATCCAAAATTCGCACTTCGAGAACTTCACATAGAATTTCTCTGCCATTAAGGTTTCCAAGACTTGTCGTAAATGTTGATTGTTTTCTTCCTTACTCCGGGAATAAAATAGTATATCGTCGATGAAAACTATAACGAACTTGTTTAAGTAAGGTCGACACACATGGTTCATCAAGTCCATGAACACTACAGGTGCGTTTGTTAAACCAAAGGGCATCACTACAAATTCATGGTGACCGTAGCGAGTTCTAAAAGAGGTCTTTGGAATATCGGTCTCTTGGACTTGTAGCTGATGGTATCCTAATATTAGGTCAATCTTGGAGAAGAAACTGGCTCCTTGAAGCTGGTCAAAAAGGTCATCGATTCAAGGCAAAGGGTATTGGTTTTTTATAGTGAGTTTATTTAATTCCCGGTAGTCTATACATATGCGAAACGATCCATCCTTCTTCTTCATGAACAAGACCGGTGCTCCCCAAGGTGAGAAGCTCGGCCTAATAAATCCTTTGCTAAGTAGTTCGCTTAGCTGGCTGGATAGTTCCTGCATCTATGATGGTGCAAGACGTTACGGGGATTTGTCTACGGGGGTAGCTCCGCGAATCAAGTCGATTCGGAATTCGACTTGCCGTTCAGGAGGAACTTCTGAGAGATCTTCGGGGAATACATCAGGGAAATTATAGACTTCAGGAATATCCTTGATGTTTTTCACTTCTTGTATTTTATCAACCACGTGAGCTAAGAAGGCACAATAATCTTTGCAAAGATATTTCTGGGCTTTGACGCAAGAAATTATTTGAAGGTTCGTACTGGTTTTGTTGCCATAAATAACGAGGGATTCGTTACTTGGCAAATTAAGACGAATGACTTTTTCATAACATAGGATAGCAGCACGGTGAAGGCTTAACCAATCCATGTCGATGATAATGTCGAAACCTTTAACTGGGACTGACATAAGGTCAATTTGGAAAGAATGGTTGTTTAGAGTAAGTGTGCATCCTATGTATATGTCGTTTGTACTCTCGGTATTTCCATTTGCCATCTCCAAGGTAAATGTGTCTTTTAATGTTTGGGGATTTTGTTTTAGTAGATGTTTGAATTTATGGCTCACGAAACTTTTCTCCGCACACCTATCAAAAAGAATGCATGCATAAGAATTTCTGAGAAGAAACGCACCGGTAACCATGGCAGGATTTGCTATCGCTTCCTCATTTCGAATTGTCAAAACTCTTCCTACACCGCCAACATTCTTTGTCTTTGGGCAGTCTCTCTTGAAGTGCCCGGTTGCACCACACTCATAACAAGCTTGACTTACTCCCGCAGTGGGGACTTGAGAGATGGGTTGTGCTAGTGCTTTACAGAAGCGGACAGTGCGCCCCTTCTTGTTACAGTTTCTGTAGTGCATTTCTTTGCAAACTCCTATGTGATGGAAGTTGCATTGATTAAATTTTGGCAAAGTTACAACATATCGACTCGAAGGTGTTGGAGTGGCAAAAACAGCGGTAGAAGTAGAAGTAGGAATAACAGCGGGAACAGTAGCAGTGTGCACTGACATAGTTTGTTGCTTCTTTGAAGGCTCTTGTGACGATTTCCCCTTTTGTTTGTTCCAGAACTTCTTTTTGTTATTATTTTCTTTGGTTTTTTCAGAAACGGGTGGCATGGAGCCTTGACGAACTCCATGATCTACAAGTGTTTGTGCCAGACGTTTGGCACTATCGAAAGTAAGTGGATTGGCGGCTATAATGTTTCCTTGAGTCGGGGGAGTTAACTCCCATATGTATCTTTCTACTTTCTTACTCTCCGGGGTGACCATCCCGGGACACAGAAGAGCCAGGTCATTGAATCTAGCAGTATATGCAGCGATATCAGAGTCCTTCATCATTAGACTCCAGAGTTCCTGCTCTAACTTTTTATTTCACCTATGGGACAATATTCTGCCAACATCAGAACCCTTAAGTCTTCCCAATTCATGGAATTGGCGTCTAGGAGAGATAACGACTTAACATAGACATTCCATCAAGAAATGGCTCTGTCCAAGAAGGTGAATGTTGCAAATTTTATATTGCTTGCTTTCGAGCATGCACAGATTTCAAACACTCATTCAATTTTCTCGAACCAGCGTGTTAGAGCAATGACACCTCCAGTGCCATCAAAATATTTGGGTTTAGCATTCGGGAAGTCTTTATACGAACACTCCCTTGTGTGTCCAAGACTTTCCCCGTGATTAGAGTTTTGGGCACCACTACCGACCCCACTAGTACCACTAGCATTAATTTGTGTCATGGCAGCAGCCACGGTGGCTATTACTGCTGCTTGGAAGATAGCAGGATCATACCGTGGAGGTGGTGGTGGTGGTGGAATTGGTGGATTGTTGTTGAAACACCTATTTGATTTTCGCGGCGAAATCTTTTTCTACAAGATTTAAAGAGGAAATGATGATAAGTTCTTTATGGTAGTTATGAGTCAGGTGATAATGAACAAGATATATCATAGTTCCAATCACATCATATCCTGACTGTTATAGTGTTCTATTAAGTTGTAACATCCCGAAATTCAGGTAAAGCTATTTAATCCTTCTCCTTTTCCCAAGTTGTCAACTTGAGTCCCTTAAGTAAAATGTTAGGCTAGTGAGTATGCTGGGCGTACTGAGGAGTACGCCGCGCATACTCACGCGCTTATTTTGGACGCGGACTCGCCTGGGTACGCTGGGCGTACCCAGAGTTACGTTGGGCGTAGCGAGCCCAGATGAAAACCCTAATGTGGGGCTTGTGCACTATAAAAGGAATGCTATGGCCTTGACCTCAGCCACCATTCCAGAGAGTGAAACCCTAATAAGAGTCCTCCTTTGTTTCTAGCTAGTGTGTTGGTGTTTTAAGCTTCAACGTGTCATTTCAAGGTGGTGGAAGAGAAGAAGAGGCCATTTTGGAAGCTAGAAGTTTGTGGGCAAGAGTAGATCCGAGCTTTTCAGAGGTTGGAGCTTCTTCCTGAGGTAAAAAGCTCAAAACTTGTCTTGTCTTTTGTGTTGTGTGCTTTTCGGACCAATTTCTAGGGTTTTTGGTCCCAAGATGGAGACTTTATGAGCAAATGGTCTCCATTGGCCTAGATCTATCATATTTCAGGACTATAAGAGTTGTATGTTCATAAAAATGCAATCTTGGACGTAAATATTGAGCCATGCATGAGATCTAGACCTTTTGAGGAAAAAGGAAAGGTATTAGAGGGTGTAGGGACCTTTACAACCATGCAAAGGCTTAAAGGTTCCGACTTTATGGGATAAGAGGCTTAGGGAAAGTCAGATCTGGAAGTCGAAGGAGTGTCTTAACCGTTTAAGACCAAAATCCAAGGAAAGGCTGAAACTGAGACTTACGTTGGGCGTAACTCTCAGTACGCGCAGCGTAAGGGGTTGAGACCCTGATTGTGGTTTGCCGGCGTACGCCCTGCGTACAGAGAAGGTACGCGCCGCGCACTGCCTCTTGTTGACTTCCGTTGACTTTTAGGGTTTTGGTCAACCTTTGGATTTTTGGGTCAGGGAGGGGTAAAATGGTCTTTTACCCTTCTATGGAAATTGTAGAGTGGATTTAATCTAGCCTTTGAGAGCCATTATTTATCTGAGAGTATTGTTATGTGTTTAGGTGGGGGCTAGGCCAGTATGTTCGAGTGCGAGACTATCCGAGATACCCGAGGTGAGTCTTCTCACTTTACTGTACCTGGAAGGGTATCTATGTGTGACCGGAAGGTCTTATATGCTATGAGATATATGTGCTACATGCTGATATGTGATATGTATGTGTTATGTATGCTATGTATGATCAGGACCGGAAGGTCAAGATGATATGGACCGAAAGGTCAAGATGACATGGACCGGAAGGTAAGGAGGATACGGACCAGAAGGTCGATACGGGTAGGACTGGAAGGTCTACCGGGATTCGGGACGGAAGTCCCCTGAGATACTTGGACCGGAAGGTCCCACAGAGTTACGTCCTGGAAAGGCATATGTGTTGTATGTGGTATTTTGGGGAACTGATTAAGCATTTATGCTTACAGTGTTGTGTTATGTGTTTCAGGTACTAGTGAGGATCGCGGGAAGGCGCCAGCTTGATCTATACACACATGAGGAGTTTTAGATATTATGATCTTGGGATGTGATGTTATGGATTGTTATGTGATACAATGAAATTTTTATAACAATTATGAATGAAAGTGTGTTTTTAAAATGTGAAAAATTGTTTTGAAATTTACGTCGTTACAAGTTGGTATCAGAGCCTTGGTTAGAGGGATTCAGGTGCAACTGCGGATGTATCTGAAATCAAAATGAGGATTTGAGAAAGTTTTTTTTATAAATAAACCATTTTTCTAAGAGAGTAAAGGAATTTGGAAAAAGGCAGAACGGAGCAGTGTGTACGATCAGTCAGCGCCCGAACGGTAACTTCCCAAAATACCCTTACATTATGTGTTATGAGATATGTTATGATATGATATGCATGATAGAGTAGGCTAGGTATTCATATTAGGACTAGAGTGGCCTGATTTGTGATGCCTTAGCCTAGGAAGATTTCTGCTGCTTGAGAGTGAGTAGATAGCAGTGAGGAGCTTATGAGAGATCTACCGAAGGGTAGCCTATGCTAGCGAGGTGTAGAGTACTTGTGATCTAGGATACAAGGAGGAGGACTTGGGGTGAATACTGATGCAGTGTGGGCGGTAGTATAAGGGCCTATACTACCGAAGACACCATATCAGTGCGCATTCCAAGTAAGAATCCTTAGGATACTAGGGAACAAGTAGGGATGTGTTATCGAGTGCGAGTATGCTCGAGCGGGTCTCTGATATTTTATGTTGTATTTCACAGAGACATCATAGTTGGGACACGCCACACACCTGAGTGCAGTGGTGTTAGCGACGAGGAGATCCGCAGGTTGATTTTTTGAGGAGGTGGTTGCTGCCATCCGAGCCGAGACTCCACAGATGTCTGGGTCTATCAAGACCACGTTGATTGAGACCTTCGATGAGCGGTACGCAGCAGTGACTGAGGCTGCGGCTGCTGCAGCTACTGCAGCCGTTGTTGCTGCCAGGCCTCAGGGAGTTGACTCGTTGTTGTTTCGGGAGTTCAGCAACACGAAGCCACCAGAGTCTGATGGGACGCAGGATCCGATCGCTGCGATGAGGTGGATTTCTGATATCGAGGGATGCTTCTACACGTGTTTATGTCCAGAGCATCTGAGGGTACAGTTCGTGCTGAACCAGCTTCGCTTGGGAGTGAAGGACTAGTGAAAGTTCGTGACGGCGAGCTTCACTCTTGCGAAATATTCTGAGGTGACTGGGGAGAGGTTCACCACCATGTTCAGAGACGAGTATGTTCCCCCAGTGGAGAGGGAGCAGTTGCCTCAGGAGTTCTTGACCCTCAAGCAGGGTACTGATTCGGTAACTGTGATTACCAGGAAGTTTCATGAGAGGGCGATGTTCTGCCCTGAGCAGGTGTCTACCAAGCAGGCACACATGAGCTGATATTTGAGCATTCTGAGGAGGGATATTTGGGAGTTCGTATCGAACTCGACTTACCGGACATTTGCTGAGCTTCAGGAAAATGCCCGAAAGAGGGAGATTGAGGTGGAGTCTCATGCCAGGGAGGAGGCCGAGTCTCAGGGGATGGATAGGCGGCCGACACAGTCTCAGCCGGCAGCCAAGCGGGCAAAGCCCGCCAATTCGAGATCTGGAGGCCAGAAGGGCCGCACTTGCGGAAAGTGCGGCAAGGGACACGATGGGTTTTGTCGATCAGGTACTTGCTACAAATGTGGCAAGGAGGGGCATATAGCCAAGGATTGCCCCAAGGGATTCATGGTTTGCTTTCATTGCAACCAGACGTGCCATCGGAAGGACGAGTGTCCGCAGCTACGGGGGACAGCACATGGAGCACAGCAGGGATCTGCCCCTGCCGTTGTGCGCGCTACTGAGGTTCGAAAGGTGAAGGCCAAGGCACCGAAGGCTCGTGGGAGAGCCTTCCAGTTGACAGTGGAGGAGGTCCGTGCAGCGCCCGATGTCGTGGCTGGTATGTATCCTTTCATTTATTTATGTTGAGTTTGAGGTGTTGTGCTTATATTATGATATGCGTAGGTACTTTTCTTGTGAATTATGTACCTGCTTTGGTGTTATTTGACTCGGGTGTGATTCGGTCATTTGTTTCCTTAGCATTTAGTCAGCACACCAGTATCCGACGAGAGGTGTTGAGTCGACCTCTGCGAGTTTCTATAGCTGACGAGTGAGCGGTGTATGCTACAGATGTGGTTCGAGGATGTATACTTGAGATCTTCGGTGTGGAGTTCCCGATAGATCCGGTCCCGATTGCGATGGGGGATGTATGTGTCATAGTAGGCATGGATTGGTTGAGCCGATTTGGAGCTGTTATAGACTACGAGCGTCAGTTGGTGACGATACGAGACCCTAGTGGGGGAGTACTTACGGTGTACGGTGAGGGTACCCGAGGTGGGTCAGCCTTTTTTCGGCTGCCAGAGTGAGATAGAGTTTGCAGCAGGGTTGCAACGGGTTTGTAGCCTATGTGATGGACACACGAGTGGCCGCTGGGAGGCCAAGTTCGATTGATGATGTTCCGATAGTGTGAGAGTTCCCGGATGTTTTTCCCGAGGAATTGTTGAGTGTGTCTCCCGAGAGGCAAGTAGAGTTCCGTATCGATTTGGTTCTGGGGGCAGCACCTATCGCCAAGGCGCCTTATCACCTTGTGCCACCAGAGATGCAGGAGTTATCCTCACAGCTTCAGGAGCTGCTGGGGAAACGGTTTATTAGACCGAGTAGCTCACATTGGGGAGCGCCGATCCTTTTTGTCAAGAAAAAGTATGGTTCACACCGGATGTGCATTGATTACCGGGAGTTGAACAAGTTGACGGTCAAGAACCGTTATCCGTTACCGAGGATCGACGATCTGTTCGATCAGTTGCAGGGGGCGTCTTGGTTCTCCAAGATAGACTTGAGGTCGGGATATCATCATATGAGGGTTCGGGATGAAGATATCCAGAAGACGGTGTTCAGAAATCGTTATGGGCATTACGAGTTCGTGGTGATGCCTTTTGGGCTCACCAATGCACCGGCAACGTTCATGGATCTCATGAACAGGGTGTAACAGCCCGGAATTCCAGGTATCGTTATATTTATGATTTTTGGGTGTTTTAAGAGGGGACTCAGCGAGTTGGAGCTCAGACTCGCCGAGTAGGATCGCGGATCTGGTTGCGGGTTCGCGACTGGACTCGACGAGTCCGGATATGGACTCGGCGAGTCTGCGCTGTTTAGCGAAACCCTAACCGTCCAGGTTTGGGACGTATATAAGGGGCCTTATGGCCATCATTGTTCATCCTAGTCCTTTGAGAGAAACCCTAATTCGATTGTGAGCATCTGGAGCAAGGTAGAAGACCATTATTGATCTTGGAAGTGTTATTTTGCAAGGAGGAGGAGGCTTGGTTAAGGGAACAACAAGAGAAGCCACATTCTGAGGATTGGGGACACAGAGCAACGTTATTCAGGTAATATTTTCGAGTTGCATTCTTCTATGTTGATGTGTATATGGATTTAGGGTTTATTGAACCCTTTTGTGGCTAGATTGAGTGTTTCCTTAGTCCCCCAAGCGATTGGAACCCTATATTGGGACCCTTGGAAGTCCAGAATGTCCCATGCCTGAGCATTTCGGGAATCAATGGAGGTTTTGGATTGGAATCCTTATGCCTTAGGTCAAAACATAAATTATGAGTCATGGGGTGTATTATGAGCACCGAAATGAGGGCTTTACGTGATGAACCAGTTTAGGAAGGCCAGACCTGTGAATTGTCGGAGCAGATCTGACCTTAGAAAGCCGTTTGAGCGATTGCATGGCATGGACTCGTCGAGTCCGATGAACAGACTCGGCGAGTAGCTTGAAGATTGCCTTAGAGTGGTCCTGTCCGGGTTATGAGTTGGATCGGTGAGTCAGGGCGAGTTAGAGAGGGTTAACAGGTGGTCTGAGTCGAACTGGGACTCGCCGAGTTGTTCTTCAGATTCGGCGAGTTGAGTCGGGGTGGCCCCGCGATTCTTCCAGGAGGAACTCGTCGAGTCAGGGGGGATACTCGACGTGTAGAATGGGAATCTTAGAGAATTGGTGAGAACGTGTAGACTCGCCGAGTCGCCCTAGCACTCGCTGAGTCCGGTCAAAGTTGACCGTTGACCAGAGTGGACCGTTTTTGACTTCTTAGGGATAGTCAACATTAGAGATATAAAGTGTTAACTAGGGACATTATGATGTTATAGGAGGATTAGAGCTCGGAGAATCGGGCACGAGGGATTCCCAGGTTGTGAGATATCGAGACACGCGAGGTGAGTCTTCTCACTATACTTTACCTTGAGTAGGTAACCAGAGTTATATGATAGAGTATTTGTATGCTATGTATGTTATGTGTTGCACTGCATTCTTCTA
This sequence comes from Lactuca serriola, assembly GCF_051521515.1. Classification (NCBI taxonomy): domain Eukaryota; kingdom Viridiplantae; phylum Streptophyta; class Magnoliopsida; order Asterales; family Asteraceae; genus Lactuca; species Lactuca serriola. Next base: position 94,029,458 of record NC_136411.1, on the reverse strand, counting down.
TGTGATTTATGCTATGCTTGTTTACAGAGTTAGAACCTGAGGGTTCACAGAGTATGGGTGCACGGACCCACAGAGTTATAGCCTCGAGTGGCTAATATGTGTTATATGGTATTTTGGGGAACTCACTAAGCTTTATGCTTACAGTGTTGGTGTTATTTGTTTTAGGTATTAGTGAGGATCGCGGGAAGGCGCCGGCCTGAAATGAATTACAAACAATGATGTTTTTATGAATATTAAATGAAGTTTGTCTTTATTAAATGCGAAAAATTATTTTTATATTCTTGGCGTTACAATTTGGTATCAGAGCCTTGGTTTGAGGGATTCGAGTACACCTTCGGGCGTATTTGAACTCAAACTGAGGATTTGAGATGTAATTTTCAAAAGATTAAAAGATTTTTGAAAAGACGCAGAGCAAGAGATGTGTGTACGATCAGTCCGCGCCCGAACAGTGATTTCCCAAAATACCCTTACATTATGTGATGTTAATATTGATATGATGTATCTGCATGCTAGAGTATGCTAGGCATTGCTACTAGGAATAGATTGGCCTGATTTGTGATGCCTTAGTCTAGGGAGAGGTGAGCTGCTATGAGATGCTTGAGAGTGAGTAGGTAGCAGCGAGGGACTTATGATAGATATATTAGAGAGTGGTCTACGCATGATAGAGTACTTGAGACCTGGAATCCGAAGAGGAGGACTTGGAGTGTATTCTGGTGTGGTGCAGACAGTAGTATTGGGCCCGTACTACTGGAAGCACCGGAGCGGGGTGCAGCCCAAGTAAGAATCTTTGGAATGCCAAGAATCAAGGAGGAAAGAGTTGACGAGTGTGAGTGTGTTCGTGGGGATTCTAAATTTACTGTATGTCGTATTTCAGCGGTAGATCATGGTGAGGACACGTTTCACGTCCGAGAGCAGTGGTACCAGTGAGGAGGATATCCGCCGGATCATCCAGGAGGAGGTAGCTGCAGCCATCAGGGCCGAGATTCCGGAGATGTTTGGGTCCATAAAGACCACACTGATTGAGACGTTCGACGAGCGTTATGCCGCTCTTACTGAGGCTACTGCTGCAGCGGTGACTGCTGCAAGGCCGCAGGGTGGGGACGCGTTACTATTCCGGGAATTCAGCAACACAAAACCACCAGAGTTCGATGGGACCCCGGGTCCGGTGGCAGCGATGAGGTGGATATCTGATATTGAGGGGTGCTTCTTCACTTGCTCGTCTCCTGAGCATTTGAAGGTCCGATTCGCGCTGAACCAGCTTCGCTTGGGAGCGAAGGACTGGTGGAAGTTTGCAACGGCGCATTATACGCCTGCCGAGCTTTCTGCGGTGACCTAGGAGAGGTTCACCACCATGTTTCGAGATGAGTACGTTCCCCAGGTGGAGAGGGAGCGTTTAGCACAGGAGTTTCTGACCCTCAAGCAGGGTACTGAGTCTGTTACAGCAATCACGAGGATGTTCCACGAGAGGGAGATGTTCTGCCCTGAGCACGTGCCCACTGAGCAGGCACGTATGAGCCGCTACTTGAGCGTCTTGAGGCGGGATATTCGGGAGTTCGCTGCAAACTCCTCGTACTGGACATTTGCCGAGCTTCAGGCAAATGCCCGGAAGAGGGAGATTGAGCTTGAGACTCAGGCCAGGGAGGAGGCGGAGTCTCAGGGGAGGGATCGGCGACCGGCACAGTCGTAGCCGGCCGCCAAGCGGGCCAAGCCTGCTGATCCCAGACCAGGGAGCCAGAAGGGCCGCACTTGCGGAAAGTGCGGCAAGGGGCATGACGGAGTTTGCCGAGCGGGGTCTTGCTACAAATGTGGCAAGGAGGGGCACATGGCCAAGGACTGCCCCAAGGGGTTTGCAGTGTGCTTTCACTGCAACCAGACTGGACACCGGAAGGCTGAGTGTCCGCAGCTGCGCGGAGCACCTCAGGGATCTGCTCCTGCTGCCATCAGAGCTACAGAGAGTCGGCCTATGAAGACCGAGGCACCGAGAGCTCGAGGGAGAGCCTTCCAGCTGACTGCGGAGGAAGTCCGCGCTGCGCCCGATGTGGTGGCTGGTACGTTTCCTTTCATGTATTTATATTGATTTTGAAATATTATGCTTATATTAGGTTATGCGTAGGTACCTTCCTTGTGAATTCTGTGCCTGCTTTAGTGTTATTTGACTCGGGTGCGAGTCGGTCTTTTGTATCTCTGGCCTTTAGTCAGCATATCAGTGTTAGTCGTGAGGCATTGAGTCGGCCTCTGAGAGTTTCCATAGCTGATGATAGAGTGATTTGTGCCACGGGGGTTTTCTGGGGATGTGTGTTAGAGATTTTTGGGGTTGAGTTTCCGATTGACCTAATTCCTATCGCGATAGGTGATGTCTGTGTCATTGTGGGCATGGACTGGTTGAGCCGATTCAGCACAGTCATTGACTGCGAGCGTCAGCTGGTGACTATACGAGACCCTAGTGGGGGAGTTCTTTCGGTGTACGGCGAGGGTACGCGTTCGGGATCAGCCTTTTGTTCGGCCGCCAGAGCGAGGCAGTGTCTACAGCAGGGCTGTAAGGGTTTTGTGGCGTATGTGATGGATACGCGAGCGACTTCCGAGAGACCGAGTTCAGTTGAGGAGGTACCGGTGGTGCGTGAGTTTCCAGATGTCTTTCCCGAGGAGCTGCCGGGAGTACCTCCTGTGAGGCAAGTGGAGTTTGGTATTGATTTGATTCCGGGAGCCGCGCCTATCGCTAAGGTGCCTTATCGTCTTGCACCTCCAGAGATGCAAGAGTTATCCTCGCAGCTTCAGGAGTTGCTGGGGAAGGGATTCATTCGGCCGAGCAGCTCGCCGTGGGGAGCACCTATTCTGTTCGTCAAGAAGAAACATGGTTCACACCGGATGTGCATTGATTACCGGGAGTTGAACAAGTTGACGGTCAAGAACCGTTACCCATTACCGAGGATCGACGATTTATTTGATCAGTTGCAGGGAGCATCTTGGTTTTCCAAGATCGACTTGAGGTCGGGATCATCAAGTGAAAGTGCGGGATGAGGATGTACAGAAGACAGCATTCAGGACGCGATATGGGCATTATGAGTTTGTGGTGATGCCTTTTGGGCTTACCAACGCCCCGGCTGTATTCATGGATCTCATGAACAGGGTATGTAGGCCGATGTTGGATCGGTCAGTGATTGTATTTATCGATGATATTTTGGTGTATTCGAGATCTAGAGAGCAGCATGAGGAACATTTGAGGGAGGTCCTTGGGGTTTTGAGATCGGAGAAGCTTTATGCAAAGTTCTCCAAGTGTGACTTCTGGTTGCGGGAGGTCCAATTCCTAGGACATGTTGTTAATCAGGAAGGGATATTGGTCGATCCGGTCAAGGTTGAGGCGGTGATGAGTTGGGAGGTGCCAAAGTCACCCTCTGAGATCAGGAGTTTCCTTGGATTGGCAGGGTATTATCGGAGATTGTAAAGTCCCGAAAATCGATCTACCAACGATCAAAGACAATAACAGGTGCAAACACGAATTAATAAACCAATAAAGAACAAAATACCAAGCTTGCATACGCTTTAATACTGTAAAACGTCTGATACAACTTGGAAGTATACGAAAGCATCAACAACTCATAAAGACTGACACAACTCGCTATTTAAAGACTTGACTAGGAACCGTAAGGTGTTTACAGCCGTAAAGAGTTTACGGCCGTAAACCCACTTTGCTCATAAACACCGTAAACTCAAAACAAAACACGAATAATTACATTTCTACTTCTATCTATGACTATGCCTAGACCAAACCATTTTACAGGGTCTTTCAATCTCCCCCTTGGTTTGGACTAGCTTGGCCCCATTCCTTTCTTCACCAGCATGACATCCGATTGACCCATAGCACCATTCCACATCCTTTTGCTCAAAATCTCAGCAACCATCCTGGTATACGCCTTGGCTCCTTGTTCATAGATATCTTCAACCACTTTGATTTGAAAGTTGCTCAGATAATGAATATCCCACTTCCTGAACTGCAGAAGGTCTCTTCGATCATACAACCGTATGCACCCATTCTTGAGCTTAATGACCGCACCACAAGTATTTTCATCATAAACCCAACACTCCATAGAACCGAGAGATCCATCTTTATAACCTTGAACAATGGGAAATTGTTTAACTTGAGTCGTGGGTGGCCACATAACCAACTGTAGTGGTTTATCAGAAGAAGCTTCAAACACATCTGAATGTTCCAGAATGATTGACTCAGCAGTTGGCATTGTAGGAAATCCCTTCTTTACTTGCTCATCTAGAAAGAATTTGAACTGCGAAACCTGAGAATTATTTAGTAGATTGATAAACGGAGCTTGTGATAACTCCGTAAGATCAACCCTTGTCAATGAACCAAAGGCACGAATATCCTTGTACAACTCTGAATTACCGCTCTTGCGAATAACAATCCAAAGTCGAAGAGGATCGTGAAATCCCTAAGCAGCTACACCCGACCGATCTCCAAAAGTATCTCTGAATCGAACAACTTCAAGATCAGTGACAGTGATCAAAGATTCCCCTTTAGAATTGCTCTGAGTAACATTTCGCTTGAACAATAACTGCCCCCTTTCAGTATCATCTTCCTGATTTTTTCGAATGATCTCTTGAATATGAGAAGCCATAGGAGGAACAACTCCAATACGCTCAGCAGAACCAGAAGACTGACCAGCTGGCACATCTACTGGATACGCTTGTACATGTAAATTTATTCTTTATTCTTCTACGCTTGTTTTATACTTTTCACCAAAATCATCCTCCAGTTTCTTTTTCAGTTCGAAGTAGCTTGAGGTCAGCAGATTGAAATGTTCTTGAAGATCAGAAATCTGCTTATCTTTTACTTTTCTATCCCTCTTAACTTCTGCAAGTTGTCCGCCAAGATAAGTTCTATCCGACTGAAGTTTAGACACTTGAGTACGTAGCTCAATGTTCTGAGCACGAAGTTCAGCTACCTGAATGTCAAGCTCTATGTTCTTCTTACTTAAAATCGAGATCTCCTTTCGTAAACTATCATCAGATGAATCATCATCAGGAACACCCCTTCACTCATAGAAATGTTCCTTTCTTGAGGGCTTGACGAACGAAACTGTTCCTCTGCCATATGCAAAGCTAGTCTCTCAGAAGCAGCATCCCTATTAAATCTTGGAACAGGAAAACCAGGAGGAGCTGAAGGGCCACCAACATCAAAGACTGAACTAGGTCCAGTTGCAAACATCTTTGTTACAGAAAGTCGTGTAGTAGCAGTAGTGATTGGTGGTGTAGGAAGACCACTGACCAAACTAGTAATTAGCTCGGATTGTCTTTCATCAAGTCTTCTCCTCTTAGATTGAGGATGCTCAGCCTGTGGAGGTATTACACTAACAAATGGTTCAGATGTAGGAGAAATAGACACGGGAGGGGAACATCCCACAACTACCTCCATTGGAGTTGAAGTTGACACCATCTGCTCGGAAATTGGAGTAAAAGTTTCGCTCGTTTTTCTCTTCTCAGTTGACGGCAAAACACTATCATCGACATTTTGAAAAATCGTGTCAAATATCTCGTTGGACACAACATTAGCACTACTAGCTAAAGAAGCCGCAATATCATCATTATCAAATCCCGTAAGATCAAGATCTTCAAATGAGTCTCGTCCATCATCACCGGTACCTATTTCCCTTTCATCCTGTCTTTCACTCGACTCATGTTCATGACTAGAGGTACTTTGATCTCTCTGAGCTTGTGAATCTTCATCATCTTCAGTCACGTCTATCACAAAGTTTGCTGGAGTCGAACCCTCAGTAGACGTTTTCTCAGAGGAAGTCGGTTCTGATGATTCATATGACATTGGCGTCTCATCCAATTCTGTAAACTTACCGAATTTTTCCAATCGATAACGCCCTCGAAAGACAACTTTTCCTCTTCGGTTTTGCTTAATGAGTCCCACAGTGTGTGGACCCAATGATTTCATATCCAGGGTATCTCCTGACTTCCTAACCTCAGGAAACTGCATCTCGACAAACAATTGAATGAAGCGGGGATATTGGAGAAAAGTATCCCTTGTAGAAGCCCGGATGTTTATGACAAATTCCTCTAGGATGAACTTTGAGAAATTGAAATGAATTCCAGAGGCCAAAGATACCAATGCACCAGTTGTGCGTTGAGAAATTTCATCATGCCCACTCCTTCTACCGGATATACAACTTACGAACACATGAGCCAGAAATCTCCAATATGGATGAAGCAGCTTTTTCAACGTTGGCGGGTAGGTTCCTTCATAACTCATACGTCGTAGTATTCTCTGAACATCCTCTATTCCAATTTCCGTCGGATAGTTCGGTTGATCATCAATCAGCAACGCATTTCGAACAAAACTTTCATCGATTACAATATCTCGTCCTTGCACCTTCGCCGCGACTGTGAAATTTCCATCATCATCCAGCTGCGTCCTTGCCGTCGCCCAAAACTCACGAACGATGTTCTGATAGATCACCGGATTGACTGTCAAAGCTGATGCAATACAACATTCACGCAACCTGTGAATCATTGAAAGCATGTCGGAATGAACAACAGGTGGATCAGCAAGAACTATCGCCAGATTGTGCATGTCTGCAAACTTGAGATTTGCCATTTTCCTGCACTCAAACACAGTTGTAAGAAACCTACACCAATGATAAAACTTATTTTGACAAACATATGACAATAAAATTTGATCAAAATAAAAATTATTTATTAGAGATGTATGTTTCTTAAAAAATTAAACCTTTTGACAGTTTTGGTTCTTGGGCCGTAAACTCTAGTTTACGGCCTAAAGAACTCCCTTAGAAAAATTTAAGTTCACGGTTTAAGCAAGGAAAAACAAGCAATTGTTACCCAGTCAAACAAACAACTTGAATCGACAAATGTTCTTGGGCCGTAAACTCCAGTTTACGGCCTAGAAATTACTTCGAAAATACGATGCATAATTATCATTGAAATATTTCAAACCGTCCAGAAAAGTTACACTTGAATTCACGGGCCGTAAACTGGGAGTTTACGGCCTATGAATGTCTACACCGAAAAAGGCCAAAAATTTGTCTTTCACTTTGAGATGACGAACGAGAAGCATATAGTCGTGAACACAACGAGAAGTCGCGTCATTACAAAACAATTTCGAATCCAAATCATCAAGTTTCAGAGTTTACGGCCTAAGCTTACGGCCGTAAACTCCTCGACTTGAGTTTATTTAATTTTAAGCACAATGCGATGAGATTCCGTGAAACGAAATATATATTCGTGATCTACACGATGCTACCTTCACGATGATATACTTGTTTTTCCAAAAATCGAAGAAAAAATTTTCGACACCTTGAGAGCCTTTCGGGAGAGGTTTGCGGCCGGAAACTGATGAGTGGGGAGATTCCGGCCGTGAACTCCTTTTTTTTTTTATCCTTTTACCTTTCCACCTTTCTTACCCTCCTGCTTGTGAGCTACCCAGTTTGTCTAATTTTTCGCCAATTAATAAAAATAAAATCTTTTGAGGATTAATTTAAAAAACAAAATAAAAATAACACACCATAAAGTTTTTAAATGCTAGAAAAATAAAAATAAAAATAAAAATAAAATAAAATTTAACATAAAATTTAAATAAATAAAAATAAAATTAAGAGTAAAATTAAAATTAAATTAAAAATAAAATTAAAATTAAAAAAATAAAAAAATCATCGTCAAATAAATTAAGAACCACTTTAACTATCGTTTCTTTTGTGATGCTTGGATCAAAGTTATTGGACGGCCTTATTCTACTTGTCGGTACCCTTATTTTCACATCTTCGTCTGACCGATTGCCAGTATTGTGGTCCACTTAAACGCGAAGGATTTGTGACATTTGGACCTTTTACCAATGACATGATTCGGGCATATACCTAATTGTAAATTTCTGGTAATTATTATATCTCCTAAATCTTACGTGAAATTACCTTATGGCCATTTAATTGACTACGACCAGGGATATTGTTGTCCACCTAAATTGAGCAGCGAGATCTACAGACAATCTGTATGAGTTCAATTTTTAGGTGTACTAGAACGTGTTTCCCGCTTCCTGATATGCCCCAGCCATCAAGAACTTCCAGAGTACTCCTTACACCGGGTGAGCAGACAATCATTCAGAGAGAGAAGGGATACAGAATCCTATTGCTAACTACTTCAGAGGGGTTGAGAAGAAGAAGGTTGCATATGCTGTGTACCAGGTCGGATTAGAAGTCGCGCAAAGGAGACAACATATGACTAACAGAAAGAAAGAAAGAAAACGATTTTCTACTAACCTAATTTATCGGAATTTACCAGTCGCCCCATCCAACCGGAATTAAGGACAGAATCCGCACATCGAGGAAAAGTTAAGCCACGGTTCCAAGTACGGGTTCAATTAATGTGACGAGTAGATTCTCGTGTTTATCTCCCTGCTCAACCTATCCGAGCGTCGTGATGTCAGATTAAACGGATCTAACTAGGTCAAGTTTGTCGAGTCCTTAAATTCATTAGGTTCAACTTTCCTAGTCAAGTCCCCTTTTAAAATCTTTCGCGCCTACTAGCACATCGAGTGCAGAGCGTAGATGATTCAACGTAGGTACGTTACGCCGATTCAGGTCGTCCTTTATCACTTATTAATATCATTTCCCATCACATTACTTACAACGAAGGCTGCTTTGAAATAACCCAAATTTAGATTCTTTACTGAAATGACATTATTTTTGGATTTTTGTAATTTTTGTTGTTTTTGTATTTTCTTTCTCCCCCTAAATTTGTGCATAGTTAAGAGTTTTAAACAAAAGAAAAAAAATGCGCAAATTTAAACATACCTAACAAAAAATGAAGACAAACTTGGTAAAATGTTAAAATAGACTAAGAAGACCAAAAATGAAATAAAATTAAAATTAAAATAAAATAAAAAAATAAAATAAAAAATAAAATAAATAAATAAATAAAAAAAACTAAAAACAAACAAAGAAAAAGAAAATTAAAAAAACTTAATCCTCAAAACGTATCATTTTCAGAAATCCCACAAGCACATCAAAACGAGCTTTGTTAAAAGGTTTTGTGAACAAGTCAGCCACATTGTTATCAGTGTGGACTTGTTCGATTCGAATTAAAGATCGTTCATAACAGTCTCTGATAAAGTGAATTTTAATATCGATGTGCTTGGTTTTAGAGTGTTGGACTGGGTTCTTAGCAATTTGTATGGCAGCCTCATTATCACAATCGATAGGGGTTTCTGAGTAATTCAAACCGTAGTCCAACAGCTGATGTTGGATCCAAATAACTTGAGAACAACAGGCTGATGCTGCCACATATTCTGCCTCTGCTGTCGAAGTCGAGACAGTGTGCTGCTTCTTGCATTGCCATGAAACTAGTCTGTCACCTAGGTATTGACATCCTCCTGAAGTTGATTTCCTGTCAAGCTCACAACCTCCATAATTACTGTCAGTAAAAGCATAAAGATTAAATTTAGAATTCTTCGGATACCAAAGACCCAATTTAGGGCTTCCTTTGATATACCGAAAAATTCTTTTAACAACAATAAGATGAGAGAGTTTAGGATTAGCCTGAAAGCGAGCGCATTGACAAACTGCGAACATAATGTCTGGTCGACTTGCAGTAAGATACATTAGGGATCCGATCATCGATCGATAAAGAGTTTGATCTACGGGTTTGCCTTCTGGATCTGGAGTCAGGAGGGGTCGTTCAGCCATCGGTGTTGAGGCAGATTTAGCATCATGAAGTGCGAACTTCTCAAGAATATCATCCACGTACTTGGCCTGATGAAGAAGGATGCCGGTTGAATTCTGTTTAACCTGAAGCCCCAAAAACATGGTCATTTCTCCCAAAGAACTCATTTCAAATCGTTTCTTCATTACACTTTCGAACTCCTTGCAAAGTTGTTGGCTTGTTGATCCAAAGATTATGTCGTCGACGTATATTTGAACAAGTATCTGGTCCTTGTCGACATGCTTTATAAATAATGTTTGATCGATAGTACCACGTGTATAGCCATGTTCGAGCAAGTGCTTTGTTAAAGTTGCATACCATGCTCTAGGAGCCTGATGCAGTCCATACAACGCTTTATCCAACTTGTAGACATGATTAGGAAACTTCGGGTCGACAAACCCTGGAGGTTGATCAACGTAGATTTCTTCCTTCACCTTGCCATACAAGAAGGCAGTCTTGACATCCATTTGAAAAACAGTGAAGTTCATATACGAAGCGTACGCCAAGAAGATACGAATGGCCTCTAAGCGAGCTACGGGAGCATAAACCTCAGTGTAGTCAAGACCCTCGACTTGTCGAAATCCGCGAACTACCAATCTGGCCTTGTTTCGCACAATGACCCCTGAATCGTCCTGCTTGTTACGATAAACCCATCGTGTGTCAAGAGACTTTTTGCCCTTTGGTAACTCAACTAACTTCCAAACACCTAGTTTTTCAAATTGATGCAATTCTTCATGCATCGCATCCACCCAGCTAGGTTCATTTAGAGCCATTTCTACATTCTTGGGCTCAATTTGAGAAATGAAACAAGAATACAGACATGTATTCACGTCTCCACTTTGACTTCTGGTTTTAACACCACTGTCTAGCTGGCCTATAACGTTCTCGAGCGGATGATCTCGTTGAATCCTAGAGGGAATTTCTTGGCTGATGTCATTGATAGAGACAGGTAGAGTGTGAATGTTAAGTCCTCCTTCATTTGCTTGTTGAGTAGAACTAGATGGTTCTGCAACATACTCATCTGCAATAAGGTCAGGAAAGAGTAATTCCATCAGGTTTGAAGAGACAGCGGAAGCATCAGTTGGAATGAACTCTTTCTCTAATAATGTGGAAGGTCTTGATTCAACATTCGAAGAATCAATGTGGTCTGATTGAGGAGTGAAAGATGTTGCAGAAGATTCCCCTTCAATTTCAGCAGACGACTCCCCCTCAGATGAAGCAGAAGACTCCCCCTCAACTGGAGCAGAAGATTCTCCTTTGTGCGAAACGGAGGACCCCCATTCAGTAGAAGCTTTAGATTTTTCTTTCAGTGAATTGGAGGTTTTAGATACAGGTTTGTATACTACTTCTTCGACTTCATCTTCAGAGATACTCTTCAAATGCGAATCAGTTCTTGAAACATCATTTGAATACACGTTTAAGGATTTGAAAAGTGACGTGTAATCAAATAACCAGTCCGGACCCACTCTCGCGTCTGTCTCATTCTCTTCCAACCAACGCACGTCATAGGATTCCACAATCTGTTTGGTTTTCTTGTTGTAGACTCGATAAGCGGTACGTGCAGCATACCCAACAAAATAGCAGTCATCAGCTTTGGCATTAAACTTCGGATTGGCATCTAGGTGAAGAAGGGTGCAAGGACAGCCAAAAACTCGAAAATGACTAACTGACGGTTTGTGACCATAGTAAATTTCATATGGAGTTTTCATTTGAGCTTTGTTGATGAGTACTCGATTTTGAACATAACAGGCAGTGTTTATTGCCTCTGCCCAAAAGAAAACAGGGAGCTTGGAATCACACAACATCGTCCTTGCTGCATCCTTAAGTGTTCTGTTTCGCCTCTCAGCAACACCATTTTGTTGAGGTGTGTGAGCGGAACTAAATTGATGTAAGATCCCCTTCTTAGAACAGAAGTGATTGAGAACCGAATTCTTGAATTCCGTACCATTATCGGTGCGAATAGCCTTCACCCTATGATTAGTCTGATTCTCAATAAGTATGATGAACCTCTTGATCAATTCAGCGACGCCAGCTTTGTTGGATATAAAGAAAACCCACGTAAAACAAGAAAAATCATCAATGACAACTAGACAGTAGGAACTCCTATTGATGCTTAGCACATTCACTGGACCAAATAGGTCCATGTGAAGAAGTTGTAGAACCTGACTTATTGAGTTAACTTGCTTCGGTAAATGTGGCTTTCGATGATGCTTTCCTTGAGCACAGGACACACATTTCTCAAACGTGATAAAGTCTTTGACAGGTAATCCTCGGACCATCTCATTCTTTGCAAGACGATTGAGATTTTTGGCATTGGCGTGACCTAATCTTCGGTGCCATAACATTGCGGTTTGCTCAGAGATCTTGGAGAACAAACAAGTAACCTGCTTTGGAAGATTGCTATTCATATCGATAATATAAGCATTTCCATCCCTTTTTGACTTTACGAGAATCCATTCTTCAGGGATGACAAAACCTGGCTTTAAAATCATGCATTCCTTGTCAGTGAAATGCGTAGAATAGCCTTTGTCACAGATTTGCGAAACACTTAGCAGGCTGTGTTTTAGCTCTGGAGCGAAATTCACATTTTCAAAACTCAAGACTCCATTTGATACCGTGCCCTTTTGTGTAATTTTTCCTCCATCTCCACCCGCAAAAGAGACGTATCCCCCATTAAATGATTGAATGCCGTTCAATTGGGTGATGTCTCCTGTCATGTGCCGGGAACAGCCGCTGTCGACGAACCATGGTCTGACGACATTTCCCCGCAACTGCCCCTGCAAAATGGGTGGGTTTAATTAGATTTGGGCACCCAGGTCATAATATTCCTGGGTGATCCCGATGCCTTTTCAGATTTATTGCACATGAGCTTCTCTGAGGATACAGATGATGTATTGGGAGTAGATTTGGGTTTCCATATATAATTAGGTTTTTTGAAAAATTCAGTCAACTTTGTCATTTTATGTCTGACGATCTGCTTAAAGCATGAGTTACTTCTACCAGAATTGGTTGAAGATCCATTATTGCTTTGGGATGAGCTTGACCTTTGCATGGCTATGCTTCCTTTTGGCAGATTGTTTAGGACAAGGCGATTAAAAAACCTTTTATGATTGTGAAATATACCCCCTTTTCTATTTCTTTTATCTACCCAATAATCATTTCGAGATCGACTCCTAGAGGAATTTCTATTTAATGATCTTCCTCTGAATTCGTTCTCTCCTCTTGGAAGATTATAGCTCACAAACATTCGATTAAGACAATTTCTAGTAATATGACCCTTAGTGCCACAATTAAAACAAATCTGATAGTTATTGTTAGAACTTGTGCTGCATTTGTCAGATTTGTTTTCCCCACAAACACCCTTGCTTGTCTCACAAAAACATGCAGTATTATCAAGTTGTGAGACAAGTGAGGGTGCTGTATTTATTGAGGGTTGTGAGACTAATGGTATGTTAACATTTTTATCACAGACGTTTAAATTGTCAACCAAAGTGTTCAAAGATTTATCAGACATATCAGAAACATTCAAAACTGTATCAGAGATAGCAGCTACTGTATCAGAATAATTTAAAACACCACAAGAAAAATTGTCACTCAAAACATTTAACAAAGAATTGTCTTTATTTAAAATAAAAGCTTCAGGTTTGGACTCGATTTTATTTTCAGAAACACATCCTTCAACTTTGTGCTTTGACTGATTCAAGGATTGATCTGCAGGAGAAGTAGAAATGTTAGTACTTTCAACATTAATAAATCCTCCCGAAACAAAACCGGAGGGCTTGCCATAAATCATAAATGACTCATTGCAATCTCTTCTTTGGACAAAGGCTTGGGCTCGTATGAATGATTGAAGGGAGGAGGTACAAATTTATACCCTAGACCTTTTGATTGATTTCTTTTAAACTGCATACTTTGGTCTATCAGATTTGCAACCACCTCACTTGAGAAATCATATTTTCTGACATCAAGTTTGGCGGTCTCAAAGTTTTCTTTCAATGATTCAACTTCAGCTACAAGCTCAGCATTTTGTTTGACTACATAATTGTAATTTTCACATTTGTTGCTGTAGTCTTCCTGGAGTCTCCTAAAGTCTTTAATTTTTGATTCTAGTTGAGCTTTAAGTGGTTTTTGTCCTTTTCGAAGTCGATACCCTTCATATCTAAGGTCTTCTACGTCTCTTATTAATTTATCATTGAGTTCACGAAGAATCCTAAGATTTTCTACTTCATTACCTAATGTCTCAATTTTATCCTGTAAAGTTTTCACATAATCTATACAAGCCTTAGAACATGATGGGAGACTTACCTTGTATGAGTTAGGTTCATGGGAGGAGGATACCATCAAGCCAAATTGAAGTTTCATCATGTTGTCTTCAGCTGCTGCAGTCCTTGCTTGAGCGTCATTCCTCACTTGTGCTAGATGAGAATTTTCTGGTCCAGACAAATTTAGAGCTTGTATTTGATCATCCCAGTCAAATGATTGTGCAACCATAGCCTTTTCATTGTTTGCTTGACCACTGCTTCGATTATTCCCCACTGCAACCATTGTTCTGTCATTATTAACCCTCCTATCAGGGTGTGGGCAATCACGAGCAAAATGCCCTGGCTCGTGGCAATTAAAACATCGAAGCTTTCCTTTGTTGAATCCAACCTTCTTATCAACACTCATTCCCCAATTGTTCTTCCCTGTCTTTTTGGCAAACTGTTTTGCCCTAAATACAGCCATGGCAATTTGCCATGTGATGTCCATTTCCTCCACATCCTCTGGATGGATTTGATCGAGATCTGCAAATGACAGTTGAGGAGGAAGTTCCCCAGCTACAAGAGCATTGTAGCAATTCACAAGTCCTGCTGCAAAGACAAGGTTTTCATCACCCTCCTTTCCCTTTGTTGAAGAGGCCACATTAGAGGATGAAGCATTTTGGGTGGATGTAATTGGCTGTCCTTGAGGGTAAGGAATGACCGGTGCAGAGGAAGATGAACCTGCAGAAGTATAGGAGAAAGAAGAGAGAGCATTATTAGATGAAATGCCAAGATTGGCAGATGAGTATGAGTTCACATGATTAATCTCTCGCTGTTTGTCATCAATATCACACGCTTTGATGACAGCCATCACTTCAGCTAGGGAAAGTCGATTAAGATCCTTAGTCTTCTTGATTACTGCTACATTCATGTCCCAAGATTTTGGGAGAGCATTTAGTAGCTTCTTGTTAATCTCTGACTTTGTATAGAAAATCCCTGCCACAGTCATCTCAGTGTTGAGAGTGGTAAATCTCTGCAGTTGGGCTTCGAGAGTCTCTCCAGGAACATAATTAAACATATTGAAGCGTTGTCTCAGCATATCTTGGCGACTTTCCCGCATGTCTTCATTTCCCTCATATACTTCAATGAGAGCTTCCCACAGAGCTTTGGCAGAAGTATACTCTCTGAATCCTTGAGCAATGTCTGGAGATAAAGCCATAGTCAAAATGGCCAATGCCTTTTCTTGTTCTTCTACACTCTCAAAGTCTTCATCAGTGTAGTTTTCAATTGCCTTGTCGACTACCTTTCCCCCAACTGTAGTGGTGATTCTGACTGGATCCTTTAAGACACATTTCCAAATCTTAAAGTCTTTCATCTTTATATACTTCTCAATTCTATATTTCCACTCGGGGAAACCATCAGCTGACATAAGTCTTGGAATTCGCGTGGTTGTACCCATCACAGCATCAAGCTCTTGGTATTGAGTTGAATTTTGTGTATCCATTTTTTATTTAAAATTTATCACAAAAAAAAATTTAAGGCTGTAAAAATGTTGATTTTGTCGTGTAAATTCAGGCAGAAAATACTAGGCCGTAAACTCCCGGCCGTAAACTGGAGTTTACGGTCAAAAGTTATCTTGTTTTAACAATTAACTCAATAATTAATTTCAATTTTATAAAATCAATCAACGTAGCCGTAAACCCTTAAGCCGTAAATTCTCTACCGTAAGCCTAAGGCCGTAAACTTGAGTTTACGGTCCAAGAATACTTATTGATTTAAACTCCGAAAAAATAATGATGCAAATTTCGATTAACAGAAAGTCAATTTCTGTGAGAAATTTCAGTTTACGGTCAATGAAATTCAAATAAAAGGTTCAGTTTTAATTTTAAAACACAACTCAATTAAATCCCAGAACTAAGGTGTGAATACGAAGGCTTGGAGACGAAAAAGAACTATCGATTTCGAAGAGTGCAGATGAGGCCGAAAGAGGAGTTTACGGCCGTAAACTCAGGCCGTAAACTTCTAGAAACCTTGATTTCGACTGAAATAAATCTCTCTAGACTGCAGTAGATGTCGATTTAGTTGAAAACGCAGCTGTTGAAAGCCTTTGACACTGGTCAGGCTTTGATACCAATTGTAAAGTCCCGAAAATCGATCTACCAACGATCAAAGACAATAACAGGTGCAAACACGAATTAATAAACCAATAAAGAACAAAATACCAAGCTTGCATACGCTTTAATACTGTAAAACGTCTGATACAACTTGGAAGTATACGAAAGCATCAACAACTCATAAAGACTGACACAACTCGCTATTTAAAGACTTGACTAGGAACCGTAAGGTGTTTACGGCCGTAAAGAGTTTACGGCCGTAAACCCACTTTGCTCATAAACACCGTAAACTCAAAACAAAACACGAATAATTACATTTCTACTGCTATCTATGACTATGCCTAGACCAAACCATTTTACAGGGTCTTTCAGAGATTTATTAAGGACTTCTCCAGAATTGCAGTGCCACTTACTAGATTGACCCGAAAGGGGGTTGCATTCTCATGGGGACCCGAGCAGCAGACCTCTTTTGAGACACTTCGCCAGAGATTGTGCGAAGCCCCGGTGTTAGCTCTCCCAGAAGGGATGGAGGATTTTGTAGTTTATTGTGATGCATCTATTTCGGGGTTGGGTGCAGTTCTGATGCAAAGAGGGCATGTAATAGCATATGCATCGAGGCAGCTGAAGCCTCACGCGACGAGATATCCCATGCATGATCTAGAGCTGGGGGCGGTAGTGTTCGCCCTCAAGATTTGGCGTCATTACTTGTATGGGGTTCGTTGCACGATATACACGGACCATAAGAGTTTGAAGTACTTGATGGACCAGCCCAACCTAAACATGCGTCAGAGGAGGTGGTTGGATGTGGTCAAGGATTATGATTGCGAGATCCTGTACCACCCGGGCAAAGCTAATGTGATAGTAGATGCGTTGAGCCGTAAGGGGGAGAGCACTCCACTACGAAATGTATGTTTGAGGTTGACCGTGATAGCTCCAGTACTGGATGCCATTCGTGGGGCACAGTCTGAGGCTATGCAACCGGAGATGCAGAAGAGAGAACGGGTCGTTGGGTTGGTTTCAGAGTTCGTTACCGATGTTCGAGGGTTGATGACCTTTCAGGGTCGGATTTGGGTATTGTTTGTGGGCGGTACGCGTACTACTTTGATGGAGGAGGCACATCGATCGAAATTCTCGATCCATCCCAGGGCTACAAAGATGTATTTGGATTTGAGGAGAGAATATTGGTCGCCCTGCATGAAGAGGGACGTCGTGTGGTTTGTCGAGAGGTGCTTGACCTGCCGTAGGGTTAAGGCCGAGCACTAGAGACCGCATGGCAAGTTGCAGCCATTGGAGGTTCCCGAGTGGAAGTGGGAACAGATCACTATGGATTTCATCACCAAATTGCCGAGGACTGCCAGAGGAGTTGATGCAATTTGGGTGATTGTAGACAGATTGACGAAGAGCGCTCACTTCCTTGCCATTAGTAAGAGTTCTTCAGCAGAGAAATTGGCGGAGGTGTATGTGAGAGAAGTAGTATCTCGGCATGGGGTGCCGATCTCGATTGTTTCAGATCGTGATGTGCGTTTCACTTCTAGGTTCTGGAAGAAATTTCATGAGGAGTTGGGTACTAGATTGCATTTTAGTACCACATATCATCCCCAGACAGACGGTCAGAGTGAGCGGACGATTCAGACGCTCGAGGACATGCTTCGGGCGTGTGTGTTGGATTTTGGAGGTAGCCGGGATGCGTATTTGCCCTTGGCGGAGTTTTCCTACAACAACAGCCATCATTCGAGCATCGGTATGCCGCCCTTTGAGCTGTTGTATGGTAGGAGATGTCGGACCCCTATTTGTTGGGGAGAGGTGGGACAGAGAGTGATGGGCAGTATAGAGATCGTGCTTCAGACGACAGAGCAGATTCAGCAGGTTAGACAGAGGTTATTGACCGCCCAAAGCCGACAGAAAAGTTATGCAGACAGACGCCGATCCGAGTTTGAGTTTCAGGTCGGCGACTTCGTACTCCTGAAGGTCTCTCCTTGGAAAGGAGTGATTCGATTTAGGAAGAGGGGCAAGTTGGGGCCCCGGTATATTGGGCCTTTTCGTGTGATTGCGAGGGTAGGCTGGGTGGCCTACCGTTTGGAGTTGCCAGCGGAATTGAGTCAGATCCACGACACTTTTCATGTGTCGCAATTGAGAAAGTGTATAGCCGATGAGTCGGCAGTGGTTCCATTAGAGGACATTCAGGTGGATGCGAGCCTGAATTATGCCGAGAGACCAGTGGCCATCAGAGATCGGAAGATCAAGGTTCTGAGGAATAACGAGATACCTCTGGTGTTAGTTCAGTGGCAGCACCGGAAGGGATCGGAAATGACCTGGGAGCCGGAGCGTGAGATGCGGGAGCAGCATCCGGAGCTATTTTCAGAGTGAGACTTCGAGGGTGAAGTCTAGTCCTAGTGGGGGAGAGTTGTAACAGCCCAGAATTCCAGGTATCGTTATATTTATGATTTTTGGGTGTTTTAAGAGGGGACTCGGCGAGTTGGAGCTCAGACTCGCCGAGTAGGATCGTGGATCTGGTCGCGGGTTCGCGACTGGACTCGACGAGTCCGGATATGGACTCGGCGAGTCTGCGCTGTTTAGCGAAACCCTAACCGTCCAGGTTTGGGACATATATAAGGGGCCTTATGGCCGTCATTGTTCATCCTAATCCTTTGAGAGAAACCCTAATTCGATTGTGAGCATCTGGAGCAAGGTAGAAGACCATTATTGATCTTGGAAGTGTTATTTTGCAAGGAGGAGGAGGCTTGGTTAAGGGAACAACAAGAGAAGCCACATTCTGAGGATTGGGGACACAGAGCAACGTTATTCAGGTAATATTTTCGAGTTGCATTCTTCTATGTTGATGTGTATATGGATTTAGGGTTTATTGAACCCTTTTGTGGCTAGATTGAGTGTTTCCTTAGTCCCCCAAGCGATTGGAACCCTATATTGGGACCCTTGGAAGTCCAGAATGTCCCATGCCTGAGCATTTCGGGAATCAATGGAGGTTTTGGATTGGAATCCTTATGCCTTAGGTCAAAACGTAAATTATGAGTCATGGGGTGTATTATGAGCACCGAAATGAGGGCTTTACGTGATGAACCAGTTTAGGAAGGCCAGACCTGTGAATTGTCGGAGCAGGTCTGACCTTAGAAAGCAGTTTGAGCGATTGCATTGCATGGACTCGCCGAGTCCGATGAACAGACTCGGCGAGTAGCTTGAAGATTGCCTTAGAGTGGTCCTGTCCGGGTTATGAGTTGGATCGGTGAGTCAGGGCGAGTTAGAGAGGGTTAACAGGTGGTCTGAGTCGAACTGGGACTCGCCGAGTTGTTCTTCAGACTCGGCGAGTTGAGTCGGGGTGGCCCCGCGATTCTTCCAGGAGGAACTCGTCGAGTCAGGGGGGATACTCGATGTGTAGAAAGGGAATCTTAGAGAATTGGTGAGAACATGTAGACTCGCCGAGTCGCCATAGCACTCGCCGAGTCCGGTCAAAGTTGACCGTTGACCGTTGACCACTGACCAGAGTGGACGTGTGTTGACTTCTTAGGGATAGACAACATTAGAGATATAAAGTGTTAACTAGGGACATTATGATGTTATAGGAGGATTAGAGCTTGGAGAATCGGGCATGAGGGATTCCCAGGTTGTGAGATATCGAGACACGCGAGGTGAGTCTTCTCACTATACTTTACCTTGAGTAGGTAACCAGAGATATATGATAGAGTATTTGTATGCTATGTATGTTATGTGTTGCACTGCATTCTTCTTTGTGATTTATGCTATGCTTGTTTACAGAGTTAGAACCTGAGGGTTCACAGAGTATGGGTGCACAGACCCACAGAGTTATAGCCTCGAGTGGCTAATATGTGTTATATGGTATTTTGGGGAACTCACTAAGCTTTATGCTTACAGTGTTGGTGTTATTTGTTTCAGGTACTAGTGAGGATCGCGGGAAGGCGCCGGTCTGATCAGTGCACACACGCGGGATTTTTATATTATGTGATCTTGGGGTTTTTATATATGTTATGAAATGAATTACAAACAATGATGTTTTTATGAATATTAAATGAAGTTTGTCTTTATTAAATGCGAAAAATTATTTTTATATTCTTGGCGTTACACAGGGTGTGCAGGACAATGCTGGATAGGTCGGTGATCGTGTTCATTGATGATACTTTGGTGTATTCGAGGTCTAGAGAGCAACAATTGGAGCATCTGAGAGAGATTCTCGGGGTATTGAGGTCGGAGAGGCTTTTTGCCAAATTCTCCAAGTGTGATTTTTGGTTACAAGAGGTCCAATACTTGGGACACCTCGTTAACCAGGAAGGGATATTGGTCGATCCGGCCAAGATTGAGGCGGTTATGAGATGGGAGGTGCCGAGATCACCCACCGAGATTAGAAGTTTTCTAGGATTGGCCAGCTATTATCGGAGATTTATCAGGGATTTCTCCAAGATCGTCGTGCCTCTCACCAGGTTGACCCGGAAGGGTGTTGCTTTTTCATGGGGTATGGAGCAGCAGACCTCGTCTGAGACACTTCGCCAGAGATTGTGAGAAGCCCGGTGCTAGCCCTCCCGGAAGGGATGGAGGATTTTGTGGTGTATTGTGACGCATCGATATCGGGGTTGGGTGCAATACTTATGCAGAGGGGGCATGTGATGATGTATGCGTCAAGGCAGCTGAAGCCTCATGAGATGAGGTATCCCACCCACAATTTGGAGTTGGGAGCGGTGGTGTTCGCCCTCAAGATCTAGTGTCACTATTTGTATGGGGTTCGGTATACCATCTACACGGACCACAAGAGTTTGAAGTATTTGATGGATCAGCCCAATCTGAATATGCGCCAGAGGAGATGGCTGGATGTGGTAAAGGATTACGATTGTGAGATCCTGTACCATCTGGGCAAGGCTAATGTCGTAGCTGATGCCCTGAGCCGTAGGGCGGAGAGCGCCCCGATTCGAGACATTTGTATGCGGTTGACAGTGATGACTTCGGTGTTGGACACCATTCGGGAGGCCCAGGCAGAGGCCGTGAGACCGGAGAACCGTAAGAGAGAGCGGGTGATTGTCAGGTGTCGGAGTTCATTACCGATAGTCGCAGGCTGATGACCCTTCAGGGTCGGATTTGGGTGTCGTATGCAGGCAGGGCGTACATCACCTTGATGGAGGAGGCACATAGATCGAGATTTTCGATCCATCCCGGGGCAACTAAGATATATTTGGATTTGAAGAAGGATTATTGGTGGCCATGTATGAAAAGGGATGTAGCATGGTTCGCTAAGAGGCGCTTAACATGTCGTAGGGTTAAGGCCGAGCACCAGCGACCGCATGGCATGTTGCAGCCACTTGAGGTTCCTTAATGGAAGTGGGAATAGATTTCTATGGATTTCATCACCAAGTTGCCGAGGACCGCGAGGGGTGTCGACGCAATTTGGGTGATCGTCGACCGGCTGACGAAGAGCACTCACTTTCTTGCTATCAATGAGAGCTCTTCTGCTGAGAGGCTGGCAGAGTTATATGTGAGGGAGGTGGTATCACGGCATGGAGTGCCGATCTCGATTGTATCAGACCGGGATGTGCGTTTTACTTCCAGGTTCTGGAAGAAGTTCCACGAGGAGTTGGGCACGAGGCTGCATTTCAGTACCGCTTACCACCCACAGACGGACAGAAAGAGTGAGTGGACGATTCAGACGCTCGAAGACATGCTTCGGGCATATGTGTTGGACTTCGGAGGGAGTTGGGACACGTATCTGCCATTGGCTGAGTTTTCTTATAACAACAGCCACCATTCGAGCATTGGTATGCCTCCCTTTGAGTTGTTGTATGGGTGGACGTGTCAGACTTTCATCTGTTGGGGAGAGGTAGGGCAGCAAGTAATGGCAGCACTAAGATAGTGCTTCAGACAATAGAGCAGATACAACAGATCAGGCAGAGGTTGTTGACAGCTCAGAGTCGCCAAAAAAGTTATGCGGATAGGCGACGATCCGAGCTCGAGTTTCAGGTCGGGGATTTTGTATTCCTGAAAGTGTCTCCTTGGAAAGGAGTGATTCGATTCAGGAAGAGGGGCAAGCTGGGACCCCGATATAGTGGGCCGTTTAGGGTGATCACGAGGGTGGGCAAAGTAGCATATATCGTTTGGAACTACCTGTGGAGTTGAGCCAAATTCATGATACCTTCCACGTGTCTCAGCTGAGGAAGTGTATAGCCAACGAGTCGGCAGTGGTACCGTTGGAGGATATCCAGGTGGATGCGAGTCTGAATTATGTTGATAGGCCGATCGAAATCTTGGATCGGAAGATCAAGGTTCTGAGTAACAAGGTGGTGCCCCTGGTTTAGGTCCAGTGGCAGGGAACCAGAGGGGGTCCGAGCTGACTTGGGAATCGGAGTCGGAGATGCGGGAGCAGCATCCAGAGTTGTTTTCGGCATGAGACTTTGAGGGCGAAGTCTGGTTCTAGTGGGAGAGAATTGTAACATCCCGAAATTCAGCTAAAGCTATTTAATCCTTCTCATTTTCCCAAGTTGTCAAGTTGAGTCCCTTAAGTAAAATGTTAGGCTAGTGAGTACGCTGGCGTACTGAGGAGTACGCTGCGCGTACTCGCGCGCTGATTTAGGACGCGGACTTGCCTGGGTACGCTGGGCGTACCCAGAGTTACGTTGGGCGTAGCGAGCCCAGATGAAAACCCTAATCTGGGGCTTGTGCACTGTAAAAGGAATGCTATGGCCTTGACCTCATCCACCATTCCAGAGAGTGAAACCCTAATAGAGAGTCCTCCTCCGTTTCTAGATAGTGTGTTGGTGTTCTAAGCTTCAACGTGTCATTTCAAGGTGGTGGAAAAGAAGAAGAGGCCATTTTGGAAGCTAGAATTTTGTGGGCAAGAGTATATCCGAGCTTTTCAGAGGTTGGAGCTTCTTCCTGAGGTAAGAAGCTCAAAACTTGTCTTGTCTTTTGTGTTGTGTGCTTCTTGGATCAATTTCTAGGGTTTTTGGTCCCAAGATGGAGACTTTATGAGCAAATGGTCTCCATTGGCCTAGATCTATCATATTTCAGGACTATAAGAGTTGTATGTTCATAAAAATGCAATCTTGGACATAAATATTGAGCCATGCATGAGATCTAGACCTTTTGAGGAAAAAGGAAAGGTATTAGAGGGTGTAGGGACCTTTACAACCATGCAAAGGCTTAAAGGTTCCGAATTTATGGGATAAGAGGCTTAGGGAAAGTCAGATCTGGAAGTCGAAGGAGTGTCTTAACTGTTTAAGACCATAATCCAAGGAAAGGCTAAAACTGAGACTTACGTTGGGCGTAACTCTCAGTACGCGCAACGTAAGGGGTTGAGACCCCGATTGTGGTTCGCCGGCGTACGCCCCGCGTACAGAGAAGGTACGCGCCGCGCACTGCCTCCTGTTGACTTCCGTTGACTTTTAGGGTTTTGGTCAACCTTTGGATTTTTGGGTCAGGGAGGGGTAAAATGGTCTTTTACCCTTCTATGGAAATTGTAGAGTGGATTTAATCTAGCCTTTGAGAGCCATTATTTATCTGAGAGTATTGTTATGTGTTTAGGTGGGGGCTAGGCCAGTATGTTCGAGTGCGAGACTATCCGAGATACCCGAGGTGAGTCTTCTCACTTTACTGTACCTGGAAGGGTATCTATGTGTGACCGGAAGGTCTTATATGCTATGAGATATATGTGCTACATGCTGATATGTGATATGTATGTGTTATGTATGCTATGTATGATCAGGACCGGAAGGTCAAGATGATATGGACCGGAAGGTAAGGAGGATACGGACCAGAAGGTCGATACGGGTAGGACCGGAAGGTCTACCGGGATTCGGGATGGAAGTCCCCTGAGACACTTGGACCGGAAGGTCCCACAGAGTTACGTCCTAGAAAGGCATATGTGTTGTATGTGGTATTTTGGGGAACCGATTAAGCATTTATGCTTACAGTGTTGTGTTATGTGTTTCAGGTACCAGTGAGGATCGCGGGAAGGCGCATGCTTGATCAGTACACACATGAGGATTTTTAGATATTATGATATTGGGATGTGATGTTATGGATTGTTGATACAATGAAATTTTTATAACAATTATGAATGAAAGTGTGTTTTTAAAATATGAGAAATTGTTTTGAAATTTACGTCGTTACATAAGTGATTTACAATAACAGTCTACTAATATAAGTAAATAATCACCAATTTCGTTTATGGCAACACTTGTAGTGAATTTGTATAGTGTATTCCATACCATGTCCTTCTAAATTCACTTGGTGTATACAAGTTGTATGTAATTAAGATTGAATAGACTGTCGACATAATGGGTGGCCTTAAGTCCACAACCAAACTAAAATGGAGATATATGAGTTGTAATTTACAAGTCGGTCGTGCATTGGTGTTATGTAAACACATAATTAATGTGACATTATAAAGCGTAGTGTCATGCATGATTTGGTGAGTAAAAGATACAAGCATATGAGTCAAAATTTATTTGTTTCTTTTTCCTTAACGGGAAAAGCGATATCTTTGGGTCCCTCGATGATCTGATGTTGACATCTGAAGTCCTTGGCCAAGCCCATACTGAATTGATGTGTTCAGTTAGTAGTCTGAATTCAGTCTTCATAAATCTGAAAAACGAGAAACAAAATTTTGGACAATGAGATTGATTTCAATCCATGTCTCATGTCCATATGATATCTAGAAGAACGGATAAATATTTGATCACTTATCTAAAGGATAACAACTCTGATCGGATCAGAGTTCGACAGTTGCTTTGGAAAGCACCCTTTGTTGTTTAATTTAGAAGTTATACCAGTAATTTAATTCTTTACAAAAAGAGTTTTGTTATTTAGTCAATTCTTTTATTTATTTAAAAAGTCTAATTTTTAGACTTATCCAAGTAGGAGACTGCTCGATTAGGTGTCTAAGCCAATAACTAAATTAATATAATCTTGAATTATTAGCAAAGTCATATTAGGTTGCCCTCAACCCTATTAATTGAATGGATTGCTTTTTGGAGAGAGAGACTGATTTATTAATTTATTGTATGGTTGATAAATTAATTAGAAATCAAAATAAATGATTTATTATTATATTCTGAGAATAATATATTGATTAGAATTAGTATTGTTTAATTAAAAATTAATAAGAAATTAATTATAAATAACTTTGGGATTAATTAGATTAATTAAAAATGGAAGGACTAAAGGTGACAGTGTTCAAAAGTTAAACATTCACCAATTCTAGAACCTCCTATAGGGGGCGATTCTAGAGGAGTTTTAGAGGGTTTCTCGAGCTTTTCTTGAGCTCTGAAGGAACTTGGTTGCTTTGGAAGGAAAGCAAAATGATTAGGGTTATCTAAAAGGAAATTATCTTATCCTTAGCCTCCCTATCACCTATATAAACCCCATTAGGTTATGATTTTCTAAATTAACCTCATTCCAAAGAGAATTTCAAAAAATCCCTTCCTCATCATCTCTCTTCTTTATCCTCCAATTTGCTAGGGTTTGGGTGTGAGCCATTAGAGGCACGAGACTTATGGTGCTTGCTTTTTGAAGACCAACGAAGAAGGATTACTAGTTTATTTGCTATAATAAACTAAGGTATAAATTTTCTTATAACCCTTTACTAATTTAAAAAATAGCAACATACTTTCAGGGTTCTTGATATTCAATAGTTGTTTTGCAAATCATAGCGAGAACATAGATCCTTTAGGGTGTATTTGAACTAAGGATTTATGTTTTTATGCTAAAATAAGAATTTTTTTGTAACACATAAAACCCATAAAATATAACGTAAGTAGATTGAGTTGTTACTCCTATAATCTTGGGATAGATCATTGGTATGCATTAGTGAGAGTGATTAAGTATTTAAAGCATATAATGAATTATGGATTGCATTACATGAGGTATCTTCTTGTTCTTAAAGGATATTATGATGCAATTAGATTTCCAATACTTCTGAAGCAAAATCCAGAGAGCTGCTATATTTTGGAAATCCTCTAAGAAAAATGTGAATACTCATTCTACAATGGAAGTTGAGTTTGTTGCTTTAGACAAAGCTACTGAAGAAGCTGAATGGCTTAAAATCTCCATAGAAGGTATTCATGTGTGGCCTAAACCTATTACTGCCATTGGTGTAGATTATGATAGCATGGTTGCTCCCACTAGAACACAAAGTCAAATATACAATGGCAAGTCGAGACACATTAGGAGCGAAAACATTTCAGTAAGAGACTTGCTGAAGAATGGAATCATTTCCATTAGTTACACAAAGTCAAAGGAAAATATAGTTGATCCTTTGACAAAAGGCCTTAGTAGAGAGTATGTTATCTTCACATCGAGGGGAACGGGCTTAAAGCCAACAAAATGAGACACCACCTGGCGGAAACCTAACCTAGCAACATTAGAGATCCCATGGTATAGGTTCAATAGGACAACTAGTTCGAGAAGACTCAAAGTATCAGTATTAAAAAGGTATGCTCACTCTATCATATTTATTTTGTGTTTTCCGTTGAAGATATAAGGATGGGTATTTATTCTTAATAATGTTGAGGTCGCATATTTGGGAGCTGGTACAGATAATCTCTCTAAAAGTCTCATAAAGAAAGGATTGTTCACGACCGAAATGAACACAACAGTAAGAAAGCATCTATGCTTAGATATGATATTTGTGATACTTCTTGTCTCTGTTTCTACTATAAAAAGTGGTTAGTTCAAGACTCTAGTTCACTACCCACAAAGTAGATCCAAGTAGTACTCACTATGAAAGGTTCAAGTTTTACAACTCCTATTCATATACAAGTCATATCTTACTTCCCGTATTTGAATATCAAAGTTCTCTTATTTTCTATTCAAATGTGGGGTATTTTTGGAGTTTGAATAGAAAATGTGGGTATTGTTAGAACTTTGTTTAATAAGTTGCATTGTGGGACTTGTCCCACATTGAAAGCATGAAAGAAAAAACTCATCCCTATAAGTCTACGCCTCATTAGTTTATCAATATGGATAAAACATTGGGCTAAGATGGATGGGTTTGGGTTGTAGTGTTGGACTAGCCTAATTTGACTCAAATTAGGTTAATATCAAGAGAATATTTAATGGTCCAAATATGGGCCTTGGGTATCTTGGGGTCTTTCTGATTAATTAAATATTTTTTAATTAAAAATTAATTTTTATTTTTATTAATCTCGTAATTACTGAATTAACAAGTATTGTGGCAGTTATTTTCGATTTTTTATAGTTACCAACTGTCATAATCAAAGCCTATAAATATTTGTTTTCAGTCATTTGTGAATTGTTACAAAAATCACATCACACCATAAAAACTCTTGCAAATTTGTTTTTCTAGCGATAAAGGGAACATAGAAATTTTCGACAGATTCAAGATCACTTATTGGATTATTGTTGTGTCCTCAAGGCATATCCATATACTAAATTTTTTTTATCTTAGGACACTGTTTTTGGACTGTAATTTTGTATGTAATCATCATTCAAGTATGTTTCTTTTTTTATGAATTACTTGTATTTATATTTGATTAGAATTCCTTTTGTTATATATTTGTTATTCTGTTGACTGTTGATTGTTTACTTCTGTGATCACATGTCCTCCATTTGACAAGAACAAGTTTTCTATGTGGATGAGCATCAGCAAGATTATGATGGTTCTTCAAACCTTGGATGTTCATATGTCACACATGTTGATTGTGTTATTTATAATAAAGTTGATCTAGGCTATAGAAATAAATTTTTTAATATATTTTTTCACTGCATTCAACAAATTTACATTAAATTGTATTTGTATATAATTCTATTATTTCCAACATATTTATGTTGCAGAATCTACCCCACCTTTTAAGAATATGACTCTATTGCTATGTCTCGGTAGTGGCAATAATGCACGTTCACATAACAAATAAGATTTTTTTTTGTGGATCAAATTTCCGTTTCTTGGTCTGATCAAGATACAAAATCCGGGTATGAGTCTTTTCATTTCATTTAATTTCATTTTTTCAACTTCTTTAAATATATACCATGAACTGATCGATCCCAACTCACATGGAAGAACTATTTGAATTAAACTGCAAATTCAAAAAGCAGAAATGGATATACACAATGGTATGGAGGAAAAAAAAAGACTACACTTTTTAGCACCAAACAAAAGGCATGCAGACCCATGTCAATATGTCATTGTTATCGCTTTTTACTTGATCTCTTCCACCAATATTCATCATCACTCTTAATTTAATAAGAAGATTCCAAATCTTTGTCGTAGTGCTCTTCATCCTTGTCTTCTTCTTTTCTATAAACAAAGCAGCAAAGTCACAAAAAAGAAAAAAAAAATCCACCACTTATAAACACTATGGATACTATGTTTGGTTTGCCGCGTGCGAGTTGTCATCTTCATTGTACTTAGCCATGGAGAGCGTGAGACATATCAGTAGGATGGTTCCCATGCTTGACCTGTCAAAAATGATTGACAGAAATTTTAGATTCCCACTTTGTGAGGCCATCGCAATGCAAAGTTTGTTGTATTTAGCAAAATGGGAACTTAATATATTATGCTTACAAGGTGGCAAAGAAGAAGAGGATTCTTCTTGGATTGATAATGGAGGAAAGCTTAAAACTGCTTGATTTCTTCCCAAAAAGACTGCTTTTGAGTGGTGCTCCGGCAGCTTTGGTTGTGGTGGTGTTGCCACTGGTCATGATGGTGATTTGATGGTGTAGTTGTGGGTCGAGGATATGATCAGTGTTCGGTTTCACTAACATCATCTTTTCTGGCATGGTACCCGCCATCAATGCAGCTGTTTAATGCACATAAAAAAATTCATCAACGCTAGAAACAAAAAGTAATGACATTCTCTAGTATCCACCACTTTTTATTTAGAGTAAATTATGCGAATGGTCCCTATGGTTTAGTGTAATTTGCACGTTTGGTCCCTAACTTATTTTTTTAACTCGGAAGGACCCTACTGTTTGTTTTTGTTACGTGTTTGGTCCCTGTCTTAACTAAAAAGACTATTTTGCCTTTGATTTTTTTTAATTTATTTAAATAAACACACCCCCAATCCCACCCTCACACCTTACCTTATCTATTCCGCCAATTTTCCCTATTTAAATAA
Organism: Lactuca serriola; assembly: GCF_051521515.1. Lineage (NCBI taxonomy): Eukaryota > Viridiplantae > Streptophyta > Magnoliopsida > Asterales > Asteraceae > Lactuca > Lactuca serriola. The sequence goes on along the minus strand of NC_136411.1, from coordinate 94,000,286 downwards.
TTGTCTTTTTAGGTAAGACATGGACCAAACGCGTAACAAAAACAAACTGTAGGGACCTAGCATGTAACAAAAGCAAATAGTAGGGACCTTCCGAGTTAAAAATACAAGTTAAGGACCAAACGTGCAAATTACCTCAAACCATAGGGACCATTTGTGTAATTTACTCTTTTATTTATATATGTTAAAATAATTGCACTTTTGAAATCATACTTATCCGTAACGACATATATAGTCTTTTAAGACTCCATCGAAATAAATTCAGTTATATACTTATATCCATCAATTGTGAACAACATTTAAAAGTTAAACCCAAAGCAATATGATATTGTTATTGTGCGTTTCTTTTTCATTGCAAGTTCATGATTGATCTTGTATTCCAACTTTGTGTGTTCTTTACCTTTAAATTCAAGTTCATGAACACGTCTACCTTTAGCTCTCATAGTTCCCATCGTGTTAATTATGTGAGAATCTATAAGAAATCTCGGGCTACAAAGCTACAGATTGTCTTTCATTCCTTGTCCACAAAGTGAGGTTTATATATATCATGTTGATTGTTGTATATATCGAGCGGGGACCATTAGGTGTGCCATATAGCCTAAATTGTCAAACATATATTCGCATATATTCGCCAACGATAATTACTATGGATAACCTCACATAATTTATGGTCACAATTTGTTTTTAAAATTTAGGAATACGAAGCAGCAAAACAAAATTTTGGCCATCTTATATTTATAGCAAATTAAAAGGTATGAATGCAAAAGCATGAAATAGATTAAAAAATATAATTAAGCAAATAATAGGATGTGACCTTTAGGTGTGGGAATAGTATCTCCATTGCTATCATTCACTAGAGAATTCGAATTCATCTTCTTCTCAGCCCTTACTTGCGACCCTTTTCTTGATAGACTCCTATCCATCTACAAAGTATCAAAATTTTGAGGAAGGGATAAGTGAATATATAAACAAAAAAATATTTTAACGTGATTTCTACTTTCACAATTTAATACTATAACTTATTCAACGTAAAGGAAGGGTTCATTTGTGATAAAGAGAGTCAAGTGGACTTTGAATTTTGAACAAAGAAAATACCTATATTTCTGATGTATCTTCACAATAATCAACTTATTTGATTGTTTACTCAAGAGGTTCGGTTTTCTCAATTAAATGATATTATTTCCATGATTCATAGTAGGAAAAAAAGAGGTAAAGGAAAATTCTTGAAGGACAAATTAAGGCTCATGTTAATTATGCGTCCAAGTTATTGAGTTTTTATATGATGATTACTAATAAAGCAATATCTTTTCCGCTAACGTTCACGGAAAGTGTAAACCTTCGTTAGGAGAAAGGCCTAACTTGATTGCACAAGTATCAAAGTGAAAATGATGATAACTTAATATCACCCCCATCCAAATTTGTCAACAACAATTTGTATAAATCTTTAATATAAAATGTAATACATTTAACACTCAAAGCACAATCATTAGCAATTAACTTACGTTAATTCTTGAACTATGGGTGAGATCTTTGTTGCTATGATGAGAGAGAGGTTCCATATCAACTGTGAAGCTATCAGACTTCATGTCCAAAATCTGATCCGACTCTGAACTTTTCTGGTTACTCTTTTCTTGTATTTCTTCATAACGCTCTTTGCATGAGCTTAAATTCGCCAAACCCATCAATCCCTGCAACTCAAAATCAACTAAATACACAAAAGAAATGTGATTCAACAAAAACTATATAAAGATTATTAACTAACATTGATTTAATCAAAGAAATAGTCAGCGATCAGATCTTTGTATCAAATTTGGCAAGCACTTTCGTTTTACAATGGCAAATACAGTATATGAAAACCAAAAAACACCAGGAGTTATGATATTATAAAATCATAATTTTGTTATTTACCTTCTTCCCGACTTTCTTTTATTAGGTTTCGGTTGCGTATTTAACGAGAAGAACTGTCACCCTCGTGCCGATGTTCTACCGATTTCGTTGATAAAGTTCAGGTGGGGGATAAGCTGATGATGATGGGAGCTGAAGAATGTTGGGAGAGGGAATGAAGTAGGAAATGGTGACGGAAAGGTGAAAAAGAAGGGTTGTTCACAGAAAACAAGGTTTTTAAAGAAAGGGTTCAACACGTCATGATGGGTTTTGGAAACAATTTAATTTGTTTCTAAAACTTTACAATAATGGGTCGGTTCAATCAAATATTGGGGCTGGTTTGATGGAGAAAATAACAAAAAAACTTGACCTTTTCTTCATTTTGTTTTTTTTTTTTCCTTTGTAAATTGGTTTCTTAAAGAAGAAATATAACAAACACCGCATATCATTTTTAAGGATAAAAGGTATACATATACGGGTTAAATTTAAGGGTATAATCATAAAAGTTACTAGTGTTTGGAATTTAAAGGTATACATATCATTTTTAGGATTAAATAAATTCTATTTAAGCATTCTCAAATATTATATTTCTGAATAGTTATACATTTCATTATATTTTATCTCAAACTTGCTTTGCGAGACGTCATACTCCTTGATCCATAGCTTCCGACTTTATTCATGTCGGATATCATATATAACTTTGGACAGGGGTATTTGACTTAGTTTTTGAAATGGCAAAAGTCATTTTAGAAAAAGTTGCAAAAAATCAGGTTTATCTGATTTTTCGAAAAAGTTCATTTTTTTTGTATCCAAAAATAATTTTAATAAGTTCGGTTGTTTTTACCAAACATCTTTTAGCTTTTTATTTTTACCTAACAGTTAAAAGATGTTTTAAAAGATAAAACAAACACCTCTAAATTTTGTATTTGTAGCTTTTCCATGTTAAGGTTTTAACAAATTTATTTCAAACACCACCCATACACAACTTTTTTGTTATTAATGAGTAAGGTTTTCCTTACCATATATTCTTACAATTTGGAAATAGCGAATTCAAGAACAAGAAGACTGCTCTAAACATAATTTGGGTCCAAGGCGAGAAGGAAAAAAAAAGACCCTTATAATACATAAATTTCATCAACATTTTTATAATAACTCACTAATTGAAAAAAAAATTACTTGTACTAACATCTAAATATAACATTTTCTGTTACAAAAATCTAAAAATTTAAAGAAAAATACTCCCAGCTTTTTGAGATGCAAAATCATTAATAATATTTTCAAGATCGATCTTGCCGAGCATGTCCTTCTCTATACATAGAAGTATCAAGCCGTTAAACATTTCTTGTGACATCGACGACCTTAAATAATTCTTCAATACGGTCAACTTTGAAAAACCCATCTATGTATATGAAACATGAATATGAATAGTTAATAGGATTCAATATGCAATAAAAACACTTGGGTAACAATCCTTAGCTTTAATAAATTCTAAAATTTCAACTGCGGATTTAATATAATTTGGAAGAGTCTTTTGTAAAAAATTTAATTCGGTAAAAAGATCATTTGATATCAGAAAAATGTCATTAGAAAAAATATTTGCAAACTTTCTACAACAATCTTTAAGCGTATTTTCATCTAATGAATTTAAAATCTTTGAATCATATAAAAATCCAAATATACTTTCAAAATACTTTAATTGTTCAAATTTAATATTTAATGAAACAATTGCAACATCCACAACAACATAAAAGTAATGAACCTTAAAATACTCTTCCGGTTATTGTATTTCTTATTCTTCAGTATCACTTTCATCAAATTGTTTCTTTCTAATGACATTAGGCCTAAATGGAAATGTAGGTTCAACACTTATTTCTAAAGCAATTTTTTTAGCATTTATGTTTGAAGCAAACCCTTCATTTCTAAATTTCTTAAAAAATGTCATTACATTTTGTAACTGGTTAATAGTATCATCAATAAAAATAGATTTAGATAGCAATTTTTTACTTACCATATTAATAGCAAAAAAAATGCATACCAAATAACCATGCTAAGTGAAAATTCAAAACTCTTAATAGCTTTAACTAAACTTTTGACTTCACTTTTTGATTTTAGGTCATCACATGGTTTAGCCAATTCTAACTAAGCTAATCGTATTTGAGGAGCTTAAAATCTAATAGCTTTGACACTTTTAATTCTACTTTCCTAACGAGTATTAGAGAATACTTTATAGTTAAAGTTATAACTTTATCTAATAATTCTTTCCATCTTTTAGTATCATCACGTTCATTTGACACATTATACATTAGTATCATCACATTCATTTGACACACTAGAAGAACCGACTGGTTTCACTTTAATAAACTTATCTAAAGACCCTTTTTGTTTGAGTTTAGATTCTTCGGCTCCTGATAAGTGTTTTTAGGAAACATTATAGTGACAAGTAAGGAAAGAATACACTTGAAAATAAAAAACTATGATGATGTTTTATGGTTGAATCCTGATGGTGCTTTTCTGTTGAAGGCTTGAATCTACAAACAAAATAAATCAGAATTTTGATGAAAGATTAACAAAAAAATAGATTGCTATTTGTAATCTGAAAGCAAACAGAAAGCAAAAACTTTATCTCAATAAAATTCGATTATCAGTGTGAACAGAAATTAGTTGTATAATAAAATTTGGGTTGCAAACAAACAAAAATAAAAAAATTTCAGCAACTTGAATAAAAAAACAGCAATACCGTCAAAACTATAATAAACAAAAAACCTGACTCACCTTAATGAAATTATATATTCAGACTTGTAGATTGCTTAGGAGTAGTAGAAATGCCTAAAATCAGATTTTTGAATCACAAAGTGACAAAGATTGGGCTGCAAACAGAAAAACATAAAAAACTTTTACATTTACAATCAGTGAGCAACTACCAAACAAACAAAGATTGAAAGAAATTTAGTATTACCTAATGAAATCGGACTCACAATCGTGTATTATCCTTGCAATAGAGTTATAGAGTCGTGATTTCAGACGACTTTGAAGAATTGAAGCCGAACTGAGTAGAAGCAGAATTGAGTCGAAGCAGAATTCAGTCGTGATTTGGTATAGTATATAGTAGGAATGGACGATCCAGTAATAGAGGATTAATAAGTCGTGATTAGGTAACTTTCAAATCAAATGCATGCTTGTCTCGCGAGGCGAGTCGCACCAGACGACATTTCATTTTTCCATATCTTGTCTATTCTCAAATTGACGCCTAGGTCTACCGCTTCTAAGTTTTGTTGGGCCGGTTTCTACATTTGGGCCGCTAATATGGAGTTTGAATGGAGTTTTGTTGGGATTAATACGTTAAGAATGTTTTATACTTATATGATCCATAAATAATTCATATATATTATAACAAATCCTATAAAAATTTAGGGCCCCTTAAAAGATGGGCCCTGGATGGTGGCCCCTATCTCCCACCCTCTGGAACGGGCCTGTGGAACAATAACCAACAATAAGACAGAACATTGTGATCGGCTTGAGTGCTTATTTACGATCATCAGTTGCCTAATAAGATTTATTTTAATATGATATTAATTTGCAGTTTTATTTATTTAACTGTTGTCATCGATTGTCCAATAATATATAGATTACTAGATTTGGATGTTTCTAAATTGCTTGTGGTTGGTGATCATAACAGAGAGTACTCCATTTAAAAGAAAATACTCAGGAACCATGTTCTTAGCCGTTTCCATGAACAAAAACAAGCAAAATCTTGCATCTTTCCAATATAGTTGATTGGCGAAACAGAGAAGAGACTTACATGTTTGGTTTTTATCAAAGCTAAAGAAGAGCATTTGAGATATTGAGAATATGGGAATCATATCTAATAGTGTTAATTCTATTGACAAATCCATAAAACATGTGTTCTCAAATGCATATCTATGTTGGCATTGTTTGATTCCAAACAGTTGTGAAACAAAGCAATGAGAAAGAAAAATTGATTTTATAAGTTAATGTCCTTAAACAATGATCTAATTACTACACAATAAATCAACTATTACAACTATACATGGTTTAATTTTTATAGACTTGATTGTATGTGTTCGTTTATGATGCAGAAAAATAACAATAAATAGAAGGAGACAGCGGGAGAAATATAGAACTGATTGATGAGAAGGAGGATGACTATGTTCTTAACTATGTCTCACTTATTTTCAGAATAGCCTATTATTTTCCCGTTTATATTAAATAGTTGTTGTATGTGCATCTCAAACCTCTCCTTAATCAATTAACTCACTTAGCTAACCCATTAATTAATTGTCTAATTAGTTAATTGGCTTATAAATTTTATAAAGAACAAATTACTGAAATCCTCCCCGTGGTTTGTGGAAAATTATGTGTTTGGTCCCTAACTTTTATTTTGAAGTCGAACCATCCCTAACGTTTCATTTTGTTGTGGTTTTCATCCATGACATAAATAAAAATACTATATTGCCCTTTGTATTTTCTTTTTTAGTTTTTGGATATCTTTTTATTTACTAATTAAAAAAAATTAAAATTCTTAATAGATAAATGGATCCAACTATTCCACAACACCCCCCCCCCCCTCCATTCTCATTTCCCATCCACTATCCACCTCAGTTCACCTCTATTCTCTTCCATTCACCTCTACCAACTACCACCTCCCACATCAGTTCCACCATCAACTACCACCCCTCGTCATTCTTTACAAACCAAAATCAAACAAGAATAAAAATTAAAAGATGTATATAAAATCATAACATGCAATTAGCACTAAACCACAACTTAAAACCAAATCCTACAAAAGAGATCGATTCTCAATCAAATTTGGAATGTGAATATACCGGTGAGGGGTTAGACAGATCTGGGTGGTTTTAGGTCGGCGATGAACAACTTGATCTCAGGCTATAGAAACGACATTGGTTTCCGGTGATGGAGGCAGCGATTTCTAGTTAGAGAGGCGAAGTAAAGAGAAGTGAAGGGAAGAGAAATGTTATAAAGGTGGAGTAGATGGGATTCATTTGGTGTTGAGTGGGTTCGCACGGTGATCAGCGGTTGTCCGGTGGTGGTGGTCTAAGGTTTGTATCTTCTTCAACTAAAAGATGGAAGATTGGAAGAGTGAAAGATAATATGAGAGATAAAAGGGTGAGACGGTTGTGGGATGTCAAGTCCACCAAGCTAATTACACCTTTTTTTGTAAATAAAACGTAATATAATGGTAAAAAGGGGTATCGATCCTCGGGGAAATGGTTGTAATCAATCACCAATACAATATAATAGAACTAGTGTAATAAAACTAACTAACTACAATTAAACTAAAAAAAGGGAGGGGGTGTTGTGATTGCTTGAAAACTAAAAGACTTGAATAACTAAACATCTTGCAATTAAGCAAGATGGTGAGATGCTCAAATATTATGGAGAATTGGTCAACCAAGGCAATTCAACACAATGAACATTTGTGTGTTTATCATTAGGATTGAATATGAAGCTTATCATTCATCCCAAATTGGTTATAACAATGCTAAGATTCCTCATGGGTAGTATGGAGGTTGGGGAAGCCCACAACACACCTTCTTAATCAAAATCAAGGATTCAATTGAAGCAATTGAACCCAAGAAAGTTGATTAGCCTTAAGAATGAATGAATCCCCAATTCCTAGAGGATGTCACTGCTTACACATCCATAAAGGAGTCATGATTCATAAGCTAGAGATGATCTACCATCATAAAACCCTTGTTCTAAGTAAATTCAACGATTCAATGCTAAACCAAAGAAATAAACTAACAATTGCTCATTCAAGTACCAAGCTCATGATCAAAGTATTAAACAAGCATAAGAAATATGAATTAGAATCATAAACATAAGATAAATGACAATTAAGCATGAATCCCTCAAAACCCGCAAATATCCAAGGGTTTTAGCCAAAATAAACCAAAATAAAGAAACTAGCCGCTCATGGCAATAAAATAACAATCACAAAAGTGTTTTGCGTCAAGAAACTAACAGTTACTTTGAAAGAAGAGAAGAATATGTATCAAGCTCCAAAAATCACCTTCAATGCTCTCTAGTGGTGGAAAATCGATGTGTGAGCTATTAGACCTAACCCCCAAAGTAAATGGTAAGCAAAATAACCAAAATGCCCAAAAGTTTGCAGTCGTGCGGGTACCCTCACACATTTGCATGACTGAGACTCCACCCTCGCAAATGATGTTGGAATGTTATTGGCTCTTTTTCTCTACTACACCACCCCACATCTCAACATTCCCTTGGTCCCCTCCATACCTTACATGCTTCAAATGTGGCCAATCATCTTCAAGCTTTAAATATGGATAGTCCAAGCCCAAAATAAGAATCCAAGAGCCATATTCATAGGCCCACTTCATCCAAGTCTTCAACTTTTTAAGCCCAATTCTCCTTTGATGGATCCGTAAAGCCCAATGATGCCTCGAAAACCCACAAAGCTCGTCTCCAAGCTAATCCACAACCGCAACTAGCTCCAAAACCCTGCAAAATACCTCATGCAAAATAGAAAGTACCCGACACGATCCATGATAAAGAAAATAAAGAATATACATTGCAATACTAATAAAAAGAGCGAAAAAAATACTAAAATAAGCTATAAAAAGGAAGGAAATAAAATAAACTATCAGACGGATAGAGTGTGATGTGGGGTTTGGAGTAGGACCCACATATCTATTACCTTATTAATTATTTTTTATAATGAATAAATAATAAAAACTGAACAAAGTAAATAAAAAGGGTAATATAGTCTTTTTATCTTTACAAGGGATGGAAAACGCAATAAAATGAAATATTGGGGATGGTCTGAAAGCAAAATAAAAGTTAGGGACCAAACATATAATTTTACCCATACCACAAGGATGATTTTAGTAATTTGTTCTTTAATAAACTCTTTTATTCAATTTATAATACATAAGCACTTAAATTTATTTATTATATCGTTGATCAATACCAAATAAAGAGCATTTATTTACTTATTTTTTAAGGATAAGTAATAATTTTATACACAATAAATATATTATTTCTTTATTTTTTTTATTAATCTTTAGTGTATGACCCTATAGTTCACATACAATTATCATTACAACATATTCTTTGTTTGTTGCACTTCATTCCGAATAAGCTCCCACATATGTAAGGGGCAACAGAAGTCTACTGCATAGGCACTACTAAGGGTCTAGCAACAAGTCACTGTTTATAACCATTGTACATGAATGTTTGTCTCCATAAAAACCACATCAACTCTTACCGGCAAATGTCTTGTATTCTTTATATCCCTTCATTCTGATATTGTTGACCCTGATACATGTATCAAATCATTCTTATATTGGTTTAATATTAGATTCTTGATATATGGATGTGAATAAGATCATTAGAGAAATTTTTTTGTGTGGTTATACGCTCGGATCCATTCAATTCATCAAAGGTTCTAGCAAATATCATACTTTAATATTTAAAGGAACAAATTTCAATCTTGTATATGAGTTCATAGTAAAGTTTCATATTACATATGATAGTAACCTTTATGATTATCTCATTCGAAACAATGTTTAACTACATCAAGACATAATGTTATGCGTAATCATAAGCTAACATATACCATCAGTCTAAGGATACTAAATTCACTCACTAACATTGATCCATAAAGTGACATCTTGAGGCAGGTCTATAACATCCAAATTTCTAGGTATTATTCTTTGAAACTCTATTGCATTAAGAGTTGGATTTTTGGAATTTTCATCCCCACAGTGTGGTGATTCGTTTCTCATTGTGTGATGGTTAAATGATGCCACAATGTGGTGTTGTTATATGCATAATACTCTAAGTTTTAGACTTTGGGTTGTATATAATGGATGTGATGGTTAAGGTTTCGACCACCCTCAACCTTCATCACTCCAGAGACACTCTTATCCTAACCGTAGTCCATATCTCCCTATTTTGAGCTTCATTTGGTGGTTTTAATCCTTAATGGAAGAAGATAAGAGCTTTTAGGCTAGATATCAGCAAGTACACACCATCCCAACCTCTTTGAGCGTCTCCTGGACCTTTGTAAGTGTTCAAGTTCTTTGCTTGATGGATTTGATTTCGTAGATCTAGCAGTTATGACATTTTAGGTCTTTTTTATAGTTTTGGGTGGAGTTTATGAATGAGCTCCACATAAAGCTTGCAACTTTATCAACCTTAAATATCTTTGGACTGTTCCATCTTTCAAATCTAGAACTTAGGTGTGATTTGGGACCACGCAAATGATTAAGTTCACTTTTCTTACTATTTGACATAATTTGGGTGTATGAATTGATATAGACATGCATGTACACAAATTATCGATTTTAGGAGCCTTTGGGGTGTCAAGAAGTACTTTAGAAAGTTTGAGCAAAAAAATAATGGATTAAGGACTTAATGGGATTTTGGAGTTACCAGTGTCCTCACGGTGTGGTCATCTCTTGACCACGACGTGGTGGACAGATCCATCACACTTTTTATTTATCCGGACCACGGCGTGGCAAAGTTCATACCAAGGTGTGGTGGCTAGCTGGATTATCTTTGACCTATGACAATTAACCGTTGACTTTTTGACCAAGTTGATATTTTGTAAACTGAGTTGTTTTAGATGAAAGAATAAGGTTTGACCTTTTGTTGATGTGTAGGTGGCATGTAGGACCATCCTAACGTCTTATAAGCTGTCTTGTAGCTTGCCTTGATTTGCAAGGTGAGTCTTCTCACTATATTACATAGTACACAAGATTGTCTTTGTGAATTTTGCAGGAAAGACCATGGGAGGACCGTGGCAATTGTATGAAAGACCATGGGAGGACCATGTAAGTTATATGAAAGACCATGGGAGGACCATGGAAGTTATATGAAAGACCATAGGAGAACCATGTCAATTATATGAAAGACTGTAGGAAGGCCATAACAGGAAAGACTGTAGAAGGATTGCAGCAACAGAAGTGATTGTAAGATTATGGGAGGACCACAGTATTCACATGGGTTAAAACAAAACTGTTACTTATGTAAGTTACATGCGGTATTTTGGGGAACTTGCTAAGCTTTGTGTTTATGGTTTTAAGTTTAAATGTTCCAGGTACCTCTTGTAACAAAGGGTAGAGCCATGGTTCATTCCATTGCATCCACTAGAGATTCTCGAGAGCGGGAAATTTAGTTAGAGGTTCGGAAGAAGCAGAAGCTATCACATGTTCAGACAACATTAGTTCTAGCAAAGAAGTTCGGGGCTTCTGATTTTCGATATGGGACAGTAGGGTCGGGGCCATTGTAGGAAGCGCAGCAAGTCACATGATGGGGTTTGTTGACCAGGTGGTTTAGTTTGCTTCAAGTGTGGTCAGACAAGGCACACTCGCAGAGACTGTACTAGCATGTCGTTGATTTGTTTCTATTACAACCAGATCGGACATAGGAAGTCCAAATTGATGGGTTTTGAGCATTCTAACACTTCGTAAGTGTACATGCAACCCTAATAACCTTGGATCTATGTTTGTCTAATTATCATGCAAAGTTGAATTCCAAGGCTATGATCCTATCTAGCATACATGGGGAACAATTTTCTTTGTATAAAAGATAGAATTACATCCCTTGTTGTTATAAGTGTTCCTTGAAACCTTGTGAGCCTAGGACCTCAAGTGTGATGCCTCAAATGCTTCACACAACACCAAATGCAAAGTATAAACTTGAGAGAATACTTTAACACACTCAAAATCGGCCAAGCCCTCTTGTTTCTCTAGTGTATCATTAGTGTTGCAGATTTTGGGGAGAGACATGGTCCTTATATAGTGTGTTGCATTAGGTAAAACCCTAATGTAACTTGACTCTTCATTTCTCAATCCATGGGTTAACTCCATGGAGCATCCTATGGGTGGAACCCAACTTGATAATCCATGGAGCCTTTTAGCCCACTATATAAGATATGGAAGATTTACATAATCTACCCATATATTTAATTAGTTATCCTTTTGATCACTTAATTAATTCTTGATCAAAACTAATTAAATAATATCATTAATATATTAGAACTTATAATATATTAATAAACCATATGTGTTATTTCTCTCATTTAGTTTATCCAATTGCATGGTGCCATGCAACCCAAATGAACCATGCCGGGTTGGGTCAAGTATTTACCAGAAATAGTTATGGACTTAGACACCTTATCCAACAGTCTCCCACTTGGATAAGTCTACTAACTATAACTGCAATACTTCAGGAACCGATCGGCAATCGTAGCTCTTTCAAGTTCTCTCGGAACTGAGAAGATGTTGATACGCCATTTAAGATAAGTGATCATATAATCCTCTGTTCTAGATATCAGCTGGACAAATACATGGAACAATGTCTTAATTATTGTCCAGCAGTTTGTTTCCCGATTTCCGATTTGTTTGACTAAGAACTTAATTGAACACATCAACTTAGTTCTGACCGGGCCCGGTACATAGGTCAAAACAAAATCATCGAGGGGCCCAGATATCAGCTTCTAATCCAAGAAGGAACATATAAACTTTGACTCATATGTTTGTTCTACCACTCATTGAATTACACACAAAAGCATGTTTTATAACATCGAGTTACCATTGCGTTTTCGTACAATCAATGCATAACCAACTCCTAAGTAACAAATCATATCTCTAGGTTTGAAGACATATATGATATTACTGTCTCACGATCACTCGAGATAAAATTCCATGAAGCGATTGCAGTGAGCGTGGGTTGATTCCAATACTTAGAACTTATGATCACTCATGATTGTTGTAGCCATGTCCAACACCTTAGACCTCTGCAACCAATCATGACAGTCTTGATTCATACCTACTTCCGACATATGACCGACTGTGGAGGTTTGAATAATATGATATACCAAACATAATTATTCTGGAAGTCAAAACATGCAAAAGAAATATAGTAAACGATTGACAAAATATAGTAACACTTTACTCATAAATAAACACAACTCTTATTCATCATCCAATGTCAATTACACTTTACAAATTTCATAATGTATCTAACTACTAAAACTTATATCATCCTTCAGCCCTATGCTCCGAGCATGCTGGAGATGCTTAACCCTACTCAGTCCCTTCGTGAGGGGATCTGCTGGGTTCTCATCCGATGATACCCTCTTTGCCACGAGGATTCCTTCTTCTATGCGATGTCTGATAAAATGATATTTTCTATCGATGTGTCTGGATCTACCGTGATCCCTTGGTTCCTTGGCTAATGCAACCACACTTTCATTATCACAGAAAATTTCCATGGGCTCCTTTATAGCTGGTACAACTCCAAGTTCTTTAATGAAGTTCTTTAGCCATATTGCCTCCTTTGCTACCTCACTCGCTACTATATACTCTGATTCACAAGTGGAATCAGCCACTATCTCCTGCTTGGAACTCTTCTAAGTGATTGCTCCTCCGTTAAAGGTAAAGACCCAGCCTGACTGAGAGCGGAAATTATCCCTATCAGTCTGGAAGCTAGCATCACTATACCCTACAACTCTCAAGTCATCATTCCCACCGAGGGTAAGGACCCAGTCCTTACTCCTCCGTAGGTACTTGAGGATATTCTTTGCCGTAGTCCAGTGTGCCTTGCCAGGATTCCCCTGATACCTGCTAACCATGCTCAAGGCAAAGGCTACATCAGGTCGAGTACATGTCATAGCATATATGATCGAGCCTACTGCTGAAGCTTAAGGTACTTGACTCATTTCTGCTATCTCAGCCTCGGTACTTGGGCTTTATGTCTTACTCAATCTGGCGTTACTCTAGATGGGTAACTCTCCTTTCTTGGAGTTCTGCATGCTGAATCTCTTCAACACTTTGTCCAAGTATGTACTTTGACTAAGTCCAATTAGTCTTTTACTCCGGTTTCTCAAAATCCTTATCCCTAGAATATAGGCAGCTTCTCCTAGGTCCTTCATAGAGAAACACTTCCCAAGCTAGGACTTAACTTCCTGCAGTGTTGGGATGTCATTTCCTATGAGTAGTATGTCATCCACATACAATACCAAAAAGCTAACTATACTCCCACTAGCCTTGACATACACACAAGATTCATCTTCACTCCTAGAAAAGCCAAATTCGTTGACCTTTTCATCAAAGCAAAGATTCCATCTGCGAGGTGCTTGCTTTAATCCATAAATGGATTTCTCAAGCTTACACACTCTATTAGGGTACTCTTTGCTGACAAAACCTTCTGGCTGACTCACGTAAACATCTTCAGTCAACTTTCCATTAAGGAAAGCGGTTTTGACATCCATTTGCCAAATTTCATAGTCATGAAATGCAGCTATGGCTAACATAACCCTAATAGACTTAATCTTGGCTACTGGAGAAAAGGTCTCATCATAATCCACTCCAGGAATTTGAGAGAAGCCCTTTGCAACCAGCCGAGCCTTATAAGTGTGTACATTACCATCCATGGCGGTCTTCTTCTTGAAGATCCATTTGCACCCTACAGTCTTACGACCTGGTACATTCTCAACCAAGTTCCAAACTTGATTGTCATACATGGATTGTATCTCGCTATCCATAGCCTCTTTCCATTTAGCAAACTCGGGGCCTGCCATGGCTTCCGCGTAGCTGTTAGGTTCATCCAGACCTACTAGTGTCTCATCACTAATAAGTGTCTCACCTTCCGTAGTAATATGGAAACCATAGTAATGCTCAGGTGCATTCCTAACTCTCGTGGAACGCCTCAGAGGTACAGACTCGTCAATTGGCTCAACAGGAGTTTCCTCCTCAAGTTGAGGGCTAAGGTTTGAAGTTCCTTCACCGCTTGACTCTTGAAGTTCTTCAAGGTCAATTTGCCTCCCACTGTCTCCTTGGCTTATAAATTCTCTCTCTCGAAAGACTCATCTTCTTGCTACAAAGACCACATTATCACTAGGTCTGTAGAAGAGGTAACCAAAGGATCTTTGTGGGTAACCGATGAAAATACACCTCTCGCTTCGGGGTTCTAGCTTATCATGAAACTCGCGCCTCACAAAAGCCTCGCAACCCCAAATCTTGATGTGGTCTAGTTTAGGTACTTTACCAGTCCACATCTTGTGAGGAGTTTTAACAACTTTCTTTGTAGGGACTAGATTAAGAATATGGGCGGCAGTCTCTAAGGCATACCCCTAGAATGAAATTGGTAGCAAAGCGCGACTCATCATGGAACGAACCATATCTAACAAGGTTCGATTACGCCTCTCAGCCACACCATTCAACTGTGGTGTCCTGGGAGGTGTCAATTGTGAGACAATCCCACATTCCCTTAGATAGTCGAGGAACTCTGAACTAAGATACTCACCACCTCGATCGGATCGAAGCATCTTAATGTTCCTGCCCAATTGATTCTCGACTTCCTGTTTAAATTCCTTAAACCTTTCGAAAGTCTCTGACTTATGCCTGATCAAGTAGACATATCCATATCTACTGTAATCATCAGTAAAAGTCAAATAATAACGATTAGCATCCCTTGTGGCATGTTTGAATGGTCTACACACATCCGTGTGTACAAGGTACAACAAAGGTGAAACCTTGTTTATACAATGCATGAAAGGAAATAATATTTCTTGCCATTTCTGGCGAATAACAACACTTATTCAAATCTAAACTAAACCCACTACTTAGCGATAAAGTATAAACTCCAATCTTGGTGACAGGTGAAGCTTTCCTATTTCCCATGATCAAGTTTATTCTTCCTTGCTCCACATTCTCACTTCTTCTTAGTCCCTGTAAATCAGAACATATATGAATACCACAACCGGTATCAAGGACCCATGAATTAGAATGGGGTGAGTTATTAGATAAGATAATGTAAATACCTGCATGGTTGGGTTTAACTTTCCCATCCTTCACATCTTGCTGGTACTTTGGGCAGTTCCGCTTCCAATGTGCCTTTTCATGAAAATAGAAGCATTCAGCCTCTTTTGGGTCAGAAGAAGAAGTGATGAAACCTTTCTTGGTTCCACTTGAAGAAGAGCCATCAAGGGTCCAAACCTTGGTACCCTTCGAAGAACTCTTTCTCTTCTTCCCTCGTCCTTTCCCGATTGCCAAGACAGGGGCAGAGTTGCTAGGAGTAGGAGTAGTAACAACCGCCTTACCCTTAAGACCACTTTTCGCAGTCTTTAAGAGTCCTTGAAGTTTGTTGAGAGTCACCTCTTCCTTGTTCATGTGGTATGTCATGAGGAATTGATCATAACATGAAGGTAAGGAGTGCAAAATGATATCTATTGCAAGCTCCTCGGGGAAGTTCACATTAAGCTTCAGCAAACGGTCCACAAATCTTTGCATTTTCTGCATGTGGCCCGTGATGGGTTCTCCATCCTTCATGTGAGTTGTTATCATGGAGGAGATGATTTCATACCTCTCTTGTCGTGCACTTTGATGGTATCTTTCCATCAAATCTTGGTGCATCACAAAAGGGTAGTAGTCCTCATAGGACTTTTGAAGATCGGCTGTCATAGTGGCCATCATGATGCATGCCACCTTGGTGGCATCCCTTTCATGTGCCCTAAAGTCAGCGATCTCTTGAGGAGTAGCAACTGTCTCATCGATCTCCTTAAGCTCCTTATCGAGGACATATTCTTTGTCCTTGTAGCGGGTAATCATTCGGATGTTTCTGATCCACTCATTAAAGTTGGATCCATCAAAAGTGACTTTCCCACACAAGTTCATAAGAGAAAAGGAGCCATTAGGATTAGGGCCAGAAGCAGTAGTGTTTGCAGACATCTGAAGAGAAGAAAAGTTTAGTTTAGAAATAGAGATAGTCCTTAATAAAACACCCAAATGTAGTATTAAGGCTGAGACCTAATCACAATATATTATACTTAGAAGAGGTATGCCGTAATCTAAGTAATAACATATTTAAAAGGTAGGTGAATGACGATTCACCAATTTCCACCAAAGTTGAAATATTAAAATATTTAATTTGGTTCTTAGAAACTCCTAGATTCTTTTGAGATTCAATGAACTTTTCAAAGGCATGTTTCAATCTCGAGTGTGCCCTCCAAGTTTTGTGACTGGGATGCCGAGGATCACAAAACGAGGTGTGAAGTAACCATGCAAATTACTTGGTACCCTTAATAAATTACCCCTCAATCGATGTGTCGGTTAACCACACACGCTCCATAGATACTATGATAAATCTTAAGTCACCCTTTACCTACCTTGTTAAGTCCAAGTTAGTGTGCCGGTTAACCACACACGCTCCACTAACGACTTAGACAAAGTGTAAAGTGTAATTTCATGGATTAGCACCTTATTCAAATTTTTCCTAAAGTAACTAAGATTGGGAATCTAATAAAACATTTAGTTACTTTATAATATTCATCATACTTTTAATGAGGATTTATAAGTCCTTGTCTTACCCGTTCGGCTAACGACCCTCCACCAGTCAAGCAAGCGGTGGGTGAGAGTGGACACCCATTAAGTTGCCATTTTATAGGCAACAACCTTATACCCACCTTATAGACCGGCTTCGTGAATGAGGCGTACTAGCGGTAAGACGACTTTAATCTTATACATATATATATATATATATATATATATATTATTAACTTATAATATTATAAGTAGGGGTTGAATTTTAACTTTTAAAATTCTAAGGGTTGGAACTAAAGTTTTAATCAAGACTTTACTTGTTCCAAAACTTGAGGGCAAGTTTTGTAAACTTTCAAAACTTTTCATTTCTTATAACTTATGAGTTAAATAGAGTAATAAAAATGAAGACTCTTCATTTTTCTAACTCTTGTTTTCTTTTAATGGTTTTAATTCAAGTGAGATTCTTGGTTTTCCATAACTTGAGGACAAGTTATGGACTCCATTAAAACACATTATGATCAAGAATTAAATTACGACATAGGTTACAAATAACTCCTATGATCATCTAAACATCATAAGATCAAGAACATGAATATGAACACTTTCATGAATCAAAAAATTACACTTAAAACTTGTAATTTGGATAACTTGTTGTTGTAAATGGATTAACATGAACATTACACCAACTAAAACAAGTTTTAAAACACCAAAACAGTTTAGGATCACTACTAGAAAAACAGCCTTTTACGACGCTCATTGCGCGTCGTAAAAGGCTCAGACGACGCGCAAATGCGCGTCAAGGAAGGCCCTGTCATAAAGAAAGACGACGCGCATTTACGACGCTCATTTACGATGCGCAATTACGACGCGCGTTTACGACACGCAATGCGTATCAAGGAAGGCCCTGTCATAAAGGAAGACGACACACATTTTTGCGTCGTAACCTTACGACGCACATGTTAATGACATGCAATGCGTATCAAGAAAGCCCCTGTCACGAAAGGTCATGTCATAAATGAAGATGACAAACATTTTTGCGTATCATAATTTTAAATGTTTAAAAAAAATTATTTATAGATTTACTAATTTTCAAATTAAATAATACATTAAAAATCTCATAATACAAAATAAAATACCATAAATAACAAAGATAATTCATTTCACTAATATGTCAAATACAAATAATTATTCCAAAAGTGAGTAAATGTTATAAAAAATGAACTCATTTATATACAATTGCATCATCTAGCTTACTATGTGCCAACAAATCTCTGTGTGTTTACTTTTGCTTGAGTCTCGTTTCCTCCAAAGCTTCTAGCCATGCCAAAATATGATATCTTGAGTCTCGTTTCAAGAACCAAAATCACCTTCAATTCACTTAACAAAAAACATGATATCTACAACATGTGCAATTTCATTCCAGTTTGCAGGATCTCTTGGTCTGTCTGAAACTTTTCTGCAATTCACTTAACAAAAAACATGCAATGTCTCTTAATTAATGTGGGAGATTAAAAATTAATTAATGTTGCATTGATTGTGGGAAAAAGGGAATTGCTGAATCAAATAGATCTTAGGGCATTTTATTTTTTCCATTAAGTGTTGAATATGATTAACGATGTATGTCTAGAGTTAGTGTTGTATACATAAGACTATCTCTTTTTTAGACTGCATGAATTGCTTGAATGTGAGTAAATGACAATTTTACCCTTCTATGTGACACTTACCTACTCTCTGTTATTGTGTGTAAATTCTAGGCCTTAGAATTTGATATTTGAATATAGGGCAAACATTAAAGTGTGTATGTATTAAGTCAAAAAGAAACGCCCCTATAAATCAATGACAAACAGACATAATTCAATCAATTTTTTATAAATTATTACCTTCCATGAACAACAATAGCAGAAACCCCAGTTTTTTCAATTCGTCTGGCCAATTCTACATATCTCCAGTTGAGTTCAAGAGGCGTATTTTGCATGTTATTGGTATGCATAAATTCCTCTTTAACGTTGTCAAAATCTGCATTACAGTATACAAAATGATTTAACTTCAAGAGACTTTAAACAAACCTCTGCTTCAACCAATGATTTAGCTTCTGGGGGAGTAGGAAATGGGAACTTCGTAATCTGAAACAAGTCAAACAAAAAAAGAAACTCAATGCTACATATGAATATGATACAATCTCAGACAACTATCATATAAGAAGAAAAAAATCATACACATTGTCACTAAGGCATATCATCAAACAATTGGTGTGCAATAAAGATCTACTTAAATTAGGATTCCTAAGTTTTTTTATTACGTCTAACTATTCATAAGTAGTAACATGTGGTTTGATCACGCAGCAACAAAGATTTTAGCACGCCAATTGATCAGGCTTAGACAACAAATAGCCAACCTACAAAGTAGTCGGGCTCAAATGAGGGGCATAGCAACACATACACAGGTAAAATGAGGGAAGTACCTCTATGAATTTTTGGAAGACTAATTGTTCTGATATATGGGAAAAACTTCATATTTCCAAAAATGCCCCTGAAAATGCCCCTCCTCAGGCATCTCCTCCATCAGATAGAATAAGTTCCACTGCTAAAATTCCTTCCTTGCCCCCGACATCAAATATAAATCCACTTGAAGATTGTCCAGCAAGAAGAGGCAGGAATCGGTATAATCTGGGAACATATTGAATAAGAATAACTATTTGGAGAAGAAACTTTGCATAACCAGCCCCTGGTGATGAAAGCCCATTTGGTTGGACGAATAATACAATCATCTGTAGTAGTACATAAGTTGTTATCTTATATGAGGAACAAACAGCAAAAACAGTGAATATGTAATTAAAAGTAATGTTAAGTAAATTGTTTGGGGGCAACTCATTCAGTCTACTCAATCACATTTCAGAAGAAAGCAATCATCAGGTCTTTACATTCTTCAAATTAAATTGAACTTAGTTCATGATAAAAAGTGAAGCATATCCAGCAATTTAACTACAGAAAAAGAGAAAATCGTCGGAAGAAGCCAGAAGACATTAAGGCATACCTGTTTAATGCCTCTGATTAAGCTCTATCAAACGAACAATGGGGGAAGTTATAAAAATGTGTGTTTAAATAAGAGGATGATAAGAAACAGCCAAATGAAAGGAGGAACCAAGATTTGAGAAGGAAATTCATTGATTGAACGTAGATTTAGGGCATATGTATCAGGTTCGCTAACATATAGAACTAGAATTTGGAGTGAGAGTGACTAACCTAAAGCAAAATGACATGGTAAAGGCCTTCCAAGTCTTCTAAGAATTTTCATCTCATCATATGTTAATTTTGGTTGAACTCCAAAGGGGAGAAGCCTGAAGTGTTTCCTGTATCCAGGAACAATTGAGATTTTGAGTGAAGCATAGCCACATAGGGACCAAATTTGTAATTTACTCTTATTTTTATATAAGTAAAATGCTATAATCAAATTTTTATACCTGTAAGGACTCCTTTGAACTTTTCAGCAACTGATAGAAGAATCTCTATATACTTATTCCTTCCCTCAGCCTTAGAGTCCAAAATATCAGGGAGGAAGGAAACAAAACAGATGGCAGCTGAACCACATTTCTCTTCCATCACATCCTAAAATGGAAAATTCATGATTTTACCAGGGGCAAAAAGGGAAATCCTGAAAAATTATAAAAGGGATTCGGAAAACTCACTGAGCTAGTCAACTCTATCACTTCAGGAGGAGCAACATTTGTTTCTAGTTGAACAAGGGCAAATGATTGGACTCTCTTTATCTGCACCAAATACTAATATAGTTGGGAACCCTTGTACCTTAAACCTGCTCATTAAAGACTGAAAGAAAAAAAACATAATCAGTTAGTAATAATAAAAAATAATAATACTGTTTTAGATAAAAAGAATAGAAATTAAAGAATACCTTTTCGTCATCATAGTTCACATGTCCAAGCTTCACCTTTCCTTGTAAATTCTTTGCAGCCTTCTTCCATTCAGGTGCAAGCTTTTTACAATGTCCCCACCTGAAAAAAATAACATATATATAAAAAGTTATAGTGCTAAAATATATACTACGTTGAAAGCTGCCTAAAAAAATTTAAATCCAAAAAGTCAAATTAAAATTGTAAACACTAAATTAAAGGGGTTTTTAGTATGATTATGATTATCTGATTCTTTAATGTTAAGAATTAAGATAACTGGATTTAATTTAAACATCTTTACCTGAGCTATGATAGGGTTACTAGCATCATCAAATGGTGTGAATACAAACTCAAACATGTGCTTGACAGATAGCTTCCCAAATAGCAGCTAGTTCTAAGCCAATAGCTATAAGCTGAAAGGGAAAAGTCATAAGCCTTTTTCTTGATAGAGAAGATGAAGTTGAGATATGAATGAGAAATTGCTTGCCCTATTATTTGTTGAACGACTAAAGAAATAGGGCAGGCTTGAAACATCCTTTTCATACCTTAGTGCAATCACACCTTGGGCTTGTAAAATCGGGGTTCTTCCCTTGGAAACTTGAAGAAAAAAAAGAGGAATACAATATCGGGTGAAAGGTAGGTGTCTTGAATACAGAAGTAAAAAACCTAGAACAGATCAACTAAGCAAGTAGAGAAACAAGAGATCAGTGCATTTTTTTGGAGTAAAAGATAGTAGTTGGAGATCGAGATCTGGAAAGGGGAGGAAAGAGGAATGAGGGAACTGACCTAGAAATTGGCGAGGATGATGATGAGGAAGCAACCACTAATAGAACTGATCGCAAATGAATCCACGATGACTAATAGATTGGGAGCCAGAGCCACCACTAGCACCAATACCGCCACCGGTAATCTAGAAAATCGCACCAGAACCTCCATTGCTTTTTCCAACGATGCCTTCAACAAAACCTTAACGTGTCCGACGACCATCACCATCGGAGAAGACGTCGAACATCAATGAGAAAATCAACACCAACAGGAATGAAATCAGATAATTAACCTTTTTCCTCTTCCTCATCCTCGTTGTTTTCCCCAAATTCCTCCTCACCATAACCTTCGATCAAAAAAAGCCCTAGCTACGTTGTGCAGACTTAAAGAGTCGATGTGGGTTGGAGGTAGTGGAGGTGGGTGAGGGGCGGAGACGAAGGAGATGAGATAGATGTTAGCGAACAGATCGATACGAATGTAAGAGAAAAAGCGGGGTTCAAAATTTTTTGGGATTTCATTTTCCCTCTTAGAAGAGAAGAGAGACGCGCGTTCCTTAAAAAAAATATAAAGCGACATTCACAGAGGGCGCACACTTTTTATAAAGTGCCCTCCGTGTTTTTAATTTTTTTACATGAGACACTAATTTAACGGCACGCAATAATGCGTGACCTAAATCCTAAATTTTTTTGAAGAGATGACACATTTTTCATGTTACTCTCTTTTGCGTAACATAAAACAACGAGTGTCGTGGTTTGCGCGTCGTAAAAGGGCCTTTTTCTTGTAGTGGATAATATTCCTAGTCCATTTCCAGCAACAAGAATCGAAATTCTGAAAACTGCAGTCTCTACTCGTCGAGTGCATGAAGTGACTTGACGAGTAGCTTGCATTTGGTCATGGACTCGTCGAGTCCCCCCATGGACTCGGCGTGTTCATACGAGCAGAAAACAGAAAACTTGATTTTTCAAGCAGTTTGCACAAAAATCAAACAAGCAAGCCTAGGCTCTGATACCACTGATGGGTTTTGAGCATTCTAACACTTCCTAAGTGTACATGCAACCCTAATAACCTTGGATCTATGTTTGTCTAATTATCATGCAAAGTTGATTTCCAAGGCTATGATCCTATCTAGCATACATGGGGAACAATTTTCTTTGTATAAAAGATAGAATTACATACCTTGTTGTTGTAAGTGTTCCTTGAAACCTTGTGAGCCTAGAACCTCAAGTGTGATGCCTCAAATTCTTCACACAACACCAAATGCAAAGTATAAACTTGAGAGAATACTTTAACACACTCAAAATCGGCCAAGCCCTCTTGTTTCTGTAGTGTATCACTAGTGTAACCGGTTTTGGGGAGAGACATGGTCCTTATATAGTGTGTTGCATTAGGTAAAACCCTAATGTAATATGACTCTTCATTTCTCAATCCATGGGTTAACTCCATGGAGCATCTTATGGGTGAAACCCAACTTGATTATCCCTGGAGCCTTTTAGCCCACTATATAAGATATGGAAGATTTACATAATCTACCCATATATTTAATTAGTTATCCTTTTGATCACTTAATTAATTCTAAATTAATTCTTGATCAAAACTAATTAAATGATATTATTAATATATTAGAACTTATAATATATTAATAAACCATATGTGTTATTTCTCTCATTTAGTTTATCCAATTGCATGGTGCCATGCAACCCAAATGGACCATGCCGGGTCAGGTCAAGTATTTACCAGAAATAGTTATAGACTTAGACACCTTATCCAACACACACCTCCCATCACACTATGGGAACTGGCCATGCCCGAAGTCGTTACCTTAATCGCAAGGATGGGGATGCCGAAGGCAGGGTTAGTGACTGGAGTGAAGTCGTAACAAGGTAGTCGTACTGGAAGGTGCAGCTGGATCACCTCCTTTTTAGGTAGAGCTAATGCTTGTTGGGTATTTTTGTTTGACATTGCTTCACACCCAAAAAATGCGAGCTACGTATGAGGTCCCTGAGCCCTTGGGGGCGCTGGAGCCTATTCCAACTTGTCGGCTAGTAGGGGACACAAGGCCTTCATATGGCCCACCTGCTCACAATGGTAACAAAGTCGGAATCCGGGAGCTGGAGTTTGTTGCTTGCAATCCCTGGCAAGATGGCCCTACTTACCACATTTGTGGTACCCGCTCACCGCTTGGTAAACCCCAGAATGGGCCTTCCCGCACTTCCCCCAAGGGCGGCCCTCCTAACCTCCTGACCTAGTATCAGCGGTCTTGGACAGCTTCGGCTGCGGCTATGACTGTGCTGGGGGCATGCCTTTGCTCCTGTAACTATAACTCGATCTCTATTTCACACCGCCTAGCGGCGTCCTGTAACTCCATCAGTATATCACATCGTTGGGTAGCAACAAACTGATGGATGTCAGTCTTGAGCATGATCTGATAACGTGTCATCTGAGCCTGCTTGGAAGCAAACTCCAGGCAAAACATTGCCCTCTCTGTAAACATGTGGGTGATCTCCATCACCGACTCCATACCCTGACTCAAATCCAAAAACTCCTACAACAGCCGCTCGAGCTCGACCCGTGGAATGTAGCAAGTGCGAAACATATCTCTGAACTGCTCCCAAGTAACTGCAGCTCTATGATCATCTGTATACGACCCAGTCATAAATCTCCACCAGTCCTTTGCCCCAGACCTCAGCAAGTTCAGGGCATATCTGACATTCTAGTCAGCAGGACATGAGCACGTGAAGAAACATCCCTCCACGTCAGACAACCACATCAAGGCTATGATCGGATCCTAAGTCCCATCGAAAGTTGTGGGCTTCGTATTATCGAAGTCTCGACACTGAAAACCCCGACTGGTTCCTCCCCTGCCGTTGTTACAGCCGTTGTAGCTGCCACGGCAGCCGTCTCAGCTAGGACTGCATGTATGTGATCAAAATACTCCATCATGGCAGTGTTAATAGAACCAAACATCTCCGGAATATGACCCCGAACAATCTCGACCACCTCCTTGCGGATGATCTCCCTGATATAATCCTTTGTCAACACTGGCCCACCCTGGCTAATAGTCTCAGGCACTGTAGGGACATCCTGACCGCACTGCCCTGATCCCAATCCGAATCCAGTCACAAAACACCTCATAATCACCATACTGAAAAATACACCAGGAAGATATCAGATAATCTGCACATATATAACAGGGAACCAACTCTCAACTAAACCCTAAGAGTTGTGACATCCTTGGTACGCGTATGGGTCCTGTTCTTTCAGTAGTACAAGCCATACTACCTTCCACACCTACCCAAATTTGTCTCAAGTGTCATCACAACGCCCTAACAATATACATATGCATGGTGATCTCTCAATCCTCACACTTAGAGGAAGGCTAACTATCTCATAACTGGCCTACTGACCCCACACAACTCAACCATCCATGAAACTTCCACCAACCCAGCAGCCCTAGTGTATGCTAGCCATACATAATGCTGGACCTCATAGACATCCGAATGCTCGGTCCTACTCTAAGCCCACAACCAAACAAGGAATAGGAAATAAAGTTGAACCAAAAATTTTCAGGCTATAAGATCTTAATTATCTACAATCTATGATGCATACACTGAGCAACTATAATATTGGTGTCAATTTCATATAAAGAAAAACCCTAGCCCAGTACTAGCATGATGTTCTAACATATCACAAAATCAAATAACTGTATGGAATTTTGAGGCCTACTTACAAGCTCCGGCTGATCGTACGCACTACATCCTCTTTTAATTATTTTTAAAACCATTTTAGAAAATCTTTCCTTAGTTTGAGGTTGGATTCACATAAGTGTTCCTCTAATTCACTTAAACTAAGGCTCTAATACAAACTAGTAACACCCATAAAAAATCATGACAATTTTAAACTTTTTTAACCAATTAAAACCATTAATTATTACAAAGTGTTTTCAAAATATTTTCATGTCAGAGTATCCCAGAAATCAAAATCATAAAATGTGAGGAGTTGTAAGATCACGCCTTCACCTTCCCACGATCATTTGATGTACCTGAAACAAAAACTGAAACAGTAAGCCCGAAGCTTAGTGAGTTCCCCAAAATACCCATACACACAACAATATACATATAATCACAAACATGATACTATGGGTCCAGTTAACCATCGGGTTGGAATACCTCAGTCCCTCAACCATCAGGTTAGAATGCTAACATACTATGGGTCCAGTCATCCTCGAGATGGAATATCAGAGGCCCACAACCATCAGGCTGGAATGCCCACATACTATGAGTCCAATAATCTTCGGGATGGAATACTCATGGCCCACAACCATAGGGTTGGAATGCCCAGGTCTGTTGGCTCTTGCAGAAAGCAGATAAGCCTCAACCACCAATCAAACATGTGCACATATACCAGATAATCACATAAGAACCTATAAACAGACAAACCGATCTAACAGATCATAACAGCATATAACATCCTATCTACTAGGATATTGATCTAACGGATCATAACCGCATATACCATCCTATCTACCAAGATACTGATCTAACAGATCATACACTACACGATCATATAACATATCAGGATAACAATCCAAAAGGGCCGGCCTTGGCGCCTTAGACCCTTGGGTATAGTGAGGAAAACTCACCTCACAAGTAGCTCAAAGTGATAAAGTCAAACTCCACCAAATGCAAATCCAATTCGAGCACCTACATCCACCAATGGTTCACTTCAATAAATTCCCGATTACTAAAATACCCCCAGAAGTCAAATTGGTCAACCCTTGGTCAAACTCAAAGTCAACAGTCCATGTTGACCCGACTCGTCGAGTGTAGCTAGCAACTCGTCGAGTTTCTTAAGAACTCAGAAGTTACCCAAAATCCTAATTGACTCGCCGAGTTTCGAGTCTATGCGTGTCCATATGTCGGGGAAAACCCTAACTAACTCGTAGAGTCTTGTTAGTGACTCGCCAAGTTCATGTAGAATCAAATACAGGAATCTTTCATCTGACTCGCCGAGTTGGCTAAGTGAATCGTCGAGGTCATGCAGTCCATCACTTATACAAATGTTTTTAAGCCACCCCAAAGCTCCATATTGCAAATCCAACTTCCTTGGACATGGTTTCCACGTAAAGTTCCAAACTTTAGGTACGTGCATGGTCCTAAATGCCAAAACTAGACTAAGGGAGAGGTTAACTCAAAGGGAAAGGCCCAAGCTTGCCAAATCTCAAAACTTTATAGCTATATGGACCAAGAGGAGTCCAAATCTGATGTTACAACTTCATATCTTGCCCCAATACTCAAAATGACTCCCAAATGTGCTAAAGACAGCCCTAAACCCAACCATGAATAGATTTAGCTAAAGATAAACCAAGGTAATGACTTGTTACCTTCAAAATGATGCCAATATGAAGTAGAGTCAGATCCACAAGCTCCTTTTTGCTCCAAGCTTCTTTTACTTCACACCTTCTTCACACAAAGCACCAAAATCATTCTTTAAGCCTCACAGTCATTCAAGAATAAGGTTAATAGCGATGAGGGTTTCTCTTAGCCGTCCAGGGCATGGTAAAGGACTAGAAGAAGGGACTTAAGGTCCTTTAAAAAGGTTGCAAACCCTAATAAATTAGGGTTTTATCTCCCAGCTCCTACTCGTCGAGTTCGTCTCCTCTGACTCTTCGAGTAGATCCAATAATCCATGTGGGTTAACCCGCCTCTACACGATGATTTGGGGTGTTACACTCGCCACCTCTCCTTCCCTAGTAACGGTAACGATCAAACCCAAGAGTCCTTCAATAAACAACTGACATCCATATTGAGCGACACAAGTACTTCTAAACCCTGACTTCATTGTCCCATGAGGGGACAACCAACTTCCATGAGATCTTTTCTTCAAGCTTTTGATGCAAGGACCACCTCCACGTCCTAGGAATATCGACCCTGCAACAACTTTCCTACACTAAAATCTTGATCAATCCCTTACACACCACATTTATCTTGAATTCTAATAGTCAAGCGCACTTGCACTACAACTTCCTCTGCCCCATTGCTGAACTAACATGCTGATCCAACTACTAATCTTCCAAGCATACCCCTAATTTGTTTCCACCAATGGCCACAAAAAAATGCCTGATAATCTAAACCCAGCTCAACAAGACGTGCCCCACTCATAACTCTTGGTATGCAGAGTGGCATATAACGACCCTTGATACTACTAATCTGTAATAGCATCAAATGAAACTTTGGCCTCTCCCAATTGAAGTTGTAATCCTCGATTCCTCACTATTGGAGCTGTTGGATAAGGTGTCTAAGTCCATAACTATTTCTGGTAAATACTTGACCCGACCCGGCATGGTCCATTTGGGTTGCATGGCACCATGCAATTGGATAAAGTAAATGAGAGAAATAACACATATGGTTTATTAATATATTATAAGTTCTAATATATTAATAATATTATTTAATTAGTTTTGATCAAGAATTAATTTAGAATTAATTAAGTGATCAAAAGGATAACTAATTAAATATATGGGTAGATTATGTAAATCTTCCATATCTTATATAGTGGGTAAGGATCCATGGATTATCAAGTTGGGTTTCACCCATAGGATGCTCCATGGAGTTAACCCATGGATTGAAAAATGAAGAGTTATGTTACATTAGGGTTTTACCTAATGCAACACACTATATAAGGACCATGTCTCTCCCCAAAATCGGCTACACTAGTGATACACAAGAGAAACAAGAGGGCTTGGCCGATTTTGAGTGTGTTAAAGTATTCTCTCAAGTTTATACTTTGCATTTGGTGTTGTGTGAAGCATTTGAGGCATCACACTTGAGGTGCTAGGCTCACAAGGTTTCAAGGAACACTGACAACAACAAGGTATGTAGTTCTATCTTTTATACAAAAAAAATTATACCCCATGTATGCTAGATAGGTTCATAACCTTGGAAAACAACTTTGCATGATTATTAGACAAACATAGATCCAAGGTTATTAGGGTTTCATGTACACTTAGGAAGTGTTAGAATGCTCAAAACCCATCAGTGGTATCAGAGCCTAGGCTTGCTTGTTTGATTTTTGTGCAAACTGCTTGAAAAATCCAGTTTTCTGTTTTCTGCTCGTATGAACTCGCCGAGTCTATGGCGGGACTCGACGAGTCCATGACCAAATGCAAGCTACTCATCGAGTCAGTTCATGCACTCGACGAGTAGGGGCTGTAGTTTTCAGAATTTTGATTCTTGTTGCTGGAAATGGACTAGGAATATTACTCTAAACTGTTTTGGTGTTTTAAAACTTGTTTTAGTTGGTGTAATGTTCATGTTAATCCATTTACAACAACAAGTTATCAAAATTACAAGTTTTTTAAGTGTAATTTTTGATTCATGAAAGTGTTCATATTCATGTTCTTAATCTTATGATGTTTAGATGATCATAGGAATTATTTGTAACCTATGTGGTAGTTTAATTCTTGATCATAATGTGTTTTAATGGAGTCCATAACTTGTCCTCAAGTTATGGAAAACCAAGAGTCTCACTTGAATTAAAAGCATTAAAAGAACACAAGAGTTAGAAAAATGAAGAGTCTTCATTTTTATTACTCTATTTAACTCATAAGTTACAAGAAATGAAAAGTTTTGAAAGTTCACAAAACTTGCCCTCAAGTTTTGGAACAAGTAAAGTCTTGATTAAAACTTTAGTTCCAACCCTTAGAATTTTAAAAGTTAAAATTCAATCCTTATACTTATAATATTAAAAGTTAATAATATATATATATATATATATATATATATATATATATATATATATATATGTATATATATATGTATAAGATTAAAGTCGTCTTACCACTAATACGCCTCATTCACGAAGCCGGTCTATAAGGTGGGTATAAGGTTGTTGCCTATAAAATGACAACTTAATGGGTGTCCACTCTCACCCACCGCTTGCTTGACCGGTGGAGGGTCGTTAGCTGAACGGGTAAGACAAGGACTTATAAATTCTCATTAAAAGTATGATGAATATAATAAAGTAACTAAATGTTTTATTAAATTCCCAATCTTAGTTACTTTAGGAAAAATGTGAATAAGGTGCTAATCCATGAAATTACACTTTACACTTTGTCTAAGTCGTTAGTGGAGCGTGTGTGGTTAACCGGCACACTAACTTGGACTTAACAAGGTACGTAAAGGGTGACTTAATATTTATCATAGTATCGATGGAGCGTGTGTGGTTAACCGGCACATCGATTGAGGGGTAATTTATTAAGGGTACCAAGTAATTTGCATGGTTACTTCACACCTCGTTTTGTGATCCTCGGCATCCCAGTCACAAAACTTGGAGGGCACACTCGAGATTGAAACATGCCTTTGAAAAGTTCATTGAATCTCAAAAAGAATCTAGGAGTTTCTAAGAACCAAATTAAATATTTTAATATTTCAACTTTGGTGGAAATTGGTTAATCGTCATTCACCTACCTTTCAAATATGTTATTACTTAGATTACGACATACCTCTTCTAAGTATAATATGTGACATCCCCAAAATCTCGGCCAGAAAAGACCGATTTTCATTTATGCTTTTAAATAATTTCAGAGTAAATCCTTTTGATTTGAAAGAGTTGCGGAATTTGTTCCCAAAACAAAACATGATAAAATAATATTTATCAAAGCATTTCATCAAGAGATGCATTTCATTATATAATCAAAACTCGGGATGTCATGTTCCGATACAGACCATAAAGCATAAACGATAAACATTACAAGTCATTCAACAAATATATACATATACGGACTTGTAAACAAAACAACAAGATGATCCATCCATCTTACGCCCTTGTGCCACTTCCTGTAATACAAATAAAACTGAGTGGGTCAGGCTTGGGAGCCTGGTGAGCATATAGGGTTTTCAACCCACAATAAATAAGTTATATTTAATTTCACCAACCAATCACTATCCCGATTACCCATTCCCGTTATCCTCACTTTACGTCCCTAAAACAACTATCTCAAGGGACCTAATCTAGGATTTTCATCGGGACGGACATCACTGCGAAGGGGTTTCCTCAACAATAGATATCCTAAAGGCAGCCATGAGGGGGATAGAGTACACCAGTGAACACATCGTTCACAACACCTACAGGTTATGAACCTGCTAGCGTTCCACTGGACTGTCTAGAAAGAGTCCGTGGTCGTTATCCATACTCCGCTGAATAACTAGATCAACAACAACAACAACATCGAGGCCTCTCATCTGTTTATTACACACCAACTATCTACCCATGTTCTACCCAACATATTAGTAGATAAAATATATATTTTCATACGTAGTTAAAAGAAAGCCTGTATAGCATGCTTTAATCAACACATATATCGCATAACAGATGAGGCACACACACACACATAACACATATCTCATAAAGAAATAAGCAGATCTATAAGATAGAAGAGAGTGAATACTCATTCACACATAACACAACCAAATATATACACATAGCACGTATTTTTATATAAAATACTTCGTATTATTGTGTTAGAAGAAATAACTACACACTCACTTGATCAGAAGACGATCCAACAGCACTACGACTTATAGAAGTAGTAATCCACAGCAGATCTGGAAGATCTCCTCGAAAATCGAACTTCTCGCGGGCAGAGCTTCGACTCGGGAACTGCGCTTCTCGGGATCTTCGGGGTCTCGGGACTTGCCTCGGGGCTAGAGTATGATACCGGGACTTCGGGATAGCTTCGAACGAAAAACGATGCAAAAGACTAGAGAGAAGAGAAGAAAATGAACAACAAAGAAGGCTGTCTTCGGATCCTTTATATAGAGGCTGGAAGCCTCAATTACGCGGGGCGTACGCCTGTACGCAGCGCGTACTGCTCCAATGTTCGTAAGCGCATGCGTCATCCGAAGCCACTTGCTGCGATGTCGACACCCTCGGAGTACGCGGGGCGTACTCGAGTACGCGGCGCGTACCTCGGATCAGATCAATGACTCGTTCGGATAATGCTTCCGAATTTTGAATTAAAAATAAATACAAAATGATTAATAAACTTCGGAAATTCATAACTTCTTCATACGAACTCCGTTTTCGACGTTCTTTATATCCACGCGAAGGTGAGACTATGCTCTACGACTTTTGTTTTGACTCCGTCGGCTAATTTTGACTTTATTTTTATTAATTATTTTTAATAGGCCGGGACAGAAACTTTCGTTATAAATTCATAACTTCTTCGTTTGACGTCCGTTCTCGCCTAACTTTTTATCGCTTCGATACCAACAACGAGATCTTCGATTCTCATTTAGATTGCTTCGGCTAACAACCGCTCGATCTCAATTCGAGTATTTCAGGCTGTATACCGCTAAGCCGGAACTTCGATAAATCATAACTTCCTCATACGAAGTCAGATTTGGGCGTTCTATATATATTCGGAAACCTCGTTTTAATTACTACAACATTAACCAAAGACATTAAGTTTATTTTACACTTAAATTTTGATGCTTATTTTTATTCTTAATTAATCAAACCACATAATTAAGCAATTAAGCACAAAACACATAATACTCAAATAATACACTTTTATTATTTCAAAACGGGTTACAAAGGTTAACCTAGACTATTATATTGCTAAATATGGCAAGCCCGGAAACACAGGCGTTACATAATATATTGTGATTGGGTCCTAACCTTAATACTACATTTGGGTGTTTTATTAAGGACTATCTCTACTTCTAAACTAAACTTTTCTTCTCTTCAGATGTCTGCAAACACTGTTGCTTCTGGCTCTAATCCTAATGGCTCCTTTTCTCTTATGAACTTGTGTGGGAAAGTCACTTTTCATAGATCCAACTTTAATGAGTGGATCAGAAACATCTGATTGATTACCCGCTACGAGGACAAAAAATATGTCCTCGATAAGGAGCCTAAGGAGATCAATGAGACAGTTGCTACTCCTCAAGAGATCGCTGACTTTAGGGCACATGAAAGGGATGCCGCCAAGGTGGCATGCATCATGATGGCCACTATGACAGCCGATCTTCAAAAGTCCTATGAGGACTACTACCCTTTTTAGATGCACCAAGATTTGATGGAAAGATACCATCAAAGTGCACGACAAGAGAGTTATGAAATCATCTCCTCCATGATAACAACTCGCATGAAGGATGGAGAACCCATCACGGGCCACATGCAGAAAATGCAAAGATTTGTGGACCGTTTGCTGAAGCTTAATGTGAACTTCCCCGAGGAGCTTGCAATAGATATCATTTTGCATTCCTTAACTTCATGTTATGATCAATTCCGCATGACATACCACATGAACAAGGAAAAGGTCACTCTCAGCAAACTTCAAGGACTCTTAAAGACCGCGAAAAGTGGTCTTAAGGGTAAGGAGGTTGTTACTACTCCTACTCCTATCAACTCCGCCCCTGTCTTGGCAATCGGGAAAGGACGAGGGAAGAAGAGAAAGAATTCTTTGAAGGGTACCAAGGTTAGGACCCTTGATGGCTCTTCTTCAAGTGGAACCAAGAAAGGTTTCATCACTCCTTCTTCTGACCCAAAAGAGGCTGAATGCTTCTATTGTCATGAAAAGGCACATTGGAAGCAGAACTGCCCAAAGTACCAGCAAGATGTGAATGATGGGAAAGTTAAACCCAACCATGCAGGTATTTACATTATCTTATCTAATAACTCATCCCATTCTAATTCTTGGGTCCTTGATACCGGTTGTGGTATTCATATATGTTCTGATTTACAGGGACTAAGAAGAAGTGAGAATGTGGAGCAAGGAAGAATAAACTTGATCATGGGAAATAGGAAAGCTTCACCTGTCACCAAGATTGGAGTTTATATTTTATCGCTAAGTAGTGGGTTTAGTTTAGATTTGAATAAGTGTTGTTATTCGCCAGAAATGGCAAGAAATATTATTTCCTTTCATGCATTGTATAAACAAGGTTTCACCTTTTAATTTGATAATGAAGTTGGTTCGATTAATGCTTTCTTTAATAATGTTCTTTATTTTAAAGCATTACCTTGTGATGGGTTGTATGAAACAGTATATGTGGTTGATAACTTAGGAAATAATGTATTGTGTATTGATTCTGTTAATAATAATAACTTGGATAAAGCATCATTATGGCATTGATGTCTTGGACATATAAGCAAGAAACGCTTAGGCCAACTCCAAAAGGATGGAGTCTTGGAGTCATTTGACCTAAAGTCAGATGATAGATGCGAATCATGCTTACTTGGGAAAATGACAAAGTCACCCTTCACAGGTTCTTGTGAGAGGGGTGAAGGTTTGTTGTACCTTGTACACACGGATGTGTGTAGACCATTCAAACATGCCACAAGGGATGCTAATCGTTATTATTTGACTTTTACTGATGATTACAGTAGATATGGATATGTCTACTTGATCAGGCATAAGTCAAAGACTTTCGAAAGGTTTAAGGAATTTAAACAGGAAGTCGAGAATCAATTGGGCAGGAACATTAAGATGCTTCGATCCGATCGAGGTGGTGAGTATCTTAGTTCAAAGTTCCTCGACTACCTTAGGGAATGTGGGATTGTCTAACAATTGACAACTCCCAGGACACCACAGTTGAATGGGGGTATGCCTTAGAGATTGCCGCCCATATTCTTAATCTAGTCCCTACAAATAAAGTTGCTAAAACTCCTCACAAGATGTGGACTGGTAAAGTACCTAAATTAGACCACATCAAGATTTAGGGTTGCGAGGCTTTTGTGAGGCGCGAGTCTCATGATAAGCTAGAACCCCGAAGTGAGAGGTGTATTTTCATCGGCTACCCACAAAGATCCTTTGGTTACCTCTTCTACAGACCTAGTGATAATGTGGTCTTTGTAGCAAGAAGAGGAGTCTAACGAGAGAGATAATTTATAAGCCAAGGAGACAGTGGGAGGCAAATTGACCTTGAAGAACTTCAAGAGTCAAGCAGTGAAGAAACTTCAAACCTTAGCCCTCAACTTGAGGAGGAAACTCCTGTTGAGCCAATTGACGAGTCTGTACCTCCGAGGCGTTCCACGAGAGTTAGGAATGCACCTGAGCATTACTATGGTTTCCATATTACTGCGGAAGGTGAGACACTTATTAGTGATGAGACACTAGTAGGTCTGGATGAACCTAACAGCTACATGAAAGCCATGGCAGGCCATGAATCTGCTAAATGGAAAGAGGCTATGGATAGCGAGATACAATCCATGTATGACTATCAAGTTTGGAACTTGGTTGAGAATATACCAGGTCGTAAGACTATAGGGTGCAAATGGATCTTCAAGAAGAAGACCGACATGGATGGTAATGTACACACTTATAAGGCTCGGCTGGTTGCAAAGGGCTTCTCTCAAATTCCTGGAGTGGATTATGATGAGACCTTTTCTCCAGTAGCCAAGATTAAGTCTATTAGGGTTATGTTAGCCATAGCTGCATTTCATGACTATGAAATTTGGCAAATGGACGTCAAAACCGCTTTCCTTAATGGAAAGTTGACTGAAGATGTTTACGTGAGTCAGCCAAAAGGTTTTGTCAGCAAAGAGTACCCTAATAGAGTGTGTAAGCTTGAGAAATCCATTTATGGATTAAAGCAAGCACCTCGCAGATGGAATCTTTGCTTTGATGAAAAGGTCAAGGAATTTGGCTTTTCTAGGAGTGAAGATGAATCTTGTGTGTATGTCAAGGCTAGTGGGAGTATAGTTAGCTTTTTGGTATTGTATGTGGATGACATACTACTCATAGGAAATGACATCCCAACTCTGCAGGAAGTTAAGTCCTTGCTTGGGAAGTGTTTCTCTATGAAGGACCTAGGAGAAGCTGCCTATATTCTAGGGATAAGGATTTTGAGAAACCGGAGTAAAAGACTAATTGGACTTAGTCAAAGTACATACGTGGACAAGGTGTTGAAGAGATTCAGCATGCAAAACTCCAAGAAAGGAGAATTACCCATCCAGAGTAACGCCAGATTGAGTAAGACACAAAGCCCAAGTACCGAGGCTGAGATAGCAGAAATGAGTCAAGTACCTTATGCTTCAGCAGTAGGCTCGATCATGTATGCTATGACGTGTACTCGACCTGATGTAGCCTTTTCCTTGAGCATGGTTAGCAGGTATCAGGGGAATCCTGGCAAGGCACACTGGACTGCGGCAAAGAATATCCTCAAGTACCTACGGAGGACTAAGGACTGGGTCCTTACCCTCGGTGGGAGTGATGACTTGAGAGTTGTAGGGTATAGTGATGCTAGCTTCCAGACTGATAGGGATAATTTCCGCTCTCAGTCAGGCTGGGTCTTTACCTTAAACGGAGGAGCAATCACTTGGAAGAGTTCCAAGCAGGAGACAGTGGCTGATTCCACTTGTGAATCAGAGTATATAGCAGCGAGCGAGGCAACAAAGGAGGCAATATGGCTAAAGAACTTCATTGGAGATCTTGGAGTTGTACCAGCTATAAAGGAGCCCATGGAAATTTTCTGTGATAGTGAAAGTGCGGTTGCCTTAGCCAAGCAACCAAGGGATCATGGGAGATCCAGACACATCGACAGAAAATATCATTTTATTAGACATCGCATAGAAGAAGGAATCCTCGTGGCAAAGAGGGCATCATCGGATGAGAACCCAGCAGATCCCCTCACGAAGGGACTGAGTAGGGTTAAGCATCTCCAGCATGCTCAGAGCATAGGGCTGAAGGATGATATAAGTTTTAGTAGTTAGATAAATTATGAAATTTGTAAAGTGTAATAGTTATGGGAGACTGTTGAAAATACTTGACCCGACCCGGCATGGTCCAATTTAATTAGTTATCCTCAGTGTTGGAGCTGTTGGATAAGGTGTCTAAGTCCATAACTATTTCTGGTAAATACTTGACCCGACCCGGCATGGTCCATTTGGGTTGCATGGCACCATGCAATTGGATAAACTAAATGAGAGAAATAACACATATGGTTTATTAATATATTATAAGTTCTAATATATTAATAATATTATTTAATTAGTTTCGATCAAGAATTAATTTAAAATTAATTAAGTGATCAAAAGGATAACTAATTAAATATATGGGTAGATTATGTAAATCTTCCATATCTTATATAGTGGGCTATAAGGCTCCATGTATTATCAAGTTGGGTTTAACCCATAGGATGCTCCATGGAGTTAACCCATGGATTGTGAAATGAAGAGTCATGTTACATTAGGGTTTTACCTAATGCAACACACTATATAAGGACCATGTATCTCCCCAAAATCGGCTACACTAGTGATACACAAGAGAAACAAGAGGGCTTGGCCGATTTTGAGTGTGTTAAAGTATTCTCTCAAGTTTATACTTTGCATTTGGTGTTGTGTGAAGCATTTGGGGCATCACACTTGAGGTTCTAGGCTCACAAGGTTTCAAGGAACACTTACAACAACAAGGTATGTAGTTCTATCTTTTATACAAAGAAAATTGTACCCCATGTATGCTAGATAGGTTCATAACCTTGGAAAACAACTTTGCATGATTATTAGACAAACATAGATCCAAGGTTATTAGGGTTGCATGTACACTTAGGAAGTGTTAGAATGCTCAAAACCCATCAGGAGCTTCCGCCCTGCCCTCACGACCGTTAGTGATCCTCAAAGTAGTTGGAGCAGGTGCCCTTACTGCTCAACTCATCGACATCGATTAATCGACCTTCTTGTGGCCCACCTGATTGTAGTGAAACCACAGCGGAACCGATCCTCTAGGGTATTCCCTACTAAATGACCCATCTGACCGTAACTGAAAAATCCCCTTCCTGTCTCCAGACAATCTTTCTCATGTGTCCTCCTATACTTTGCACAATGGCCCCAACTCTTATGGCTTCCTAGATGCAAATATTGAGTTTTGGCCCCCTTCGCATGCACCACTGCAATTTGAATCTGCTCTGACTTCCTCTTCCTGAGGTGCTCCAAATCAATCCCCCACTCTCGGGCTCTTGCATTCATATCATTCAGGGTCTTCCGCCTTGACAAGCTCACAAACTCAATGATGTCATCCATCAACATATCATGATAACTCACCTTGTTCATTTAATTGACCGTCGAATACTGTAGAACCAACAAAGCCCTCTCCCGAAAAGAGGGAGCTTGAGCTCCTAACTGTCCTGCCGCAATCTTTGCCCGAAAGGCCCCGAATTACTCATCTAACAACTCCATAATCTCAACTTGGTATGCGTCCTGACGCTCCTGCTTAATATATATGATCCCATCCTTGATCGTACCAAAGATCACAAGATTTTGCTCCAAAATACTGCAAGTGATCTCTGATGAGATGAACTCCCGCACCCGCTCATCCATCGGCTTAGCACCAACACTTGAGCCTGAACCAAAACCTGAACCTCCTCCACAAGTGCTCATCACCATTCTCAAAAGCAACCAAACAATAATCATAACATATTCAAAGAATTCTCATCCCATAGGCTTCCTAGACTCTCCATGACCATCCTTAATTCGAGTATAGATTATGTGCTTCCAGTACTACGGGCCCCATACTACCTTCTACACCTATCCATACTTTCCTCAAGAGTTATCTCAAGTCTTGTAAGTCACCTTCTCAAGCTGGTACTCCAAATACTGCTGAACAACGCATACATACCCACTAAAAAACCCCCTAGGCTTTCATGGGTTCCTCATTCTCACCCTGCCATCAACTGTTGCAGAACTCCCAGTAATGTCATCTAACGACTTCATGAATACAATCACATGCAACAAAGCCTAGATAATCCTTCGAGTAAATGACTCAATCCCTATAATGGTTAGACTCAAACGAGAGGTGTGCTATAAATCCAAATATATCACTCTTAGATTATTTAACCTTTGCACCATGTGACTTAACATATTCGCTCAATAGTTAACTCACATCACTAAGGGTTTCACAAAGCATAAAGAAAGCAACATTCGTGCATTAGAAAACTAACCAGCGCATCACCTAATCAGGTCATTCTATCCCAATCATATGAAATACATACTAGCATGAAGTTCTAAAAGCACAAACATTAGGCATAAAAAGGTATCTCTCATAATCATCAAATCTTGAGCAGATCCTTAGCCCTATTCTAGCAATCGATTCTCATAGCATATATAATAATAAACATGTATGGGTATTCTTAGAATCACCTACTTGAGCTCGGATGATTGCACGTATCACACCCCATGTTTCTTTACAAAATTCTTTTTAGAATTTGTTTTTCTTTCAAAAGATTATCAATTCCTCATTTTGAGTTTAGTCACACCCGAGAGTGTCCCTAATTCCCTAAAACCAAGGCTCTGATACCAACTTGTAAGGTCCCAAAATTTATAAGGTAAATATTTCATTTTTAATTCAACCATAAACACTATTTTTCATTTTTAATCATTCAAAAGTATATCAGAGTAAAAATAGTTATTAGAGTACAATACCAAAATCATAATGTTGCGGAAAGATAGGTGGATGCGCTTCGATAACGCCGGACCCTTCTATTTTAAACCGGAAATACCTGAAACCATAAACATAAACTGTAAGAATAAAGCTTAGAGAGCTCCCCAAATACCACATAAAATACATAAACATCATCTCAAAGTTGTACCGGGTCTATTTCACCCCCAATTCTATTCTAACTCATATGTCAGCATAAGGCTGTACTAAGTCTATTTCACCCCCAGGTCTATTTCACCCTATATACATATAGCAAATAGGCACACAAGCATACAACATATACATCAGGATTCACAAACAATAAAAGCACATACAATCCCTAGTGTCCTATAGTATAGTGAGCAAACTCACCTCAGTCTACTGAAAATGCAATAGATGCTCGAGCTACTGGAACGGAGAAACCCCACGCTAACCAACCAAATACAACCAAAATCAATAATTGAGTCATAACCCATATTCGGGACTTTAATTCCCGTATCCTAGGGTAAAAGACCATTTTAACCTTCCCCTCAATTGGACCAATTAATCGTTGCCCAAAATCGATGGTACTTAAAGCCCAATGATGGCCCAAATCCAAAAGACACTCATGGCCCAATATAGGCTCCATTTCGTAAAGGCCCATCTCAACAATACTGGTGGCCCAACAAGAGCCCAACACCCTAGAGTGCAAAAGTGGCCCAAAATCAGAAAGCCCAAATGGCTCCTGGTTGAGTACGCTCAGCGTACCACTTGGTTACGCCCCGCGTACACCCTGTTGTTACATAATGTGCAACTCACCAAAGGTTGAAAATGGGGAATCTATGAATTACACTGAGCGTACGTATATGTATGCCCAACGTACTCACCAAAGGACCAAAACTCTCCATAAGCACTTAATACTTAAGACCAAAATGTAAAAAATCAGAACTAACCTCTAAATAAGGTCTTAATCCATAGAGTTGCCAACTTTACTCTTTTGCATGACTTAATGGAACCTAAAACCCATTTTTATCCGTCTAAACCCATAATATGAACACCAACTTAAGCATGATTCATCAAAACCCATCAAGGTGACATTTTTATGCACCAACAACCTTAAAAATGCTAGGATTTAACATTCTAAGCTCCTGGAGTAGCTCATACTCATACGTATGACTCAAGGGACCATAATAAACCCAAAACAAGCCCTAGAATAGATCTAGCACCTAGAGTCATCAAGTTACAAGCTTTATACCTCCTAGAAGTTGATAAAGATGATTAGAGTTTGGATCCACAAGCTCTAAGCCAAGCAATGCTTCTTACAAGAACTCCTTGTTCTCGAAAGCACACTAAGACTTGAAATTCACATAAGAGAAGTTAGGGTTTCGAACTTAGGGTTAAATGGGATGGAGGCTAAAGATAAGAGGGTTTGAGAATGAGTTAAGGCTTTTAAATAGGGTCCAAGACCCTAAATTATGGTTTGAGACTAAGTCACGTACACCCAACGTATATCTGGTATGCCCAACCTCTGCAAAGGAGCCTTCGCGATTACTCTAGCCAAGTACTCCCAACGGACATTCCTTGTATGCCCAGAGTAATCGGCAACCCCTAATCAATCTATCGTTTTATGGCCATAACTTTTGTGTCCAAACTCCGTTTTCAATGATCTCTATATTCACGGAAAGGTAATGAGGATGTTTACAACCCTATCTAAGTACTTTTGACATAAAACACCTTGAACTAATATCCTTAATTCATGAAAGGCCTGAACCATCACTTTTACCGTTATACCCTTCGTTTCAAAGTACACCCAAACTCTTGGATCAAAAAATCTACATTACCCACACCCAAACTCTTGGATCAAAAAACCTACAAATAATCAACTTTTGAATATAGGTTAATCAGAAAACAAACTTCATTTTACTAGACTTCTTTTGAACATTTGTCAATCCTATACAAATTATATATATTGTTTCATATTAGATTAGGGCATGTTTAGAACATACGAAACCAAAAAATCAAACCTCAAACGTGACAAACGATTCCGATTTTGAGAATAACTTAATCGACTTCTTGGTTTTTTCAATTGTGTTAACTGGATATGTAAAAAATTGCATTATGTTTTTTTATAAAATCGTAAGTAAAAATATATTACATTTTTACAAGAGTAATATTAACGAAAATTGTGGTAGACTCAAAAAACGAGCATATGTATATAAAGACCGTTAAACTTCGATAACTTACAAAGTTCAAAACACAAGACCTAAGCCAAACCACAAGTCCTAAGTAACCAAGCAGTCGAGATCGCGATGGACATAAGCATCAAGAACCCCAAACACCTCATTAATGATTATCTCATGTAAGACGTTGTGAGAAAACCCTGAAGAAATAAATCATAAGTATTGAATGAGTACAAAAAAAAAAAAAAAAAAAAAAAAAAAAAAAAGAAAGACTTATTTTGCAAGAAAAAATACATTAATGGATAAATTTGCAAAAAAATATCAAGGACTAAATGTGTACAAAGTGAAAAATATATTACCATATTAAGTCATTTTTCCCAACTAACTTGGAGTAACCGGTCATAAAAACTGAATGTGTACAATTTAACAAGTTGAAGGGGTAAATGCAGACGAAAAAAACTCAGTGACCAAATGTGTACAAATCGAAATATATATTAGGTTATCACAAACTTTGTGTAATGTACTCTATCGGTGGTATTCTCAAGTATCTAAACTTTAAAGAAACAAAACCTAATTATATTTAAAATTCCATTTCACTCTTATGTCTACATGTTACCTGATCGAATGTCGCACGCTTCAAAATTAAGAATCCCTGAAGGAAGATCAAAATCAGTCAATCGCTTGTAAAGAAAGATTGTTAGACATGGTTGGGTTCAGACTAAAAATCGTATCAAATGGTGCTATTGTAGGGATATGATTCGACTTACGTATCACTGATTGTATGAGGTAAATAATTAGTGTTTATTTTAGAGAAGATGAACAACATCTGGAGTATAAATGTATAATACTTATTTAACTTGTGATTTTCATGCGAAAATGAAAATTGAATTGGTCTTTATATCTTCTGAAAATTTCGCATTTCCTGCTTCTATAATTTTGCTTTGGGTCAAATTACCGCTTATCTTTTGTCAAACATAAAATTCTAT
Source organism: Lactuca serriola (assembly GCF_051521515.1). Lineage (NCBI taxonomy): Eukaryota > Viridiplantae > Streptophyta > Magnoliopsida > Asterales > Asteraceae > Lactuca > Lactuca serriola. The sequence goes on along the minus strand of NC_136411.1, from coordinate 93,957,846 downwards.
TAAAAACAATCAATACATACATAGGATATTGGGATTAATTCCGATAAAAATTCTTGCATATCTTTTATTTATGGAATACATTGGATGTTATATGTCACCCTTTAATCAGTTATGAGTATCCAAACATAAGAAGAAGGCTTGAATTCAGAGGATTATATATATATATATATATATATATATATATATATATATATATATATATATATATATATATATATATATATATATATATATATCACTCGTTAATTAGTTATGAGTCTGTATATACGTGGTGAAACACGCATAAAATTGGATGTATACATATGTATTTGTACATATATTTCATACATTTGTACATATATTTCTTACATTTTTCCATCTTTTTATTTTATAATATTTTTGCAATTTCTGAATTATTTATACTATACAAACTATAGTAATTTTTACATGTTTTTTTTCTTTTTTGTTCATTTTCAAAAAAAGAATTAAATTTTTCATGAGTTCTTGTTGATTCTGCATTTTTATGTTTAATTTTGGATGTGCTATAATCCCAGATAAGTTTCTCTATTATATTTGAAAATTTTTAATGATCCATTTTTCCAAATAAAATTCTGTCTGTAATTCAATATTGTCGTTCTCTTTTTCTGCACTATGTCTGGAATTTTGTACTTTTTTAATTCCAAAACATTTAATTCATTTTTTGTATATATTTTTAGTAAAAATAAACCCCAATCTCTATAAATTTTTTGCATATAAAGTGTGTATATGTCATGTTTAACTTTGCAGATGATAATACAATTAATTATAGAGCAATGGATAGGAATGACAAAAGGAATGGATTCAAAGCTTAGTAATGTTAGCATTCGTCTCCCAACTTTAAGTAAACTATCATAAACTAAATTTGTTTTATCATTTGAATATCTGGGAGGGTAATACGTATAATAGTTACATATATGATATATCAATTATAGCAATGTACTATCAAATCACATTTACTATAATTGGTAAAAATTGAACGTAATTCCTCAATTTTTTTCCCACAAGACTTACACATAACCCAAAAACATACACTAACAGAAATAAACAATTTATATCAATGTGCTTTTAACGTAGATGTTATAATTGGGATTAATTGCTTTTTCAATTGACTTTGTGATATTTGGGTGTGCATATGAGGTTGTTTTCTATAACCGGATTATACAAACTTTTAGTGTATAATGATCTTTCATATTATTCAAGTCACGTATGAAAGTAATGTTTTGAGCATCCATTAACTCTATTAATATAAAACATAACTTAAAAAAGTCAGAATACAGCAACATAGTTTCCAATAAAAGGTAATTCTCTCATATTCCATTACCAACACACTACAATTATAACATTATACTTCCAACTATTTTCTTAATATGACAATGTACTTTCATAATGTTACCCGATTAAATACAAAATTGTAATATCATAATAAGAAAAAAGTTGAAAGAAAAACATTATAACTGATCTTTAGGAGTCCAAAATAGTTTTTTTAAAATGATTTTCTTTTCAAATATTGCAATTTGACTTCATGTCTGTTGGTCTATGTGTGTGTTGTTCTTATGTGTGTATTTGTGTATGCATGCTACAATTTGTTACACAAAAAGTTTAATGTTAAGGACTATCGGTTTTTACTAAGTAATAGAATGTTTTACACAATGTTATTGTATGCATATGTTTCATAGTTTGTTGTCCATTTTCGGATTTTCTGGAAAATACTTTGATACAAAACACAATAAAAAGACACACAACAAACACAATAGCATTTCAACATTGTAATTTAATTGTATTACTTAAAAAACGTGTATAAATTACTATTTATGAAAGTCGCTGCTATTAAAAGTAGCCTTTTGTCCATGTTAAAAGAATTTCTCAAAAAACCCTTGCACTTTACTTTTTTATTGCATAAACAACTTGAAACTCTATAATCAATCCTTCATGATTTACATTTCAAACCTATGTTTATGGAACTCGCATTAAATATGAATACAACCAATATTTCATATATTCATTTAATCACCATCGATGTTACAAAATCACATGATGTTATATTTAACAAAGAACGTTATGACTAATAATATCTCAAAATTTTATAGTGAAATTTTTTTCTTAAACTGAATGGTGAAGTAATACTCTCGGCATTGTACTTTCATATGTGTATTACTTAAAAAGCATGCAAAAATTTATATATATGAAGTAAAATGGACCATTTTTTAGTAATAAATTCACATAGTAGAATGGCAGTTTAGGTAAAAATGTACCATTTGTGTATTTTGTGTGTTTGAATTTAACGAAAGTACAATGATATACATCCATTTACACACATGAATCTATAACACAATAGGAACAAAAAACATATACACACACAACATACATACATAACACAATAGAAACAAAAATCAAATCCAAAGAAGAAACAATACAAATGGAACATGTAATAATGCATATAAATGGTTTCGTTTAATATGATACAGCTTTGAAGAAACAAAAAGTGAAGTAGAATCTTATTCCAACAGATGATCAGTGTGAGAAGAAAGAGACAAACAATATAGAAAATAGAAAATGTGAGAAATATTTGATATTGTATTTATATTATACGAAGGAATGAGATGTAGGAAACAAATCTATTCTAATAAATGAATGTTTTTTTGTCACATGTCACATTATTATTCCATTTGTCAAATGTCATTTTGTGATTATTTTGAATTATTTTTTTTCACATGTCATTTTATGAGTTTTTTTTATTTTATTAAATTCAACATAATATTTTAATGTAATAATTGCAATAAATGTAGTAATAAATAAAAAAACATCATAAATGGTCCCTGTGGTTTCCCAAAATATGTAGTTTAGTCCCCGTGGTTTAAAAACGTCATCGATAGTCCCTATGCTTTCAAAACTTTCGATGATTTGTCCTTATTGCTAACTCCGTTAAGTTTTATCCGTTAACTGAAGGGCATTTTCGTCATTTCAATACCACAGGGACCATTTATGATTTTTTTATAATTAATGAAAAAAATATACAAAGGGTCTCTCTTATTTACATATAAATCGCTCAATTAATATCTACAAAAAAGATCATTAACCTCTTTAAAGGCTCTCCGACGAACGAAGAAAATGGATCATTATGCCATCCTTCTTCTACTTGCTCCCTTGATCGTCACAGTGGTTGATGCCCATGTCCCGGCGGATGATTTCATCAGGTTGTCGTCGGACAAAGTTGAATATGTTGTCATGGACGATGACTCCCTTGGAATCTGAGACAACCTCCCACCCCTTCATCTCGTCAACAGAAGATGAGCTATATGTGAGTGTGTATATTTATATGTCTAGGGTTTTCTATTAGGGGTAGTTCTCAAATTTAGGGGGGGGGGGTGGGGGTAACGGTGGAGGAGAAAGTAAAATTTAAAACAAAAATGGGAAGAGGGCAAAATTGTTACGAGAATTTTGGATTGAGGGCTTCCGATAGAGGGTGCCGATTGTGACTAGGGGCCGGTGGTGCGACTTCTTTCCTCACCAAATAATCTCTCAAAACTCCTTGAAGCTTCATTAGTGATTTTCAGTGCCTTCAATGCTTTCCTTGAACTGTTATAGTAAATGAATTAATGTTGTGAATTACCAAGTACCCACGAAATAGAGCTTCGAATTTTGGCAGCTGGGTTCTCCCAAATAATGACGGAACTACAACTTGATAGTCTAACTGAAGGTGACGGCGGCCTGGGCTGCACCCACCGCGGCTGGGCAGTGGCGACACCTACTGCAATTGCTTGTTTCTTTTGGTTCACGAAATTGTTGTTGTAAACTGTCGGTTCCTTTACTCAAGACCTGAATCAATTCTTATCAATAAGACTTTCATACACATTTCAGGTAATTTTAAGATCACTCACATTCTTCTATTCATCATTCTCACTCTGGACCTCCATTACATGGCCGTTTGGTTAATAGGGATAATTACAAGATCGTCATCCTGAAATTGAAGCTTTTATACCACTAAGAAAGACATGAATGCGGCCATGGATTTGATCTTCGCTCAAAAAAAGCACTCAAGAACATAAGTAGGGTTAGTTGTGGATTCAAGAACAGGTAGGAATTGTCGATTTATGGGGATAATGATTAATGTGGAAGAGTGTTGAATCTGAATTGTCTTTTAGGTTGGTTATGAATCATCTTTTCGGTTTTTTCTGCACATGTAGAGCTTCTGAGAATATCATTTGAGATTGATTCAGAAGAAGCTTCATTCACGAGGGAGCAAAGTGTCGATATATTGTGTTCTAAATGTCTTATGGACTCTGGTTTGGAGAATCAACCCCCAAACCCCAGAACTCAAAGCTTTGATTGTGTGTATTCATAGAGAATTATGTCGGGTCTCATGTTTTTGTTTCTTAGATTTAAAAAAAATAAGAGAAAACATCATAAATAGTCCTTGTGATAGTGAAATGACGAAAATGCCCTTTAATTAACAGACTTTTTTAACAGAGTTAGCAATAAGGACCAATCATCGAAAGTTTTGAAAACACAAGGACCATTTATGACCGTTTTAAACCACGCGGACTAAACTTCAGATTTTGGGAAACTATAGCCTATAGGGACCATTTATGATGTTTTTTCGTAATAAATAGATATCAATTTCATTAATGAACATACCTTTTAATTTCAAAATTCTCAAATTAAAGCTCATTAGTTTCTTTTGTTTATTTATTTAAATTATTTGTTTAAATTTAAAAGACAAAAAATATTCCAACTATAATAATTCATTATTTTTCTTATTTTTTTATAAACTCAAAGTTTTCAAACATCTTGACCTCTATATTTATTTTTTTTTAAATTAACCAATGTATTACATGGTCTCACAACTAGTTAGTGAATAATTATTGGGATCTTAGACATTATGATAATCTTTAATAACCATAATTTCAGGGATTCTTATTTTAAATCAGTGAAAATGATAAGAATTCAAATTTCAAATCCTAAAATCTATGGTAAAAAAATCGGGTGTATAAAAATGACATTATATAGTTTCTAGATATAATCTGAAAGTTTTGAAAAATCTATGATTTGAAATTAGTTTAAGCTTTAATTCGTTGAAAATCAACAATTTGTTATGAGGATCATAATTTTCGTTTGTAACTGCATATTCAATTTCCAAATGCAGGTTAGAGGGAAACGAAGTAGGTATCAATAATTTTACTTTTTCGAAAAAAAAAATGTTTTAGGATGAACATGTAGCTAAAATGAAGTCTTTTATTAAATAGGGAAATAAAAGTACTTATGTATTATTTGTCCTTTTATTTTGAAAGATGTATGTATATATGTTGTTTTATAGTTAATTGAATATTTATCTTTCAAAAAAAACTAATGTTTATGTAATAATGTTTAAAAGATGTGTTCGGGAGGGGCGACTCAACCTTATAGTTTTCTAAGCTAAGGCTTACACCCCTTAATTGTAAAGGGTATATATTCTTTAAATTTAACCCAATATTAATATATCTTAAATCCCAATTAGTCTAATATGCCTCCGCTCCATTTGTAGTTGTCTTTATAATTCATAAAAAACATATACATAATAAAAAAAAATTAACTCCACCATATATAAATTTTTTTATTTACTATTACATATTTTAAGCCCGAATAAAAGAGAAGGACTTATAACGTTTAAACATAATAGAAACCAAATGACCTTTTTTTTGTCCATATGTGTATTCAGGTTTAAAAATGTATGATAATTTATCCTGTAACTTTATGGAAATTTTAATGTTGTTATGCTTTATTAGTATTAGCACTAAAGCATTTTTAATCGTAACATCATCATTTTTTTTTCACACGTGCATACACCGTTCTATGAACGTAAACAACTATATATACATACTAATTCATAAGTGCCTGATGAACAGGACTTTCATATGATTGGCTGATATTTTTTTTAATTTTTTCCTTTGCTTTTTCTTATTTATCTCTTTTCACTAACGGATACACGTATAGTGTGCAAGCCAATAAAAATGAAATTGCTGTAAATTACGTGTTACCTTCTCAACAAAGAACCGACTTCATTCCTTGCAATTCCGATGCTTCCACCATTCCATCTCTTTCTTCCTTCCGAACCTTCCACCACAGGTAAGTTTCAAGGATGTCCAACCGGTATGCCCTGCTCCTCTCTTTTTAAATCCATCACAGGTTCCTCTTCACCTTTTTTCTTCTTCTTCTTCTTATTTTTTTGGCAGATTTGGTTATTAACGGTGATTTTTCGTTGGTTAAAGGGGGTATGCCATGGGTCAAATTAGGGTCCATGAATTATAGATTTATGAAATTGTGATGATGAGAAGATGTCGACCGGTGATGATTCAGAAGATTTTTCATATGGTGGCTGTAGATTTCAAACGGTGAAGCAGAGGCTTAAAAGGTTGATCGACGGATTAGGGTTTGCAATTGAGTTTCGTCCGATTCTCCACCTCCCGGAAACTTCTTTCTCTACGCCAATATTTATCGATCACCTCCGTCTGCTTTCGCTTTTTACTCACACCCGTCGTCGACACCGCTTCATTCCTTGGAATTATACAACATCGGGTGATATAGGAGCTTATTTTCTCCGACATTTCCTTCTGATTCTTTTGATGGATGATCGATCTTTTGCGTTTCCTGGTATCTGGGACCACTGCCTGAGCCGTCGTGTTTTCGGTTTGCATCTACCACACAGTCGGCGTTGATGAAAATGTTATCTGTTGGTCTCATCATGACGTGGTCGCATATGGGGGTTCCTCTTAGAAAGCCGAGTTATTCATATGTGAAATCGTTTTTTACCAATAAATTGCTCCATGGTTTGCTATTTGTTACAGGTATTCATTCCTCTCCCTTTCTGTGTCACAGTTTACAAGCATTATATTGTGTTTTACTTTTTTGGGGTAAACAATTCTTCTCAAAATTGTTATGTTTAACTATGTATGTGTTTACAGGTCCTCATAAGTAACGACGATGAAATAGGGACCTGAAAGATGAAACCATTTGAAGATTTTCAAATAGTAAGGTGCTTTTTAGAGTTTAGTTATCCAAATATGTGGTTGTGTAACTGTTAATGGCTATGTATGCAATACTCCCCGAGTTAGCTTATTCATATTCTTGGTATATTTTTTCAATTGCCATTGAGTGATAGCTTCAAAGAATCATTTGTTAGAGTTGATATTGTTTTCCAATAACATGTGCAGACTAGAGTTGATCCTAAGAAGGATATGATTTATGTAAATGGTAATGGCCTTCCTAAGAAACTGCCTCCAAAGGTCTATCTTGCTCTCAACAAGCCAAAAGGGTTTGTTTTGTGTCTAATTTTATTACAGCCCAACCCATTCAAATATTATTTTCTACTTCAAATATTTAATGCACTAAGCCAATTGTTTTGCATTGTTTACTGTAGGAAGGCTTGATGTTGCCAGAACTGGGCTGATTATTGTGACAAATGATGATAATTGTAAAATTTTATGAAAACCAATTTAACTTTGGATGGATAGTTTGTAACCTATTATTATGCTTTTTAGGGGAGTTTGCACATAATTTCTCATCCTTCATTTGGTTTATCCAAGCAGTAAGGTTTCATACCAATACCATATGCTATTAGTTAGTTTAGTTGTAATATGCTTTCAGATTCTGCTATGTGATCTTACAATTCCAAATATTGTTAAAAGAAACTATGTTTTCTATAATGAAGAATTCAATGTGGCAGTGGATATTAAATGCACCAATCAGTAGATAAATAAAGCTCAATTTCGTAGGTAATTAAGTTACATTACCTTATTCTTGCATTTTGGGTTTTTTCTTGGATTTTGCTGTTACTTTTTAGGTTTTTTTTGGCAGGTAAACGTTGACATTGGTTTATTGGTGAGAGTTGGGTACAAAGGTATTATGAAATCTATGTTTCTTCTGGAAAATTGGATATTTTTAAAGTTTATCTGGGATTTGGACAGATTTACCCTTTTGACTTGGTTTTGTCCTATTTTTGTGTTTTGGGATGGCTGGGATATTTTGTGTATTATTTGTTTTGGTCAAAAAACGGGTAAATACAAGATAACACAAAATGTTTCCGTTTCGTGCATTCATTCGGCGTATCCAATCCCGTAAAGCGGGAATCTTCCCTAGTTAATCTCTAATAAAAGACAAGTTTATATTTATAACTAGGTTTCATATATTTTATTACTTAATGTTAACATATATTAAATAGTTTTTTATATATTATATTCTTTTAATATACAAAAAAAAAACAAATCCTTATTTTTTATACAACACGCCTTAATTTTAATTAGTAGATAATAACTTTTTGTATTTTTTAAGGACACTTTAAATATCCAATATATATATATATATATATATATATATATATATATATATATATATATATTGTTGGAAAATTTAGTATAAATATTTATATTTTTACTAACTTTAGACATATATAAATATATACATATGTTGTATATATAATTAACTCTAAGTGGTTTTGTGTTCTCCTCCATGAGGACTTCGAAACGATATATTATATGTCCAAAATAGAGTATATGTGAATGAGATATCGATACTCAAAGATAGGTATCATACATACTTATAAAGCTAACATTTTTTCTTTAATCTCATGCATTTGAAACCCCCATTTTTAACTTCCTTTCACCACATTCATTTGAAACTCCCATGGCTTTTCAATTTCTTTACAATAATATTATAAATAAGTTAAATAATGTTCTATAAACAAGAAAGGGTGTTTTATTACAATGTCTTCATCCCACATCGATGGTGAGAGTAAACAAGAGAATGTTTCTGATGGGTTTTAGCCATAAGAACTTTCCTATGTGCGCATGCAAAACCCTAATGCTTGGATCTAGGCTTTCTAATTAAACATGCTTTGAATCCAAGACTTCTAACAACTAATTAGATATAAAAACAATACAAAATCAGGTCTAGAAGCATACCTTTGAATCTCTTGTTTGATCTTGTTGTCTTGGAGCTCTAGAGTCACAATTGTCACTCCTCTAATGGCTTACAAACACCAAATAGCAAAGAAGATGATTTGGGAGAGAGAGGCTAGGAGGAAATCGGCCAGGGGTTCTCTATTCTCAATGAGGTTCCGATTTCCCTAAGCCATGGGGTCTATTTATACTTGTAGACTCCTTAAGGGTTACAACTTAAACCCTAGTTGGATAATCTTCTCTTAAAGCAATCCATATCCTTACCATAGATAGCCTTGGACGATTTTGAGCTATCCTTAGATCTAGAATTCGTCCAACCCCTATCCAATAAGGATTTACAGTCTAAAGTGTAACTATCAAACAATTGACAGTTTATACCCTTTTACTTAATTAATCTCTTTAAGTCAACAAATTAATATTAATTAATTTATGACTTATATTAATCAAATAACAATATTATTATTCCTTATAGTATTCTCATAATATATTAATAATATTTATTCTCTCATAATAAATCATCCTATCAAGTTGCTATGGTGAAGGCAACCCAAAAGGACCATGCACAATCTGGTCAAATACTTGCCTAATATAGTTGTAGCCTTAGACACTATTCCAATAGTCTCCCACTTGGATAAGTCTAGTAACTATATGCACAAGTACAACTCGATCTGCAATCGTAGCTCTCAAAGACGCTGTCAAACTCTGATCTAATCAATCTTGTCCTTTAGATAAGGGATCGTACAGTCCTCTGTTAGATATCATGCTGACAATTCTATAGAATGATTAGTGTAACGACCCAATTTTCACGACCAAAAATTTTGTTTTAAAAACATTACTTTAGAAAATATTAATAACTAAAAACATTGTTTGTTCAAATCATAACACAAAGTGAACCATGTCTAAAAGCCAATTCATACATTCAATCAAAATATCATAGTACAAATCCCAGTGAAGCTCGTAAATGCGGAAACCGGAGAGTGTGTGTGTGACATGCTGCTACCGCGTCGGCTCCTTTCCCCTAGCTGAGGAGGTACCTGAAACCAAAACTGAAAACTGTAAGCACAAAGCTTAGTGAGTTCCCCCATCGTACCACATACCAAATAATCTCATAACATACATATATCGTCAGGCATATATGGGTGCCCGACCTTCCCCTTCGGCCCTCTCGACCGGACATTGCCTAGCATATCTGGGTGCTGGTCTCCCCTTCGGTCCTTTCGACCGGATACTGCCTAGCATATCTGGGTGCTGGCCTCCCCTTCGGTCCTACCGACCGGATACTGTCTAGCATATCTGGGTGCTGGCCTCCCCTTCGGTCCTACCGACCGGATACTTCGGGGACTATCTCCCCTCTACTGTTACTAGCACATAGCATCATAACATACTAGCACATAACATAACGCAGGCAATACCTAGATGAATATCACAGAGACAAACATCTACGAATAACTCCTACTGGTGGGCCGGCATTGTGGCCGTAGACCCACCGCTACTGGAAGGTAACTCACCTCGAAGTAGCTGCTGATCTGATCGGGAACTGACTGCCTACTGCTGCTGGTGCTGCTCCGGAAATCCTCCAGCTGCAATTCCCACAACATACTCAATCAAACACTGCTCACTGACCTTTGGGTAAAATGACCATTTTACCCCTGACCACGCCCTAAGTCAAAGTCAGAGTCAACTTTCAGTTGACCCGACTCGCCGAGTTGGCTTTCCAACTCGCCGAGTCCCTACCCAAACGACTGCCCTGAATCCCGATCCTACCCGTCGAGTTAGGCGACGACTCGACGGGTTCACCTTCTTAACCAATATTCAACGCCTAACTCGACGGGTTCACCTTCTTAACCAATATTCAAGCCCTTCATCCTACTCGCCGAGTTGTATGAACAACTCGTCGAGTTCATCTTCATCCGATGAACACTTATGCTAAGACTCGCCGAGTTGTATGAACAACTCGTCGAGTCCATCTTCAACCGAAGAACACTTATGCTGCGACTCGCCGAGTTGTATGAACAACTCGCCGAGTATGTTCTTGATCTAAGGAGATTGCCTTGAACTCGCCGAGTCAGGGCATTGACTCGCCGAGTACCTCCATAGATGAGTTAAGCTTCCGACTCACTGAGTCACACCCCGTGACTCACTGCTCACTCGACACTACGAAAAGGGGACAAACTCGGAGACTCGCGAACAGACTCGCCGAGTCATATGAACGACTCGTCGAGTCGTTGCCATGCACCCACTAAATACACAGATTTGCTCGATTCCAGTCCATGCCACTCACAGATCTGGACTTCTAGGACACGAATCACACGTAAAGTTTCCAACTTTACGTGTGGATATTCACCAATATGGATTTTAGGGCTCAAAATGCCTCAAAAGGGTAGATCTAGGGTGAACAAGCAACATGGGGCCATAAAGCTAACAGATCTGAGCTCCTGGAGCTCAAACTTGCCTAGATCTAAGGGCCAATCAGCCTATTACGAAATAATTTGCACATACAAACTTGGGGTTTGGCTCAAGAATGACTTACATGAAGTAATAAGCATAGAAACAGGGGAAAAACGGATTATACCTCAAAGGAACTGCTGAAAGAGTGCAAAGATGCCTGGATTCCTTTCCTTCCTCTTGATCTACTTCCCCTTTTTCCTCAAAACCTTCAAGAACACACACAATAGCCTCAAACTCTCAAGGAACAAGCTTAGAACGAGGGTTGGGAGCTCTGGGGAGAGAATGGGGGCTGGCCTGGGCAGATAAGTCCTTTAAATAGGGTGCAAACCCCTGAAACTTAGGGTTTCTTCCAACAGCTGTGACTCACCGAGTCCAGGATATGGACTCGCCGAGTCGCCAACTTAAACGTGTCCCGGGTCCCGCATCCACTCGGCGAGTCGGACCTATGACTCGCCGAGTCTAGGGCTAAAAGAAAGGAAATACTCAAATAACATTTACGTACCAGGAACCGGGTGCTACAATTAGTCTAGCATTTTGGTTTCTCGATCTCCGATTTATTTGACATAGAACTTAATCGAACACATCAATTCAGTTCTGACCGGGCCCGACACATAAGTCAAATCAAATCATCGAGCGGCCGAGATATCACTTTTACCTTCTTAGGATAAAAGTTACAGATAAACTTCGACTTATATGCATTTACTTATTCATTAACCAACTATACACAACAATGCGTTTTATGACACCGAGTTACTGATGCGTTTTCGCATTATCAATGTACAATCAATTAACAAATAACAAACCATATATCTAGGTTTTAAGACTATATGATATTATCGTCTTGCGATCACCCTTTTATATCATATTCCATAAGGTGATTCCAGCAAGCGCGGGTTTGTTCCAACGCTCAAAACTAGTTCATAAGCACTCATGAACGTTGCAGCAACCCTTTGCTATGTCTAATACCATTTAGACAATCTACACACCGATTCATGACAATCTTCATTCATATCTACTTCCAACATATGAACGATTGTGGACAATTTGAATAATTCGATTATTCTTAATAAACTCAATTATTCTGGAAGTCAAAACATGCAAAATGAAACAATAGTTAAACAATTAACATAAGACAGTAACATTACTTATAAATAAAACTCCTTTATTTAATCATCAAATGTTAATTACATTTATCTATTACACGTTTCTTCTACTATCTAATCTATGCTAATATCATCCTTCAACCCAATACTCCTAGCATGTTGCAAGTGCTTAACCCTGCTCAGTCCCTTCGTAAGCGGATCTGCTGGGTTATCTTCTAATGATATCCTCTTCACTACGAGTTGTCCTTCTTCTACATGATGTTTAATAAAGTGATATTTTCTGTCGATATGTCTAGATCTACCATGATCCCTCGGTTCCTTGGTCAAGGCAACCGCTCCTTCATTATCACAGAAAATCTCCATGGGCTCCTTTATGGCGGGTACAACTCCAAGATCATCGATGAAGTTCTTCAGCCATATTGCCTCCTTCGACGCTTCGCTCGCTGCAATGTACTCTGATTCGCACATTGAATCAGCTACAGTTTCCTGCTTGGAACTCTTCCACGTCACTGCTCCTCCATTCAGGGTAAAGACCCATCCCGACTGCGAACGGTAGTTGTCCCTGTCGGTCTGAAAACTGGCGTCACTATACCCTCGCACCTTCGAGTCATCACTCCCTCCGAGGACTAAGAACCATTCCTTCGTCCTCCGAAGGTACTTAAGGATATTCTTCACCGCAATCCAATGGGCTCTGCCAGGATTCCCTTGATATCTGCTAACCATGCTCAAAGCGAAGGCTACATCAGGGCGAGTACAAGTCATAGCGTACATGATTGAGCCAACTGCGGAAGCGTATGGTACTCGGCTCATTTATGCTATTTCAGCTTTGGTACTCGGACTTTGAGTCTTACTCAACTTGGCATTACTTTGTATCGGTAATTCTCCCTTCTTCGAGTTTTCCATACTAAAACGTTTTAGTACCTTCTCTAAGTAAGTGTTCTGACTAAGTCCAATTAGTCTCTTACTTCTTTCTCTTACTATCCTTATTCCCAAAATGTAAGAAGCCTCTCCGAGGTCCTTCATAGCGAAGCACTTCCCGAGCCCGGACTTAACTTCCTGCAGAGTCGGGATGTCGTTTCCTATGAGTAATATGTCATCGACATATAGAACGAGGAAGCTAACTATACTCCCACTGGCTTTGACATATACACATGATTCATCTTCGCTTCGTACAAATCTAAACTCTTTGACTTTCTCATCGAAGCAAAGATTCCATCTGCGAGATGCTTGTTTAAGTCCATAAATGGACTTCTCAAGCTTACACACTCTATTCGGATGCTTTGGATCCACAAACCCCTCTGGCTGAGCCATGTAAACACCCTCAGCCAACTTTCCGTTAAGGAAAGCGGTCTTGACATCCATTTGCCATATCTCATAATCATGAAATGCGGCAATAGCTAGCATCACTCTACTAGATTTTATCTTCGCAACTGGTGAGAAGGTCTCATCATAGTCAACTCCGGGAGTTTGAGTAAAGCCCTTCGCGACCAATCGCGCTTTATATGTGTGTACGTTTCCATCCACGTCGGTCTTCTTCTTGAAGATCCATTTGCACCCAACGGTCTTACGTCCGGGCACATTATCAACCAAATTCCAAAATTGGTTATCATATATGGATTGGATCTCGCTATCCATTACCTCTTTCCATTTTGCAGACTCCGGGCCTGTCATGGCTTCCTTATAGCTATTAGGTTCATCAAGATTTATTAGTGTACCATCACTAATATACGTGTCCCCTTCGGTAGTAATATGAAAACCATAAAACTGGGGTTGAACTCTAACTCTATCGGAACGTCTAAGAGGTAAGGATTCGTCAATCGGTTCAACCGGAGTTTCCTCCTCGGGTTGAGTGCCAGCGGTAGAGGTTCCTTCATCTATCGACTCTTGAATCTCTTCAAGCTCGATTTGCCTCCCACTGTCTCCTTGGCCTATGAGTTCTCGCTCTCGGAAAACTCCTCTCCTCGCAACAAAGACAACATTGTCCTTCGGTCTATAGAAGAGATATCCAAAGGATTTCTGCGGGTAGCCGATGAAAATACATCGCTCACTACGAGGTTCAAGCTTGTCGTGAGTATCTCGTCTTACGAAAGCCTCGCAACCCCAAACCTTGATATGTGCCAATGAGGGAGCTTTCCCTGTCCACATCTCGTGAGGTGTTTTGGCAACCTTCTTAGTAGGGACTCGGTTAAGGATATGGGCGGCAGTCTCTAAGGCATACCCCCAAAAAGAGATAGGTAGTGAAGCACGACTCATCATAGAGCGAACCATGTCCAACAAGGTTCGATTACGCCTTTCTGCCACACCATTCAACTGCGGTGTCCTAGGAGGCGTCAATTGTGAAACTATTCCACACTCCTTGAGATAATCGTGGAATTCAAGACTTAGGTACTCTCCTCCTCGATCGGATCGAAGCATCTTGATTTTCCTGCCCAATTGATTCTCCACTTCATTCTTGAACTCTTTGAACTTTTCAAAGGTTTCTGACTTTTGCTTGATTAAATAGATACACCCATATCTACTATAATCATCGGTAAAAGTCATGTAGAAGCGATTCCCATCCTTCGTGGTTGATCTAAACGGTCCACATACATCGGTATGTATTAGGTCCAATAGACCCTCACCCCTTTCACACGTACTCGTGAAGGGTGATTTAGTCATCTTTCCAAGCAAACAAGACTTGCACGTGTCATCTTCCCTAAGGTCGAATGACTCCAACACTCCATCATTTTGGAGTTGGGCTATGCGTTTCTTGTTGACATGTCCAAGACGATAATGCCACAAGGATGCTCTATCCATACTATTGGAAGAATATATGTTTAAAACATCATTTCCTAAGTTATCAACAATCATAACAGTTTCATAAATTCTATTACATGGTATAGCTTCAAAATAAAAGACACCATTTAGATAAGCCAAAATAGAACCATTCTCATTATTAAAAGAAAATCTAAAACCTTGTCTAAACAAACCATGAAATGAAATGATGTTTCTAGCCATTTCTGGCGAATAGCAACAATTGTTCAAATCTAAACATAAATTATTCCTAAGCACTAAAGAATCCACTCCAATCTTGGTCACAGGCGACGATCTTCTGTTCCCCATGATTAGATTGATCCTTCCTTGCTCCACATCCCTACTTCTTCTTAGTCCCTACACATTAGAGAAAATGTGGTAACCACAACCGGTATCAAGAACCCAAGAAATAGCATGATTAGAATCGTTAGATTTAATTGTGTATATACCTGCGAAAGATGGCTTGATCTTTCCTTCCTTGATGGCTTGCAGGTACTCTGGGCAGCTTCTCTTCAAATGTCCTATCTTATGGCAGTGGTGGCACTCTGCCTCCTTTGGGTTAGGGCAGGGCTTAGCGGGATCAACTTTGGTCCCACTAGAAGAGGCACCATCTCGGGCTTTAACCTTGCGATAGTTCTTAGACGAAGCCTTCCTCTTCTTTCCCTTCCCTTGACCAATAGCCAAGACAGGAGCAGCGGGTGGATTGGGAGTTGGTGCAACAGACTTGCCTTTGAAGTTGCTCTCAGCGACCCTCAAGAGACCTTGGAGTTTGCTTAGGGTGACCTCCTCTTTGTTCATGTGGTAGGTCATCCTAAATTGATTGTAGCTCGGAGGCAAAGAGTGAAGCACCATGTCGATCGCCAAGTCATCCCCAAAGTCAACATTCAACTTGCGAAGGCGGTCGACATACCTTTGCATCTTTTGCAGGTGCACGGTAAGAGATTCTCCATGACCCATCTTAGTGAAAATCTCATAACGCTCTTGTCTCGCGTTTTGATGGTATCTCTCCAATAAGTCTTGATGCATCTCGTATGGGTACATGTCCTCATAGGACTTTTGGAATTCGGAGTTCATGGTGGCTATCATGATGCAATGTACCTTCGTTGCATCGCGCTCATGAGTTTCAAAAGTGGTCATTTCAGCCGGAGTAGCGATTTCAGGGTTAATTTTCTCGAGCTTCTCATCGAGGACATACTTCTTATCCTCATAGCGAGCAATGGTGCGAATGTATCTTATCCATTCGCTAAAGTTCGTCCCATCGAAAGTGACCTTTTGACAAAGGCTCATCAATGTGAAAGAATTAGCAGCAGCGTTGTTTGCGTTCGACATCTACAAATAGAAAGGACAAAGATAGATTAGATTATGAATCCCTAATTATCACCCAATAAGAAAAATTAGGGCTAGGATCCAACAACAATATTTACATATTAGAAAAGGGATGTCGTAATCTAACATGCAAATAATATGAAGGTAAGTGAATGACGATTCACTAATTCTCCACCATATAAACATAACTTTAAGTCCTAAATGTATTGAGAATTCCTAGGTTCGGATGAGATTCATTGAAACTATTCAATGGCATGTTTAAATCTCGATATGCTCCTCTTGTTTGTGACTGGGATACCGAGGAACACAAAGCGAGTGTGAATTACCATGCAAATTCACATGGTGTCTTCATTGTAACGATCATCTATTCGATGTGCCGGTAAACCACACACGCTCCATCGAACTATGATAAACAATGAATCACCCTTTGCCACCTTTGCTTAGAACCAATTAGTGTGCCGGTAAACCACACACGCTCCACTAACTTCTTAGCAAGGGTGCAAAGTGTAATTTCATGGGATTGCATCAATTCACTTTTCCTAAAGTAACTAAGATTGGGAAATTTTTTTAAAAATGTGTAGTTACTTTGTATTTCATATTATACTTTTAATGAGAGGATGAGGTTGCCCTATCCTACCCGTTCGGCTAACGACCCTCCACCGATCAAGCAAGAGGTGGGTGTGAGTGTACACCCATTAAGCGCCATTTTATAGGCCGCAACCTTATACCCACCTTATAGGTCGGATTCGTGAATGAGGCCTACTAACGGTAAGACTAGCATTTGAGTTATACATATATATATATATATATATATATATATATATATATATATATATATTAATCTTGTAATATTATATTAGTATAGGGTTGTATTTTAAACTTTTAAAAATCTAGGGTTTGAAATTTAAATTGTCTAAATTAAAACTTTTAATCACAAAACATAAATTTCAAAACTTGAGGACAAGTTTTAAACATTTAAAACATGGAGGATCAAATAACAAATAATTTTAATTAACAATTAATTTCCTAATTATCTATATTTGATTTATTCAAGATTTCTTGCAAGATAATTACCAATTTAATCAAAATAATTAATTAATTATTACATAAGGAAATTAAATATTTTATTAGTTGATAAATATCTTTAATTAGATCAAGATTATAGTCATATATATCAAAAAATAGGATTAGGGTTGATCTAATATGATTAAGGTAAGTTTCCATAAGATAATCATCAAAAAATCCCGAATCTGGCCTTTCCTGACGCTCGGACTCGCCGAGTCAGGCCAACTCGCCGAGTCCACTATGGAACTCGCTGATTCCATGACTCAGAAACACAAAAATTGAATTTTGCACACAAGTTTCAAACAAACAAGAAAAAATTTAATAGAAACCAATCTAGGCTCTGATACCACTGATGGGTTTTAGCCATAAGAACTTTCCTATGTGCGCATGCAAAACCCTAATGCTTGGATCTAGGCTTTCTAATTAAACATGCTTTGAATCCAAGACTTCTAACAACTAATTAGGTATAAAAACAATACAAAATCAGGTCTAGAAGCATACCTTTGAATCTCTTGTTTGATCTTGTTGTCTTGGAGCTCGAGAGTCACAATTGTCACTCCTCTAATGGCTTACAAACACCAAATAGCAAAGAAGATGATTTGGGAGAGAGAGGCTAGGAGGAAATCGGCCAGGGGTTCTCTATTCTCAATGAGGTTCCGATTTCCCTAAGCCATGGGGTCTATTTATACTTGTAGACTCCTTAAGGGTTACAACTTAAACCCTAGTTGGATAATCTTCTCTTAAAGCAATCCATATCCTTACCATAGATAGCCTTGGACGATTTTGAGCTATCCTTAGCTCTAGAATTCGTCCAACCCCTATCCAATAAGGATTTACAGTCTAAAGTGTAACTATCAAACAATTGACAGTTTATACCCTCTTACTTAATTAATCTCTTTAAGTCACCAAATTAATACTAATTAATTTATGACTTATATTAATCAAATAACAATATTATTATTCCTTATAGTATTCTCATAATATATTAATAATATTTATTCTCTCATAATAAATCATCCTATCAAGTTGCTATGGTGAAGGCAACCCAAAAGGACCATGCACAATCTGGTCAAATACTTGTCTAATATAGTTGCAGCCTTAGACACTATTCCAACAGTTTCCTCTTCTATAAATAGGAAAAGTTGTGAAATGTTTTAAAGGAACCAAACCATGAGAACTTCCTCATGCCTACCTTTGTAGGATTTTGAAGGTATTATTTGGTGAGATTGTCTATATTAGCAAGTGTCTAGTTAACTTTTAGAATTCCAAAAATGGTTTTGAACCGAATTTTTTCAGGTTTAAACCGTGTTTTAGTTACAAAAAAAATGTATTTGGGTATATTGAGTTGAACCGGAGCTGGATAAATTTGGACCGATAAAGGAATCATTTTCCTTTCACAACAAACATTTGAAACTCCCATGATTTTTCAAATTATTTCTAATAATATTATAAATAAGTTACATAATTTTCTATAAATATAAAATAGCATCTACCTAAACCTAAAATTATAATTGTTTGTAAAATCACTTTGATTCAAAAGCACGAAATATATACAAACCGGGTTTCACTAGAAAAAAATATGTAGTTTGGTATATTTAGTTGAATCGGTCCGAGTTTGATCTATTTGGACCATAAAAGAAGCATTTTCCTTTCACTACATACATTTGAAACTCCCATGATTTTTCAAATTGTTTCCAATGATATTTTAAAAGAGTTACATAATGTTATATAAATATAAAAAAACATCTACCTAAAAATAAAATTATAATTGTTTGAAAATTCGATTTGATCAAAAGCACGAAATATATACGCATATTATATTTTATAAATGAATTCTTTTTATAATGAACTTTCGAATCTTGAAAATACATATAAACAAGCATTCTATATTAAGTACCTAACTGAATTTATGATTTTAGAATTGAACAAAAAGTTATTCAATAAGAACTTACTTTTTTGGATAGCAACTTACGAGATTATGGAAAAATGAAACTATTGAACAATAAAGAAAGGGTAAACAAGAGAAAGGGTGTTTTACTAAATAAGTTGAATAATATTTTATTAACAAGAAAGTGTGTTTTTTTACAATGTCTTCATCTCACATTGATGGTGAGAGTAAATAAGGGAATGTTTCCTCATTTATAAATA